>NC_073625.1:187904799-188207829 GCF_029407905.1 Bubalus kerabau | reverse complement strand
TCTTGTTTGGTCGCCAAGTTATGTCAGACTATTTGCAACTCCATGGACTGCAGCACCCCAGTTTTCCCTGTGCTTCCTTTCACTGTCTCCTAGAGTTTGCTCAGATTCATGCCCATTGAGTTGGTGATGCTATCTAGCCATCTCATCCTCTGTCATCCCCTTCTCCTCCTGCTCTCAATCTTTCCCAGCAGCAGGGTCTTTCCCAATGAGTCAATTCTTCCCATCAGGTGGCCAAAGTACTGGAACTTCAGGTTCAGCATCAGTCCTTCCAATAAATATTCAGGGTTGATTTCCTTTAGGATTGACTAATTTGATCTCCCTGCTGTCCAAGGGACTCTCAAGAGCATTCTCCAGCACCACAATTTGAAAGCATCGATTTTTAATGGCTGGGTAGTATTCCATTGCATATGTATAATATATGTATGAAAGTGAATATGTACACACACACATACATGCCACATCTTCTTCATTGATTCATCTATTTTTGGACACTTCGGTTGTCTCCATATCTTGACTGTTGTAAATAATGCTGCTATGAAACATTGGGATGCATGTATCTTTTCAGATTAGTGCTTTCATTTTTTTTTTTTTCAGATAAATACTCAGAATAGAATTGCTGGATCAAATGGTAGTTCTATTTTTAATTTTTTGAGGAACCTCAATACTGCTTTCCACAGCGGCTGCACCAATTTACATTCCCTCCAGCAGTGTGCTAGGGTTCTCTTTTCTCCACATACTCACCAACTTTTGCTATTTGGGATCTTTTTGATGATAGCCTTTCTGACAGGTGTAAGGTGATACCTCACTGTGGTTTTGATTTGCATTAATCAGTTGATTAATGATGTTGAATGTCTTTTTATGTGCCTATTGTTCAGCTGGATGCCTGTTTTTTGAAAACTGTCTGTTCAGGTTCTTTTGCCCATTTTACAATCAGGCTTATGTTGCATTGCACGAGCTGTTTATATGTTTTGGATGTTAACCCCTTGCTAGTCATGCGTGCTTAGTCGCTCAGTTGTGTCCAGCTCTTTGAGACCCCATGGACTGTAGTCCACTAGGCCCCTCTATCCATGGGAATTCTCTAGGCAAGAATACTGGAGTGGCTTGCCATGCCCTCCTCCAGGGGATCTTCCCAACCCAGTGACCGAACTCAGGTCTCCCGCATTATAGGCAGATTCTTTACCACCTGAGCCACCAGGGAAGCCCAAGAATACTGGAGTGGGTAGCCTATCCCTTCTCCAGGGGAACTTCCTGACCCAGGAATTGAACCGGGGTCTCCTGCATTGCAGGAGGATTCTTTATCAGCTGAGCTCCTAGGGAAGCCCATTTCACTGTCAGTCATATCATCTGCAAATATTTTCTCCCACTAGTTGGTAGTCTTTTTATTTTGTTGATGGTTACATTTGCTGTGCAAAAGCTTTTAAGTTAGGTCCCGTGTGTGCGTCTTTGTTTTTCTTTGCTTTAGGAGGCAGACCTAAAGAAATGCCTCTACTGTTTATGCCAAAGATTGTGCTGCCTTTGTCTCCTTCTAGAAGTTTTATGGTTTCTGGTCTTACATTTAAGTTTTTAATTCATTCTGAGTTTATTTTTGTATACGAGGGTAAAGAATGTTCCAATTTCATTCTTTTAGAAGTAGCTGTCTAGTTTTCCCCAATACCATTTATTAAAGAGATTGTTTTTTTCTCCATTGTGTATGCTTGCCTCCTTTGTTGTAGACTAACCGACCATATGTGTACGGGTTTGTTTCTGGGCTCTCTCTTCTGTCCCATTGATCTATGTGTCTATTTTTGATTACTGTATCTTTGTAGTATAGTCTGAAGTCAGGGGGCATAATACCTCCAACTTTGTTGTCCTCTAAGATCAGAAACGTGATAAGGATGCCCACTCTCACCACTTCTATTTTATTTAGTATTGCAAGACCTATCCACAGCAACCAGACAAGAAAAAGAATGAAAAGGCATCCAAACTGGAAGGAAAGAAGTTTGCAGATTACATGATATTATATGCAGAAAACCCTATAAGACTTCACCAAAAAATTATAGGAACTAATAAATCAATTCAGTAAAGTTCCAGGATACAAGATTCATATACAGAAATCTGTTGCATTTCTATGCACTAATAATGAGCTATGAGAAAGAGAAATGTAGAAAGCAATCCTACTTACAATCCAGTTAAAAAGAGTAAAATCTCTAGGAATAAATTTAACCAATGAGGTGGAAGACTGTACTCTGGAAAATGATCAAGACATTGATGCAGGAAGTTGACAACAATAGAAATGACCAAGAAGAAATCCCATATTCATGAATTAAAAGAATTAGTGTTGTTAAAGTGTCCATCTTACCCAAAGCAATCTACAGATTTAATGTGATCCCTATGAAAATACCCCTGACACTGGAACTGGAATTGAAATCCTACAGTTTGTATGGAACCACAAAAGACCCTGAATAGACAAAGGTATCTTGGGGAAAAGACCAAATGAACCATTTTAACCATTTACTATAAATTCTTATGCATTTTAAAACACATGTTAATTCTTTAAAGCAGTGATGAGATCTTATACGTAGAATTTTTGCAACTTGCTTAGCAACATGACTTGGACAACTTTCCTGTAGGTATGTACAAGTTAACCTCATTCTTTCCTTGGTTGTGTACTATTCCAGCCTGTAGATGTGCCATATTGTGCCAATTAAACCTTTGCTGCTAGAAATGTGTGTTGTTTTCAAACTCGGCTCTTACAAGCAATGTGGTAATAAATATTCAGCTGGCATATTTTGATGCTTGGAGTAAATGATGGACATATTTTAGGAGCTGGGTCAGAGTGTATGAAAGCTCTAAATTTTGTTAGATTTTGCCAATTCCTCTTCCTAAGGCTGTGCCACTTTGCATTCCCTGCAACATTGTATGGGAGTGTGACTCTGCTCATAAGCTCACCAGCAAATGGTATCACATTTCCAAATCTTTACTCACTCGGCTTATAGCATGTTGTTTCAGAAACAGGTCAGCCTCAGAGTGCCATCTTAATTTTGTGTTTTCACAAAATTTTCACTGATTTTTACAAGTGTGCATGAGTGTGCATGTGTCTGTGTGCATGCGTCCATGGGAAATCCCATGGACAGTGGAGCCAGTGGGCTACAGTCCATGGAGTCACAAAAGAGCAAAAAAGATTATCTGAATGACCACCTTAAATTCTCTGCAGCCTCAAGCCCTTGTTACCTACTTACACTCGATTTATAATCATTATCAACTACCAAATATATGAATGAGGCTTTGCAGCCAACCAAGTTGAGTGAGCCGTAGTCACCTTGAACCACAGGAGGAGTGGGGACCACCAAGACTCCCACCTGCACTGTAGTTCTGAGGGTGGTGAATGAATGGTGGGGATCCTGTCGCTCTTCATATAAACTCCCAGCATTTCATTAGCAGTAAATGCAGTAGAAAAAAAAAAAAACAGTGTAGACTTTAATATTGCAAGCTGTTTTTTATTATATTTTGGGATGAACCCAACCTTGAATATTCATTGGAAGGACTGACACTGAAGCTGAAGTTCTTTGACCACCTGGTGCAAAGAGCCTACTCATTGGAAAAGATCCTGATGCTGGGAAAGACTGAAGGCAAAAGGAGAAGAGGGTGGCCGAGGATGAGATGGTTAGATGGCATCCCTGACTCAGTGGACGTGAATTTGGGCAAAGTCTGGGAGATAGTGGAGGACAGGGAAGCCTGGAATGCTGCAATCCATGGGGTCACAAACAGTTGGACACGACTTAGCCGTTGAACAACAACAACTTACGTATTTAGGACCATCAAAGTGATGGATTGGAGGTTAAACAGTTTTTTGTTTAAAAAGAGAAATAATAATTACAATAACCGTAACTCCAAAGAGGGATCTTTATTCTCAAAACCAAAGGAATCAACTAAAATATAAAACAGAAATATAAATTTTTAAAAGAAAAATTTAAACCTGTCATTGGTGATTTAGTTTTAACAGAGCAGCATCATCCATTACATTAAGCTTCTATTGCTAATTTGAAAGGTATTGATATTATAGTTTTCTTTCATTTTATTTATAAACCTCCTTGGGTTTTAGTTATACAAGAGCTATGAAAGTGAAAGTGAAAGTTTTCAGTAGAACTGCGTTAAGTAAATTGTTGCATAGTCATAGCATGAAGTGAAGTGAAGTGAAGTCGCTCAATCATGTCCAACTCTTTGCGACCCCATGGACAGTAGCCTACAAGGCTCCGCCGTCCATGGGATTTTCCAGGCAAGAATACTGGAGTGGGCTGCCATTTCCTTCTCCAGGGGATCTTCCCAAACCAGGGATCAAACCTGGGTCTCCTGATTGCAGACAGATGCTTTACCATCTGAGCCACCGTTTATGCACAGTCTCACGTTGCTACACATAAAAGTTATATTAACATTAAAAGGATTCAACAAAAACTTGGAAGTCCACACACTTTTTCTTTTAGGGGATTCATAAATACAAGCTCTAGAAACACTGAGAAGCCCCAGCTGAATGTTTTACTTGTAAGCTTGGTCTGTGTTGGATAGAGAGGTGGGATAAACATCTGAGCTGGTGGAAGGCTCCAGGTGGTGTGAGATTCCTGGTTATAGCTTATTGTGCCTCTGGAGGACTTATTTCACTTATAGGGTGGGGCCTCTAAGTGCAGTTGGCAGAGAGATGGGGAATCCAGTTCAAGAGACAAAGGCTCACAAGAGCTAGACAGGATCTGACGGGATCCTAGAATGATCCTGCCAAACCACAGAAGGCCTATAAAGGGAAACTGAAGCAGGAGACCACAGCACAGTATTGGGGTATGAAGCTGTTGTCAGAGGGAGGAGATTAGTGAGGCAGGGGTCACGCCAGCCCCCAGAGCTGACCACAAGCCCAGAGGCTAGAAGGAAGATGGTCACCCGCCAGAGAGCTCTCACCTTGGTCCAGAGAGCTCTCAGTCCTGGGAATGCTGCAGGAGTCCCAGGAGTCTGTGACCCTGAGGACCAGTGAGGCATGGCTGGCATGAGACAATTGTTGGCCATTCTGCCCTCATTGGACATGTGGGTTGTTTTTCATTTGTTATAACTATGAATAAACATCATATTTTCTCAGAATTTTCCAGACCTACAAAATCTCTACTCATTGTTGGGCAGAACTTTGGGCTCTTAATTAAATGTTTGTCCTGGGATTTGTGCTGCCCGGCTAAGTCACTTCAGTTGTGTCTGATTCTGCAACCCCATGGACTGCAACCTTCCAGGTTCCTCTGTCCGTGGGATTCTCCAGGCAAGAACGCTGGAGTGGCTTGCCATTTCCTCCTCCAGGAGTTCTTCCCAACCCAGGGATGGAACCCTCCTCTCTTGGATCTCCTGCCTTGGCAGGTGAATTCTTTACCACTGTGCTACTCGGGAAGCCCGTCCTGGGGCTTAAGAAGATTCAAATCTCTTTTGAGGTAACCTTCTGGGCTTCCCACAGGTGAAATGCCCAGTGCACAGGAAGGGTGGCCTGTGTTTGAACAAGGCCATCTCTACTCTTCCATGAAAATATCTGAATGCCAACAGCTATTTTCTCATCAGGTAACTGGAGCGTTTTGTTCTCTTTTCTATCAGCAACACAAAATACAGAATTGGCATTCTTGGGCTAAATTGATTGATTTCTAGTTCCTGCCCGCCCCCCCCCCCAAATGTTTTGGATATCTATGACCAAACATATATTGTTAAAAATCCTACCACGCATTTTTATTTTCCAAGTTCCACACTGCTTAAAGTTAAAAATCATAAAAAATTAGTAAACTGACAATTTTAGTTTTGCCCTTTCCGCAAATAAACTATATCATTGAGTAATAAGCAAGTGCAACACCCTTGGCTTCTCTCCAGTGCTAATAAAAGAACACTTCCCCAACTCCTGCCAAAACAGATGTAAAAATGGTGCTGTCTGAGACCAGGTGAGCGCTTCAGAGAGGGAATCCGGGAACAGCAAGTCTCCCAGACACTGGATCGTTTACTGACTACATGGCATTGGGCAGGTAACTTAACCTCCCTGTGCCTGGGTTCCTCATTCGTAAACCAGAGCCAATAATTTATTCGTCACCCAGGGCTATTGTGCAGGTTACATTAGAACCATGCCTGGCATATAAGCACCATGTAAATGTTAGCCCGCATCGTAATAGTAAAACTTTATGTGTAAAAAGACGTGGGGAGGGGACCAAGAATGTCTATTATTTTCAAATAATTTTTATTTATTACTTTTTTATGTTATCTTTTTTTTTGGCTGTGCTGGGTCTTCCTCTAGTTGCAGAGGTTAGTGGTTACTCTCTAGTGGTGCTGTGTGGCTTCTCTTGTCTCAGAGCACAGCTCTAGAGCACGTGGGCTTCTGTAGGTGCAGCATGTGGGCTCAGTGCTTGAGGCACACAGTCTCCAGAGTGTACTGGCTTCCCTAATTGTGGTGTGTGGACTCTGTATTTGTGGTGCATGGGCTTAGTTCCATCAAGGCCTGTGGGATCTCTGCGTACTAGGGATTAAACCCCTGTCCCCTCATTGGCAGGCAGATTCTTAACCACTGGACCACCAGGGAAGCCCCAAGAAATGTCTATTCTTTATTTGCCTGTAGTTCCCTAAAGAAACTGTTGAAGGATACATAGGAAAACTAGTAACATGGTTGTTTAAGGAGGAGGCCGGGGTATGGGGGAAGCACCTGACGGAGGAGAGTTGAAAGGATTTTCACCATATATACAATATGTGGTGAGTACATATGGCTATGTATATATGAATTGTATAATATATGTGCACATTTGAAACTATTTAAGCCATATGAATGTGTTCCCTCTAAAAACGCATACACGTCAATGCACGTGATATGTCTTTAGAATCTTTTGGAGCTTCTCAGCAGGAAGAAGGCAGCCCCTTGGCGAAGCTGGCAGGTGTTCTGCAGGCGACAGGAGGCTCCTGCCACCTGGTCTGTTCTCCACTCTGTACCTGGGAAGTGCAAGCCAAGCGCGGTTTCACCTGCAGGAATGAGCTCATCGCAGACACCTGGAACACGCTCTTTAAATTGTTTCTGTTCTCACTTCATAACTTTCATGTAATTGTTCTGACATATACTCTCAAGTCCTCTTAAAGCAGATGATGAGCGTTCTATTTTAAATACATAAACGTGCAAAACTAACAGGAGCACCCATTGCTTGAGATCCCATTAAAAGCCAGTCAGTGTGAGATGCTTTGCGTTTACCCTCCATAATTGTCCCAGTGACCCTAAAGTTGAGAGTCTTATGCCTGTTTGGCAGAGGAGGATACTGAGACCCAGCCAGGCTGAGGAGCCACCTTGAATCGCACAGCTGGTCAGCAGAGAGCTGGGGTTCCCCCGCTTAGAGAAGTGGCTGACGGTGGATCCACACGCCCTGCCTCACCCACCCTGCAAGGCAAGGAGGTGACCACATGCTGAATTCCTAGTGCAGCAGCCTCACACAGATGGCAGGTCTTGATGATTTTCAGAATGTCCCTGGTCATAAGCATGCTTGCTTATTTTATGGTGCTATGCTAAAGCTGAGAGAAGGGGAAAGCAGCTTTATCAGGTGTTACCAGCCTCCTACTACAGATTCTGTAGCAAACTACCAAAAATTAGTGCATAGAAAATGACCATATTAAGCATCTGGAGGTCACAAGTCTGCAACGGATCTCACTGGGCTGAAACCAAGGTGTTAGCAGTGCAAATCCTCCTGAGACTCCAGCAGGGAAAAGCTGTTTCCTTGCCTTTTCCAGCTCCTAGGAGTACCCTTACTCCTTGACTTGGAGCCCCATCATCCTTCTTCACAGGCAGCTGCTCTGGGTCAGAACCTTCCACTTTTAAGAACTCTTGTATTTACATTAGTCTCCCATCTGGATAATCCAGGAAAACCTCCCAAAGTTGAGGTCAGTGATTTAGCAGTCTCAGCTCTGCCTGCCGCCTGAATTCCCTTTGACATGTACTGTGCCAAGTTCATGGTGATGCGCACTAGGGCATGGACATCTCTGGACGAAGGTGTCATCCCTCTGACTACATGTAGGGTCCCTCAGGGACTGGAACAAGCCAGACTCCTCCCCACTCAGGGTCTCTGTTCTGTGCAGGACGGCTTCTCCAGGTCTCTGCTCTTCCCACTTGTCCTTTCCAGGTGGGCTCTCAGGTTGCAGTTCCTGATGCTGTTATCTTGGTTACTATCTCTTTTCCTGGACCACAGGCTCCAGAGACAATGACCACGCTCAGCCCAGACTTCAGTCCATCCAGCCCTGATCAGGCCACCAATCAGTATAACCGAGGACAATGTCTGACCTCACATTTATAGATCACATTCTGAAAGTGAAAGTGTTAGTTGCTCAGCCATGTCTGACTCTTTGCAACCCCATGGACTGTAGCCCGCCAGGCTCCTCTGTCCTTGGGATTTCCCAGGCAAGATTACTGGAGTGGGTTGCCATGCCCTCCTCCAGGGGATCTTCCCCACCCAGGGATCGAAGTCAGGTCTCCTGCAGCGCAGGCAGATTTTTTACCATCTGAGCCACTAGGGAAGCCCCAACTCTCCCAAGTATGGTTCATTCTCTGGTTCCAAGGCTATTGGAACAGCATCGTCTGATATGAGAGGTCAGCCTGCTCTCCGTTCTGTCCCCTCCACACTTACCATGTGGCACGCTTCTGTCTCACTGATGCTCCAAGGACCTGTGCTTTATCTTGTTATATGTCTTTTTTCATTTTATATTGTAACTCATGAAATCAAAGCTGGAAAACTACATATTTAAATAAAATGATAAACATTTGTTTTATTATTCATTAGTATTTTTGGCTGCACTGGGTCTTCATCGTGGTGCATGGGCTTTCTCTAGTTATGGCTCGTGGACTCTGGTTATAGCATGTGGGATCTTAGTTCTCCAACCAAGGGTTGAACCCAAGTCCCAAGCACTGGAAGGTGGATTCTTAACCACAGGACCACCAGGGATGTTCCCCTAAATATTTGTTTTAAATTTACCGAAAAAAAAATTTGTTGTTATATGCTGGTACTATTCCTGACTTCCTAGGATGTCTTTATCTCTTTCAGGATTTTATATATAATTTCACAGCTAAATTATTCCCTTGAATTCTTTCTTTTCCAATGTCCCACATTTTCTCACAGGAGATAATATCTTGTCACTATCAACTCTGAGATAAATCTGTTCTATTGGGCTTAGTAAGAAAAAGACATTAAATAGCAGTAGCAAAGGATGGTTGACTGCATACAAGGGATGACACAGAGACTGCTGAACTCCGTCACATGCATATGGCTACATGACTCCCTTTATATTCCCATAGAAACATCTTTGAATGTACAGCTTTCTACAAATATTTACTTCTGCTTTTTAGTGTAGCTCTATTCAGACTGCAATATTTGTTTACTTCACATTTTCTGGAATACCCAGGCCCAAGTTTTTGGAAAGCACACTGAAAAATGGGTAATGCAAAGTTCTGTTCTGATCTTTTTGTGAAGTGGTACAACCTTCTTTTCTTGTTTTTACTTTTAGATATAAAAAGTTGATGTTTGAAGAATAGAAGATATGCTTAAGATTTTTAAAATATTTTCATTCCTTCACTGGGAGATAGTTTACCAAAATTTACAATGATTATTTCTGGGTCATGAGATTTTAGGGTTTTTATTGAAGTATAGTTTCTAATATGTATAAGTATATAATATAGTGATTCATAATTTTTAAAGGTTAGATTCCATTTATAGTTACTATAAAACAAGATTATTCTTGATTTTTATTTTCTTTTTAAGATTTTTTTTTTACATTCCCAATTTTTTGTGGTTGTTTTTCATTTTTTAAAAAATTGAAGTATAGTGGATTTATAATGTTTTAGTTTCAGTGTATAGCAAAGTGATTCAGTCATCAGATCAGATCAGATCAGTCGCTCAGTCGTGTCTGACTCTTCTCGACCCCATGAATCACAGCACGCCAGGCTTCCCTGTCCATCACCAACTCCCGGAGTTCACTCAGACTCACGTCCATTGAGTCAGTGATGCCATCCAGCCATCTCATCCTCTGTCGTTCCCTTCTCCTCTGCCCCCAATCCCTCCTTATATATATATATATTTTTTTTCTTTTTCAAATTCTTTTCCCTTATAGGCCATTGCAAAGCACTGAATATAGTTCCCTGTGCTATACAGTAGGTCCTTTTATATTTTTGCATTTATAAAAATATACTTTGTATGTATCAAGTAGCCTATTTATTTCACATATGTGCACATATGATTTAAATAGAACCTAGAGTAATACTCGGGGCTTTCCTAGTGGCTCAGTGGTAAAGAATCCACTTGCCAATGTAGAAAATGTGGGTTCCATTCCTGGGTCAGGAAGATACCCTGGAGAAGTAAATGGCAACCCACTCCAGTACCTTTGTCTGTAAAATCCCATGGACAGAGGAGCCTGGCGGGCTACAGTCCATGGGGTTGCAAAAGAGTTGGACATGATTTAGCAACTGAACAACAAGAGTAATACTTGACTTTCCGCAAAAACGTATTCAATGAAGGGATAACTTTTTTGATGACTTTCACAGACTCAATTGGTTGTGAAATGGGAATCAAATTCCCATTTCCCTCCACACTGTATGTCGTCAGAGAAATGCAACAACAACGATGAAATACACACATATTAAGATGGCCAAAATCCTGAACACGGACATTACCAAATGCTGGTGAGGTTGTGGAGCAAGAGGAACTCTCATTCGTTGCTGAAGAGAGTGCAAAATGGTGCAGTCACTTTGGAAGATAGTGTGGAGGTTTCTTACAAAACTAAACATACTCTTATCATGCTGCTGCTGCTGTTAAGTCGCTTCAGTCGTGTCCGACTCTGTACGACCCCATAGACGGCAGCCCACCAGGCTCCCCCGTCCCCGGGATTCTCCAGGCAAGAACACTGGAGTGGGTTGCCATTTCCTTCTCCAATGCATGAAAGTGAAAAGTGAAAGTGAAGTCACTCAGTCGTGTCCAACTCCTAGCAACCCCATGGACTGCAGCCTTCCAGGCTCCTCCGTCCATGGGATTTTCCAGGCAGGAATACTGGAGTGGGGTGCCATTGCCTTCTCCGACTCTTATCATACAACCCAGGAGTTGTGCTCCTTGGTATTAAGATTTACCCAAAAGAGTTGAAAACTTATGTCCCCATAAAAACGTCCACCTAGATGGTTATAGCAGCTTTATTCATAATTGCCAAAACTTGGAAGCAGTCAAGATGTCCTTCAGTAAGTGAACAAATGAACAGAGGCACATCCGGATGGTGGAACATCGTCCAGGGCTAGAATAAGATGAGCTATGGAATTGTGTGGACAAGTGTTCCTCAACCCGAAGGGCATGTGACTATTAAGTAAAGAAAGCCAATCTGAAAAGACAGTGCATAGAGTCTATAATTTCAACTGTATGATGTGCTGGAAAAGGCAAAACTATGGAGACAATTAAAAAAAAATCAGTGGTTGTCAGAGTGGGTAGAGCACAGAGGACTTGGGGCAGTGAAAATCCTCTGTGTGGTATTACAATGATGCATCATGCTTGTGCTCAGTCGCTCAGTGGTGTCCAACTCTTAGCGACCCCATGGACTGTAGCCTGCCAGGCTCCTCTGTCCATGGGATTCCCCAGGCAGGAGTACTGGAGCAGGTTGCCATTTCCTCCTCCAGGGGATCTTCCCCACCCAGGGATCAAACCGGTGTCTCCTGCATTGGCAGGCGGGTTCTTTATCCCCGAGTCACCTAGGAAGCTTCAGAATGATGCACATAAGTCATTATGCATTTGTCCAAACCCACAGGACATAAAACACTGAGAGTGAATCCTAATGGAAATGATGCACTCTAGGTGAGACTTTCAATTTTATTGTAAACCTAAAACTGCTCTAAAAAATAAATCTTAAAACATTGCCCTCCTGGACTTCCCCAGTGGCTCAGTGGTAAGGAATCCGCCTGCCAGTGCAGAAGACATGGGTTCGATCCCTGATCTGGGAAGATCCCACTTGCCTTGAAGCAATGAAGCCCTTGCGCCACAACTACTGAGCCTACGTGCCGAAACTGCTGAAGCCTGCGTGCGTCGAGCCTGTACTTCGCAACAAGAGAAGCCAGCACTTTGAGAAGCATGCAGACTGCAACTGCAGAGCAGCCCCCACTCACAGCAACTAGAGCAAAACCCGTGCAACAGTGAAAACTCAGCACAGCCAAAAACAAACAAACAAAATTGTTTTTAAAAATGGCATTCTTAAGGATGCTTTGTCTCTCCCATCTATCAACTACAGAGGCTAGAAGTTCTCACTCTTCCAGCCCTCATTTCCCATTGTTTTCAGGATCAGGCTTGGAGTATCCATTGAGCCAGAGCCTTAGAAGGATAAATCCTCCATCCCAGACTGAAGCTCAGTAGTGGGGTGAGGGAGGGACGCAGGACACATTTGTGAGATGAAGTGAAAGTAAAGTGAAAGGGTTAGTTGCTCAGTCGTGTCTGACTCTTGCCACCCCATGGACCACAGCCCACCAGGCTCCTTTGTCCATGGGATTCTCCAGGCAAGAATATTGGAGTGGGTTGTCATTCCCTTCTCCGTGGGATCTTCCCGACCCAGGGATGGAACCCTGGTCTCCTGCATTGCAGGCATATTCTTTACTGTCTGAGCCATCAAGGAAGCTCAGTGAGTAAATAAATGACTAGGAGACATGGGCTGGTTTAAATAAGTGACATGAGAGGTATAAGGAGAGGCTTCCACCCTGTAAACTCATGAAAATGTCCACTGTCTCGCGGAGCATGGAGATCAGAGGTACAAGGCAGCTTGCACGCAGAGGTCTGGACCTCCTCCTGGGAATTTCCTCCAGGGTGGCCCCTTCACGGAGCTCGGCAGGGGAGTGAGCAGGGGAGGGCGCCAGGCAGAGGTGAGGCTTGGAGAGGAGCTGTCCGGGCTTGTTCCTAGGCCCAAAGAGCTGCAAGCTTCCCACACTCGAGGCTCCAGGATCCAGATCAAAGCCCCATTCAAGTCCTGAGGCTAAAGTTGCTGCCGGCAAACTCTCATTCCTGGACGTCTTGGCAGAGAAGGGCAGGAGAGGAATCTGGGCGGCTCTGCCTTTCTTACCAGGAGGATGCTTTCTGAACCCACTGCACGGATGCCCTCCACGAGGCTGAACCTTCCCCCGAGGATGGATGGCCCAGGGGGCTGGGACTGGGAGCTAGAGTGTGTGTGGGCAGGGAGGTGCAGATCAGTAAGAAAGACTCCTGCCACCCCCCACCTCCCGCTCCTGCCCCTGCCCCATACAGAGTCCCTGGAGAACTCAGTCTACAGTCCTTGCTTTGCTCAGGCTTGGTCACCCTCAGCAACCCCAGGAAGGTTGGGTCAGACCCCAGCAACAGAATTTGAGGCATTCAACAAGGACCAGTTTTGCTAAATTTTTGGAAAAGACCCTGATGCTGGTTAAGTTTGAAGGAAAAAGGAGAAGGGGACAGCAGAGGATAAGCTGGTCGGATGGCATCATTGACTCAATGGACATGAATTTGAGCAAACTCTGGGAGATAGTGAAGGACGGGGAGCCTGGAGTGTTGCAGTCCATGGGGTCTCAAAGAACTGGACATGAATTAGCAACTGAACAACAACAAATTTTGCTTAAAAAAAAAAAAAAGAAAAATTTTATATTCTTGCCTCTTTAAAAGTTGCAGTGTCAAGACAATGACAGGGACCCTTCACCCCATCTCTCCAAATACAGAGCATGTGTTTGCAACGGAGCGAGAGGAGGGCTTTGGGATTTCTACTGCCCACCTTGCAGTGTCCTGTCCTTCTAGGCCTGTGGAATTTGAGGCCGGCTTCCCTGGGTGGAGGGCCATGTCCCCACTCCCTTACTGCAGAAGGCATAGAAGGTGGAGGCTCCCTTCAAAGCAAGGGAGAGAGCTCCCTCGTCTGGACACTGCAGCTCTGGACCCAGATGTCTGTCCTGCTCAGGTTCAGCCAGGTTCTTGTAAACAGCACTCACAGAGACGCTTGCCTCTAATCTGAGGCAAGGAGCCCTTGGTGCAGAGAACCTACAAGTCCATGCGGAGCACACACGTGGTGAAGCCCCAGCTGCCCACTGCCTGCCTGCCCCCAAGGGGCCGACACCTGGTGACATGCTGCCCCAGGGCCTCCCTATCTGGCCTGTGGACTGTGGCACCTCCTGCCTCACACGGAGACCCCCAAGCCCTTCTGCATAGGGTCCAGACATGCCTCTGCTGGTGGAGGCTCACGCAATAGCCAGGACCAATGAGAAAATATCCAGAGCGACGTTCATGCTTTAGGGGGACAATTAATGTATGTGCAATAAATGATAGATTATACATGAATAAGTCGTGTGTGCACCCCTTCGAGGACTGAAGTCCTAAGGGTCATTCCACACGGGCAGAAGCTGGCCCGTGGGGAGACGCCGAGGCCCAGGACTGCTCCTTTCCTCTGCCAGGGTGGGTTGCTGCCAGGACCTCTCAGAAACTCCCCTGAGATCTGTCTTTGTGCTTTTATTTACATTTGCTTATGTATTTTGGGGTTCCCAGGTGGCACTCATGGTAAAGAGCCCACCTACCAATGCAGAGGACATAAGAGATGTGGGTTTGATCCCTGGGTCGAGAAGATCCCCTGGAGGAGGGCATAGAAACCCACTTCAGTATTTTTGCCTGGAGAATTCCATGGACAGAGGAACCTGGCAGGCTATGGTCCTTGGGGTTGCAAAGAGTTGAACCAAATGAGGGACCAACACTCACTGCCAAGCAATCCTTTCCTTAGAAGCAGGGCCCTGGCTGCCACACTGCCCTCTGCTGACCAGATCCCCCCCATCCTTCTTGCAACTGCTCTGCCTCCAACCCCAACCCCGGACAGCTGAAGGAATGTCCTTTACTCATAAAGGAAGGTTAGACTGTAATCAGAGAGAGTTCTTCCACACCACCGCTTTTTGGGAGGTGAGTAAGCTGCACAAACTATGAGCAGAAGTGGCAGAAAAGCAGCGAACCCATGCTTTCTGTTGTCAACTGAAAAATAAAAGCACAAATTAAAGTTGAGAATTATTAATAAATTTTAGTTGGTGGACTTTCTGTGGATTTAAGCCCGGGACACAGCATCTCAGATCTCTCTGAGGAACAGTTCTGAGGAGGTCAGAGAGGAGCCAGGATACACAGGAGTTTTGTAACAAAGAATAGGTAGTCGGAAGATCAAAAGATTAATGAAAGGAAACCAGATTTCATCTCAAGTTAATGAATTTAACATTGTTCTATGTATGGGGAGATGCAAGAGTCTGGGCTCACTGCAATCATTCCTTTGATGAGCACCTGCTCTATGGGGGGTCAGGATCCTGTCTTTTCTCATCCTGAATCTCCTGGGGGGCACCTTCAGGGTGTCTGTAACGTGATGGCTTGACATCCTTTGTTTACTGATCTGGCAGCAACAGTCTTCATTCACAGTGTCCACAGATGTTTGAAACCACCAACCATGCGCCCAGCACTGTGCTGGGCCAGACGGGGTCCTAGAAACCGGGATCCCACCTGTGTCCTCCAGGATCTTGCCAAGGACTCCACCACCTTCTACCCATCGAGCCCAGCATGCAGACCTGCTTCTACTGGCTGGGGATTAATGACCTGAGCACACGTTTGTCCACAAGGTCATCCAGCAAAAGATGTGTGGCCCGTGAAGGCCACCCTCCAGAAGGGGGAGTCAGTGGACAGAAAGTGAGAAGAGAAGAAACGTGGGGATTCTGTTTCTAGACCGGGGTGAAGGCTCCCCAGCTGTGGGCCATCATAACCAAAGATATTCGTGAGGTGCCTCTCCTCATGAGGCCCCATCTAGACCCTGTACCCCAAGTGTGAGCTCCAGAAAACCCTGGGAACTATATCGTAACCGCCCAGCGCCGGCAAGCTGCAATCTTTCTTCCTGGGAAGCCTGGGAGGGGCCAAGGTGAAGCCCCTCCTACCACAATGCGGCAGGTCAGAACATCCGAACCCCTCCCACTGTTCTGTCTGGCGGGGAATGTAGTTCTAGACGCAAGCGGGAGCCACATTAAAACATTTCAAAAATTAGAATGTATTATTAAAATTAATTTCACCAGTGTATTTTAACTCTATATATCCAAAATAGTAACATTTCATTATGTAATGATATAAAATGTCATGGATGAGATATTTCACTTTCTTTGCTCTGCACTGTCTTTGGAGGCCTGTGTGCCTGCTATATGGACTCAGCATTTTACATCAGATCAGCTGAATCTCAGGCAGCCCCAGATCTATGGCTTTGGGCTGAGCCACGTTTTCCCTTTTTGACCTGGTAACAGCCTCTGGGCCTGGAGGAACTGGTATTCTGGGTAGAAACGTCCCTTTCCCCAAATCTACCGCCCATGCCACTGCATCAGCTAACCTCTGTGCTTAAGAAAGAAATGTGACTTTCCTCGGTCCATGAATTTAACTCCGATCTGCCAGGCATTCTGGCGTTCCCTCTCTCACCGAGAAGACAGTGTATCACACTGCAGGCCCATTGTGTGTCCTGGCTCTTTGATGTCTTTGTAAGTGTTTGATGAAAGAAAAGATTCTATGGACAGAAACTCTGCCTGGAAAAATTCTCCAAGTTGTTTATTTCCTCCAGAGCATCTCAGAGCTGATGACACGGTAATATGAATGTCCCTACAACGGGGAGCTTTAGCGCAACATGAGGTGGCCACCAGCTCCATGTATTACCAAATCCAAGCTTGCTCTGCTTGCCACAGGACAAGCCAATAAACCCGAGAGATGAGATGTTGAGGCAAGAAATATGGCTTTATTTGGAAAGCCCGCAGACTAAGAAGATGGCAGATTAATTTCTCAAAATAACCATCTTATCAGGGTCTGATGCCAGGTTCTTTTATAGAACAGAGATGCAGGGTTGATGGGGGAGGGCTGTGAGGAAATAAAGTAAAAAAAAGGGACATCAGTCTTGTAAAACATCTCCTGGAATGGCCAGTCTTGCCGAGGGGATGTGTTAATTTCTTCTTTTCTGGGCTGGGTCAGATTGTCTCTCTGTGACCTGAACAAATGTTTAGTTAAACATTCAGGCAGAGGGACGGGGGTTCTCTGAGACAGACCATAGTGTATGATTATAATAGTAAAGCAACAAAAAGAAAAAGTTAAAGTGAAATAAACAGATCCAACATGGAGTCCGATTTTAGCTCTTCCCTGTTACACATGAAACCTGGCATTTTTCTCTCAGAGCACCTGTTCCTATCTTAAGGGAAGCTAGGTGCCATGGGACACAGGGTGAGTGAGGCTGGACCCATTCTTGAGACATGCTACCTACCAACACTTCATGATCACAGGGGTTCTTTACTGGGGTGTCAGTGGAAATGGGGGTAGATTTAGAGTTAGAATTCCCAGGTGCCAGGTTCCTAGAATTCCCAGGTGCCAGGTTCCTAGGGCTGCCAGAACAAGGGACCACAAACTCTGTGACGGAAACAACAGGAGTTTATTCCCCTCACCCTCTGGAGGCCAGAATTCCGAAATCAGCGTGTGGGCAGAGTTGGTCCCTTCTCTCCAAAGGAGAGTCCGATCCAGGCCACCCTCCCAGCTTCCTACTGGTGGTCAGCAGCCCTTGGATTGTACACACCTCACTCTGGTCTCTCCCCCATCTTCCCATTCCTGTCCATTCCCGTGGACTATTCCTCTTCTAACCAGGACAGCAGGCATTGGATTCAAGGCCCATCTGGATAATCCATGGTTAGCTCATCTCCAGGTTCTTAACCAATTCTTATGTATCTGCAAAGATCTTATTTCCAAATGAGGTCACATTTTAAAGTCCTGGATGGACATGAATTCTGGGCAAGACAACGTCCAATCCACTACAGCAGTGAACACCTACATTCCAGAAAAACAAGAGAATAGACTGGACTGCCCGACACTTGTACGTTTTTCTGTTTACACAGCCTTATTCTAGCCTATTTCCTGCTACTTGTCCAGGTCTCTCCAGCCGAGCCTGACCCATGGTCCTTCCACATGAATGGGGCTCAGTAGACACCCATGATGACCTGGGTCTGTCACCTGAGCTGGTGAACTAATGTTCAAGTGTGTCTACCCAGTGATTTTATTAATATCACCAAGTTCAAGTTCCACATGATGGTGAGACAAGTATTGACAAAGTGGGTGCGAAGGGCCAAGTATGAACAGATGGTCCAGTGTGCTTTTATTAGCTTTTCTGCTCACTTGTGGCAGCTGTCAGAGGTTGCATTCATCAAAACTCTCTATGATACAAGTGTTGGCTCAGTCCGGCTTTAAAACAAGATCCTTGGCTGTCACTTCTGGAAAGTCTGGGAATGGATATCATTGAGGACCTGCTTGCCTTCTGTCTCTTGGCTCTACCCTAAGGGGTTTCCCTCATGGTGACAAAAAGGCTGTGGTGGTTCCAAGCATCACATCACACCATCCAAGAGAAAAGCAGGCTGGTTTCCCAAATGCCTCCTAGAGGAGCCAAGTGCCTCACGTTCCTTCGGCTCCTCTGAAGGTAGATATCTCTCATACCTCAAAGGCAGGAGACAGGCTGCAGGTTCATTTCTGAACCCATCTCACATGCACAACCTGAGGACAAGGTCACCCTGGGCTGAGAGGATGTACTTACCCAGCTGGGTTAAAACAATGGAGGCCTTCTCTGCAGCTTGGGTAAGTTTCATCCAAATGCTCAGAAATGCAGGAAATGATTTACACACAAGGATGTCATTTGCATTTCTTTTAAATTGCAAACAATTAGAAATAATGAAATAAAGTTGCTTAGCTATTTGGTGATGTACATAACCATTTCAAGGAACAACTAATAATGCAGGAAAATAGTCATATTTTAAAGGAAAAGTACAGAGTGTGAATTCAACTTTATACCTACCCATATGGGACAAAAAAAAAAAAAAAAAAGGAAGGATGTCCACTAAAACATGTGCTATTAATATCTCTGAGAACTAGGGTTGTTATTTTCTTCTTTATGATTTTTGTATTTGCCGTATTTACTCAATAGGCATGGATTTTGTATATGTCTATCCATCTTAGTTTCTTGGGCTTCCCAGGTGACTCAGTGGTAAAGAATCCACCTTTAATACAGAGATGAGTGCTCGATCCCTGGATTGGGAAGATCCTCTGGAGAAGGAAATGGCAACACACTCCAGTATTCTTGCCTGGGAAATCCCATGGTCAGAGGAGTCTGGCAGGCTACAGTCCATGGGGTTGCAAAGAGTTGGACACATCTAAGCAACTAAACAGCAACAACAATTAATTTCCTACGGCTGCTGTAAAAAAGTGCCACAAACTGAGCGGCTTAAACAACAACAGTTTGTTCTCTCATGATTCATTCTAGAGGCCAGAATTGGAGACGGAGGTTTCGCTAAGGTTAGTTCTTTCTGAGGCCTTTCCCCAAGTTTTGGGGGTTTTGTTAACAGTCTCTGTTGCTCCTTGGCTTGTAAGGAGCATCACCCTGATCTCTGCCTTCATCTTCACATGGCCTCTGTGTGCCTGTCTGTGTATAAATTTCTCCTTCTTATAAGGACACTGGTCATATTGGGTTAGAGGGCCCACCCCACTCCAGTATGACCTCATCTTAACTAATGACATCTGCAGTGACCCTATTTCCAAATTAGGTCACATGGCGAGGTACTAGGGGCAGGGCTGGAATATACAAATTTTGAGGGGACACAATGCAGCCCATAGCAACATGCATATATATGTTTATATATACATATGCACACACAATTTTCTTAAAAGATAGTAAAGGAGAAGGAAAAAAGCCAACATTTCTAAGTTTTTTTTAAAAAATTTGAGGTATAGTTCCTTTACAATGTTGCGTTAGTTTCTGCTGTACAACAAAGTGAATCAGTCACGTGTATACATATATTTCCTCCCTCTTGGACCTCCCTCCCACCCTTACCCCAAAATGCTACCCCTCTAGGTCATCACAGAGGACTGAGCTGAGCTCCCTGTTCTATACAGCATCTTCCCAGTAGCTATCTATTTTACACATGGTGCATGCATGCATGCTAAGTCCCTTCAGTCATGTCTGACTCTGTGAGACCCTCTGGGCTGTAGCCCGCCAGGCTCCTTTGTCCATGGGATTTCCCAGGCAAGAATACTGGAATATGTTACCATTCCTTCTCCTGGGGCTCTTCCTGACCCAGGGGTCGAACCTGCGTCTCTCACGCCTCTAGCAGCAACGGGCGGGTTCTTTACCACTAGCGCCACCTGGGAAGCCACATGGTAGTGTATGTGTGTGTATATATATATGAATCCCAATCGCCCAAATCATCCCCTCCCTGCCTCCCTATGTCCACGTGTCTGTTTTCTATGTCTCTGTCTCCATTCCTGCCCTGGAAATAAGTTCATCAGTACCATTTTCCTAGATTCCACATACATGCATTAATATACAATGCTTATTTTTCTCTTTCTGACTCTGTATGACAGGCTCTAGGTCCATCCACATTTCTACAAATGGAATGTGGTTGAGTAATATTCCATTGCGTATACGCACCACATCTTCTTTATCCATTCATTTCTAACCTTTGAGAGCAGAACAGTGACTGGAGTCACCAGCTGAGAGAATTTCTACCTGGGGGTGGCTGGCAGGTGCAGGGCTCCGGGTGTTGGGGGACCTGCAGATGGAAGCCAGCAGCTCCCATGAGGGCTGGAGGCACAGACACATCCCCACCCTCCCCCCACCCCCGCTAAAGTGTCCCCTTGAGGCAGGTCAGGGACTCTGTCCTCACTCAACTCCCCTCAAGTCGAAGAAGCAATTTGGGGGAATTTGGATCCTTCACCTGAATGTGAACATGAAAGTTGCTCAGTTGTGTCCAACTCTTTGTGACTCCGTGGACTGTAACCTGCCAGGCTCTTCTATCCATGGGATTCTCCAGGCAAGAATACTGGAGTGGGTTGCCATTCCCTTCCAGGGGATCTTCCCACCTGGGGATCGAACCCAGGTCTCCCGCATTGCAGGCAGATTCTTTACTGTCTGAGCCACCAAGGAAACCCAAGAATACTGGAATGGGTGGTCTATCCCATCTCTGTGGGAACTTCCTGACCCAGGAATTGAACCGGGGTCTCCCGCATTGCAGGCTGAGCTACCAGGGGAGCCCTGGACCCCTCACAGCTGTCTGCAATCCCTGTACTGCTAGCGTTGTAATTAGGACAGAAACTTAACCACGCTCACCTCAGCTAACAAGCCGGAGAGGGTAGCTTAGAGCCACTGGACGGTGACATTAGATTCTTGGGACGCTGTGTGGTGACAGAGTCAAGAACGGGCTGCGGGGCGGGGTCCCGAGACTGCACCCCAGAGAACAGCATGGAGAGACACCCCACCGGGGCCCACTGGCTCCCCGCCACCTCCGCTCTGTATGTCCCCCACATGCCTGTTCCCAGACAGTGATTCTGACCCACTTGCCTCCTGACTTGCCCCTTCCGTTCACTCTTTGGTACCGGCCTGCTTCCCTCCAGCCTCTGTGTCAGAACCTGGCTGCAGGGATGCACATCGTCATTGCCGTCGTCTGACTCCATCGCTAATGACAGCAACAGGGACTCTGGGACCGAGGAGAGGACGCTGCCTCGGGGCCCCAGATGGGAAGCTCGTGGACAGTGGAAGTGAATTAACCCCTCACCCGTGTGGACTCCCTTCTCTGTCTGTTCCCCTGACTTTTACGGTGTCCCTGTCAGCACCAGCCCCGTGCTAATCAGGGGCTCATGAGCATGGCCAGAGTCCCTGCCTGCAGGGAGGCCACTGTCCAGTGGAGCACACACACCTATGGACAATGGTCAACCCCACAGTGTGGGAAATGCCAGCATGAGGGCTCCTTCAGAACACGGAGGTTTTCCAGAAGGCTTCCTGGAGGAGGCAATGTGTGAATGGGGGTTTCCAGGCTGTGAGAGCAGGCTAACGGGGGTGGGTGGGCACGAGTTGCAGAATGGCACTACTGTGGCTGGACAGGGCTTCCGCTTGTACAGGAGTAGCAGCAGGTGGGCTGATAAGGGGGTCTGGGCCGAGCTGCTCAGTGACCACAGTCAGGACTACAGTCAGGGCCGGGCGGGGTGGAGTGAGGCAGTGGGGAACAGCCCAGGGTCAGACGAGAAAGGCCTGGTCAGGAGGGGCTGTGGGACCCGACTCCAGTCTGAACTCATCTCACTTTGGTTACACCTGGCCTTCCCTGGCGGCTCAGAGGTAATGAATCTGCCTGTAATGCAGGAAACATGGGGAGACGCGGGTTCAATCCCTGGGTCAGGAAGATCCCCTGGAGGAAGGAGAAGGGGATAGCAACCCACTCCAGTATTCTTGCCTAGAGAAGCCCATGGACAGAGGAGCCTGGTGGGCTACAGTCCATGGGATCGCAAAGAGTTGGACATGACTGAAGGGACTGAGTACGCATGCAAAAACATATTTCCAAACGTGCATCCATGTGCTACGGAGGGACATGGCTTTTTGGGGGTACACAATTAGGGAGAAACCCGTACACAGTGAGGCGAGCACAGCTTCAGGACACCTTGTTTCACGTGCAAAAACAAGAGAGTTTCCCCAGGGAACGGGGAGTGAGGACAGCCCAGCCCCCGCTCCAGGGAAGAGCTGTGAAACCTCAAGAATGCAGCGCCTCAAACTTCCTTAACTTGAGACAGTGGGAAATCCCAAATCAAAAGCATCCGAAGAACAATGCCTGGAGTTAGTGGTGTCCTCTCGGTATCTGTATCAGGCCTGAGCATGCGGACGACCTCAGCCACTTTTAACTCCTGCCAGCACCGTGTGTGCCTGAGACTTCCAGTGTCCCTGGGCTCTTAGCTGAAGCCCCCGGGGCCACAGTGCCCAGGTCAGCCAAAAGCTGGGGGGACCTCGTCTGGAGCTGGCCTCGCCCACTGCAGGGCGGCATTGGTGCAGCTCCTGCTCAGCGCTCAGGGCCTGGCCTGAGAGTCTCTGCTCTCCTGTCCCCGCTGGACAGCCTGGGCCTGACCACAGCCTGGCTCCCCGGCAGGGAAAGACATCAGGACCTCCTTGTTAGGGTCACTGCTTGAGACTTGGTAGAGGGGCGGTGGCGAGGGGCTGGGGAGCAAGAGGAGAGGATTGGGAAATGGAGGCAACAGGCAACTTCCAGTGTCAGACCGGATTCTAGCCTGACTCTGCCTCCGCAGCCTCAAGAATTTGGGGAGGGTCCTCAGCCCTGTGTTGGCTCAGTCACTTCATCTGCAAAGTGGGCCCATAGGAACAACTGCACAGGGCTATGAGGGTTAAATGATACAGCATGCCCACCCAGAGCCTGGCTCTCAACTAATGATGCTGTAGCTTTTATTATTCTTGGCCTCGTTTTACTCATTTGCATATTGAATGGAAGAACCTCGGATCCCTTCCGGATCCCTTCCGGGGGGCCTGTGGCTACCTGCTCCCCTCCCTGAGGCGAGTGCCTGCTCTACCAGCAGGCTGGGCTTGTCTCCTCGTGAGAAATTAAACAGAGGCATCGTGAACACTTTAAGAGTATATCTGAGCAAAAGTCAATGGGAATGAGGTGGCGCCACACGGGCTGTGGAAACTTACACTCGGGGAAGCAGACGGGACATTCCTGATGGTGCAGCTGAAGGCCTCTGTGGCTGTTAGGACTGGCTGTCCTGAGGGTTTGATTTCAGAACCATGAGGTATTTGTAGGCTTGGATCTTGGCTTGTTTACACAGCTGTCACTGCCTTAGAGCTGTATCCGTCTAATGGCCTCCTCGTTGAATTCATTTAATACCTGCTATGGAGGACACCCCAGTCTCCAGGACAGGCCTGGCCCTTGAGGAGCACCTGCTTCCTCTAGGATGACTGCCCAGCCCAGGCTGGCCTCACAGGCTGTGACCCGGGCAGTAGCTCAAGGTCCCCTGTGCCTCCCTTGCCCAGCACGGCAACCTCTGCACACAGCGCCTTCTTCACTTCCTTCAGTAGAGGTGTTCACGTGCTCAGGAAAGGTCCCTGGCCTCTGTCCTAGGAAGGAGACAGCGACACTCCAACCAGGACCTCTCTGTCCCCCCAGGCCCCTGGGGCTCATCCTGGGTGTGGGGAGGTGGGCGAGAGGAGTGGGTCTCAGCTACCCAGGGGGCAGGGTGTCTGGAGACTTATGTGGACACGCCCTGCCCCAAGCATGTGCATCTCTATGACCCACATGGAGGGGATGGCTCCTCATTGTCCCCCACCGGATTGGCATGCTATCGGGGGTCAGATGGCTGTCTGCAAGGGCTCCGTCTCCCGACCTCAGCCCGCCTCCCTCAACCTTGCCCATTGGTCTTGCTTTGCTCGGATGCCTCTGCCAAATGCCCATCTCTGGGAATGTGTGTGTGTGTGTGTGTATGTGGTGGGTGCATGCACCCTGCAACAGGGCTTATCTGAGGGTCCAGGTGGTTCTAGCTCATTGTGTGTCCATCAGGAACCAGGTGGGCAGTGTGCTATGGGCAGTGTCTATGAGGACCAGCATTGGCTTCCCGGGGCTGCTGCACCAACGTACCACAACCTGGGGGCTTAAACAGCAGACCCCTGTGCCCTCAGTCTGGCGGCTGGAAGTTGAACCCAAGGTGTCCTCGGGGCCCTGCTTTCTTGGGGTTCCAGGGGAGGAGCTTCCCTGTCTCTCCCAGACTCTGGTAGCTGCTGGCAGCCCTTGGCTTATGGCTGCATCACTTCAGTCTCTGCCTCTGTCTTCACACAGCCTCTTCCTCCAGGCTCTATGTGTCTCCAGCTTTGCATAGGGACACCTGTCACCACTCAGGGCCCACCCTAAACCAGCCTGATCTCATCTGAACTTGACTGTCTGCAAAGACCATCACTTCCAAATCAGATCACTTTCTTGGGTACTGGGGGTAGGACTCAAGTGTGTTTTGGGGGGACAAAATTCACCCCATCAGGACCTGTGATGGAAGGTTTCTGCTCCTCTTTAATCACAGTGCCTGTTCCCATCTCTTCACCACCCCTTCCCCTCCCCATATCACCCCAACTACCAACCCTTCCCCTCCCAGTCCACCCCACCTTCAGGGCTGTCCTCGGCAACTTTGCTTCCATCCCAAGCTCACCTCGTCCCTGTCTCCACTCTCTCCCTCCACTCAGAGGGAGGAGGGTCCCACCTTTCTCCCCCGTGGCTCAGCCAGCTTCACCTCCACAATCCGGACCTTGACCCACCCACCTGCTTCTGGATCCCTCCTCTTTCCTGTCTCTCCACCTTTCTGTGGAAGCCAAGAGGCAGCTGCAGCTACTCCCAAGGACGGTGCCTCTGGCAGCGTTTTAACCTGGATTGCCAATGCCGCATCTGCTTTGCTTTGCTGGCTCCTTAAAGGGGGACGCAGAGTGGGTTGGGCACAGTGATCACCCCCACCAGGGCGGCTCCTGAAGGCAAGCTGGCCATGTACCTTGGTGGTCCAACCGCTGTTCCATTCCTCTTGTCTGTCCCTGAAGGCGAGCAGGCTGTACACCCTGGTGGCCCACCCACTGCTCCATCCCTTCTGTCTGTCCCGTTACTCTAAGCAACCCCAAGTGTCCTCCATGGGATGGTCCATCCTCCCTGCTTAACCCCACTGGCTCCCGGGGACCCTGAGATAGAGTTCATAGTGTCCAGTGTCAGGTCTGGGTCTGGGTCCCCGGCTCTGCAGCATTGTCCTGCCTTCCCCCACCCTCTGCCCTCAACTAAGGCCATAGATTTCAGCTCCTATTGCTGCCAGAAAGACTTTTATTGATTCTTGTCCTTAATATAAAAGTCATATGTGTATGCTAAAGTTTTTTTGAAAATTCCAAGGAAAAAGAAAGCTTTAAAACTCTTGTAATCTCACCATCCAGAGAAAATCATCTGTAATAAATTGGTTCCCTTTCAGTGTTTTCTGTAGGTAAGCGCTGTGCTGTGCTGTGCTTAGTCATTCAGTCGTATCCCACTCTTTGTGACCCTGTGGACTACAGCCCTCCAGGCTCCTCTCTCCATGGGATTCTCCAGGCAAAAATACTGCAGTGGGTTGCCATGCCCTCCTCCAGGGCAATCTTCCCAACCCAGGGATCGAAGCCGGGTCTCCTGCAGTCCAAGTGGATTCTTTACTGGTTGAGTCACCAGGGAAGCCCAGGTAAGTACTAGACTTTAGTTGTGTGTTCCCTCAAAATTCAAATCCTGAGCTCCTAAGGCCCAATGTGATGTGGGGGGTGGGGGTGGGGTCTTTGGGAGGCAATGAGGACCCTGGGATGGAGCCCACATAAATGGGATCAGTGCCCTTGTCAAAGAGACTCCAGAGAGCACTGTGTCCCCTCCCCGGGTGAGGATGCAGGGAGAAGGGTGAAGCCTGGAAGAGGACCCTCACTGACTGACACCCCTACACCCCCCAGAGCTGGGAGAAATGAATGTCTGTTGTCTGTTTTTAAAAAAAAATTTTTTTTATTTAGTTATTTATATTTGGCTGAACTGGGTGTTTGTGCTGTGTGGGTTTTGTAGTGGTGGGGGCTGCTCTGCAGTTGCGTTGTGAGGGCTTCTCGCAGCAGTGGCTTCTCTTGCTGTGGCTGGTGGGTCTCGAGCACACGGGCTTCAGCAGCTGTGGCGCGTGGGCTTAGTTGCTCCGCGACATGTGGAATCTTCCTGGACCGGGAACTGAACATGTGTCCCCTGCATTGGCAGGTGGATGCTTAACCACTGGACCACCAGGGAAGCCCTCTGCTGCTTATGAGCTGTGACACCTACTCCAGGAGCAGCCTGAATGGACTGAGGCCGTCAGTGTGCACTGTGTCAAAACCTAAGATCCACTGCAAGATTTGGGTCCTGTTTTGCTCACTTGATGACACAGCAGGCACACCCCTGCCCCACCACATAGTCTCCACAGTGATGCTTGCAGGCTCGGACCAAGGGGGCTGGGACGCCAAGGGGGGCTACAGTGGCGGGTGGGGGCACTGGAAGGGCTGGCACCCACGCTCCCTCTGCCATACTGCAAGCAGAACAGCTTTAGGCTTTTGGTCTGGAGACCTTTGTACAATATTTAAAATTGTTCAATAAAGATTTTCAGTGCTGGACTATTAGAAGATGCTGTTTTATGTTCGCCTCTGAGCTGTGGATGCATCTTGAGTGACCTCGTGGTTCCGACGGGGCACAGCATGGCCACTTCTGACTGCCAACACACACAGCCCCTGTGAGCTTAGTAAGTGGATTCCCGAGCAACTCGCCATCAAGGAGGCCACTATCTGCATCACTCAGGCACCCATGCCGGATGCAGGCTCAAAGGACGACAGATTCCAGCACCGGAAGCTGAATAGTCAAGGGCACGGGACCTTAAGGCTTTTGATACCCAGCCCCAGCCCCTGAGGTCATCTTAGGGTCGCAAGTAGAACAACATAAAAAAGAGGGAGACATAGGTAAGGGGAGAAGGAAGTAGAGGAAAGGTTAAATGAAATGGAAGAGAAATTTACCTGAGCTTGAAGGTAGGGGTAAAGGTGATGAGAGGGCAGTGGGTTGGAAGGAAGAGGATCTTGAGATGGAAGGAGCTGAGACATTCGTCACATGAAGCAATTTCCACGTGCTGAGTGTCCTTCATCAGAGCCCTGCCCATGGTATTGTCACCTCCGCTTTCTGTGCTGGCAAAGGGAGGCACAGAGAGGCTGAGTGACTTGCTTACGGTCACACAGCTGGTCCTAAAGGAAATCAACCCTGAATCCTCATTGGAAGGACTGATGCTGAAGCTGAAGCTCCAATACTCTGGCCACCTGATGCGAAGAGCCAACTCATTGGAAGAGACCCTGATGCTGAGAAATATTGAGAGCAGGGGGAGAAGGGGGTGACAGAGGATGAGATGGTTGGATGGCATTACCGACTCAATGGACATGAATTTGAAGGTAGAGGAAGAATTTGAGCACACTCTGGGGGATAGTGGAGGATGGGGAAGCCTGGCATGCTGCAGTTCTTGGGTCTCAAAGAGGCGAATACGACTTGGCGGCTGAACAACAAACAACAACCACACAGCCCATAGTGATGAAGCTGGGACTCGAACTCAGCGGGGAGTCGTCAGCCTGGCATGGGGATGGAAGTGGGAAGTTTGGTGAGTCCTTGACCTTCCCCTCCTCTCTGTGAGCAGGGGATAGAGGGCTGGGACCACCTTGAGGCATAGTCTGGCTGGCCAGGGATGTACCCCAACATCAGGTGGTAAGGCCAGACATCTGAGAGGGGCAATTTATGGGGCTGAGGTTTTATTTTTATTTTAAAGCAACCATGTAACAGAATGACAATATTTCGTGACTCAAAGATAAAACAGAAGTCTCAGAAGACACTGTGAACTTTGAGGAGGCAACACAGGACCACGGATGCCCCAGGAGGTGCCTGAGGGGTGGGCGGAGCTCAGTGGAGGAGTTTGAGACTCACTGAGATAGCCTAGCTCTCTTCATCTCAGAGCTGCAGGAACTCACCCCAGAAACAGTGGGAATTTCCCAGGACACCTTAGTGAGTGACTAGTGGCTGAGCTGGGGTGGAAACCAGGATGTTATTTCTTTCACATTCAGCTGTTCAGTACAGGCTTTGAGGGCTTGGCAGTCATCAGATCAGCTAATAGACAGATGCCAGGCCCATGACTGGGCTGCCAGTGCATGACCAAGCTGGGCATAGCCACTGGGGAGACCACACCCAGCCCCCCTCGCTTGGCTGCCTGGCTGGACATGTCCCAGGGAGGGTCATCTTCTCTTACTTTCAGAAGCATTCACAGGACTCTGGGTGGAGCAAGGGGAAGGTAGCTGGGCTTTTCACATCCCAGGTAAGCCCTTGTCCAGCACAGGGGTGACCTCTGTGAGACAGAGCATCTCAATTAACCAGGGGGAAGTTTGTAAAGACTTTCTGCTGTCAGGGGGGACAGAACAGGTCACCCCATAACTGCCCTGTTGACCTAAGTATCAAATGTAGCTAAAGATGCAAGAAGCTGGTTTAAGAAAGGCCCTCTGAATTCCCTTTTCCTCCTGAAAGTGGGAGATAAAAGTCCCCTTTGAGGGGACTTCCCTGGTGGTCCAGTGTCTTCTGAATCTAAATTGTGATTCCTTATTGTTTAGGGTCCCCCTCTCCCCATACAGGCTTCTCAAGTGGCTCAGTGGTAAAGAATCCACCTGCCAATGCAGGAGATGCAGGAGGTAAAGGTTCAATCCCAGGGGCGGAAAGGTCCCCTGGAGAAGGAAATGTCTACCCACTCCAGTATTCTTGCCTGGAAAATTCCATGGACAGAGGAGCCTGGTGGCATACAGTCCATGGGGTTGCAGAAGAGTCAGCCAACTGAACGACTGAACACGTGCTCCCATACAGCAGATTATTATAAATAGCAAAGTATTGTGTACACAGCATCAAGGGCCACAAACAGGAGGCTGATGGCCACCATAGCGATTTGTTTTGCTAATAGATCTACGTCACAAATAAGACATGAGAGAAAGAAGTAGGAAACAAAACTCTACCAACAATATAACCACATCTTTAGAAAAAGCAAACTATTCCTGCTACACCCAGCAGCACACATACACACAAAATACAGAAAAAGGATTTCTTAAAAAACACACCAAAATCTCAACCGTGGTTCCCACTCCAGGAAGCAAGAATGTGGAGCAAGCTCTTTTCCCTCCTTTTAATAGGGACTGTGACTTGCACGGTTGAAGAAATGCTCGAGGCTTGTCCTGAGCACTGGGCAAGCACGGCTCTTGCCCTTCATTGAGTCTGTCGACTGAAAAAAAATTACACAACCTAAAAGTTGAGAATTGTATTTTATCTGGGGACACGCTGAGGGTTTACCTCAAGAGACAGCCACTCAGATCGCTCTGAGAGACTGTTCCAAAGAGGTCAAGGAGGAGCCAGGATAGGAATTTTTGCAATGAACTCCTATATAGTTGGGGGACATCCCTGGCTGTGGCGGTTAAGAATTTGCCTTCCAGTGCACGGGGTTCAAGTTTGATACCTAGTCAGGAAATTAAGATACCTGGGGGCCAAAAAACCAAAACATAAAACAGAAACAATATTGTAACAAATTCAATAAAGACTTTAAAAAAATGGTCCACATCAAAGAAAAAAATCTTTTTTTAAAAAAGAGCTATATAGTTGGAATGTCAAAAGATTAATTAAAGAAAACCAGACATCTCAGGTTAATGATCTTAGTGCTTTTCTCTGTATGGGAAGATGTGAGAGTCTGGACTCACTGAAACCACCCCTTTGATGTGCCTGTTAACAATCACTGGGCTTCCCAGGTGGCTCAGTGGTAAAGAATCCGCCTGCCAGTGCAGGAGCCAAAGGAGCCCCAGATTTGATCCCTGGGTCAGGACAATCCCCTGGAGGAGGAAATGGCAATCCACTCTAGTGTTCTTGCCAGGATAATCCCATGCACAGAGGAGCCTGGCGGGCTACAGTCCATGGGGTAGCAAAGAGTCGGACATGACTCAGCGACTCAGCATGCACGAGCACTTACTTAAGAATCTGGGGCCAGCATCCTGCTTTTCTCCATCCTGAATCCCCTCAGGATGCACAGGCAGGATGGCTGCAGTGGCTGCTGGCTTGATGGCCACAGCATTCTCTGTTTACCAGAGGGTAGGGGAACTTCTTCGTCCACACGTCTAGAAATTTGCATTATGCAAAAGCACCTGATATCTTCTCTGTGTGAGCAAGTGGGTGGATTTCTTTTTCTTTTTTTTTTGGTGCCAGTTTGCTATGGTAGGACCTCAGCCAAATGGACTTTCCCAAAGGCATACCTTAAAGTGTCCAAGATACCTGAGTCTTGGGGTAAGCAAAGCTTATCTAGGATTATTTACCTGGTGGTAGAAATGGCTCTTTGAAAAGTCTCTCTACCACTGTGTCAACAGTGACTCTGAGTTAAAATGTGAATTATTAACACATTCTTATAGAGAAAGACACAGAAAGCCCATTAATGGTATATCATAGTTACCTACACCATATTATTTTCCAGTTGCTCAATATACTTACAAAATGTAAAGGCTATGAGTGTCAAGAGAGGCGGGCAAGCAAAGATCAAATTTGCCTCACAGCTTTGCAGATTAGAAAGCAAATGGAAGGGCTCATATTTCAAAGAGTTTTCTTAGCATCTATTGTCTTTTTGCCCAGGGAATCTTGCAGGTTTAGGAAGAAAGATTCTTTCTGAGAACTGAAAAATCTCATACTGGCCAGATATCTTCCAAAAGTCAGGCTAGAAGAGCCCTTTCTGCCCTCTGGTGACTTTACAGAATTTGTTTTTCTTTAAAGCTGGTTGCCACCTTCCCACTGCAGGTGCTAATAATCAACCAGAGTTAAGTATACAAGAGTGGAATGGAATAGTCCAAGGACGTCATTACACCTCTCTGGTTGCTAGGCAATGCCTCTTTTGCAGAGATGGATAAAACAGGTTGGGAGAGATACTAGAAAAGAAGCCTTCTGATTCCAGGTCGGCCCCATTGCCCCCTGGAAGGGGACAAGACAGGGGAGCCTCTCTCGGGGCCACCCACTCAAGAGGCATCATTGTCCTTTTTCATCCGAAGTCCTCAATTCAATGGAAGAGACCTTGAAGCTCCTGGGTGCGGCTGGTGTGTGTTATCAAGTGTTAAGCCCTAGAGGAATCCTGCCATACCCACAGTCTCATCCTCTGCCATTGCCTATTTACTGCTAGGATGACCTGAGTGGGCAGCCATGGGCTCCTTTGGTTTACTGGATTCTGATTGGGAAATGTCCCTCAACCCTGGGGGGGTGCGTGGGTGGCTCTCGATCCCCAGATTCACCGATTGCAGGGTTTAGACATTTGCAGTGACTGTCAGCCTGGTGGGCTGCACTGCAACCCCTTCTCGAGGCTTTTACAGTCAGTTCACTGCACCATCTGAAAGAGTCCCCGGAGCCGGAGGCAGGGCAGGAGGCAGGAGATGTGATCATCTTTTGGACAGACAGACCAGGCTTTGGATTCCACCCATCTCTGCTATGTATGTAGTGACTGCAGCCTGGGGCTGGGGTCATTCCAGGCCATTTCACCTTTCTTTAAAAAGTGGATATTTTTGCCTAGGAAACAGCCCAACAGACACGCTTGCACAGAGATATGTGAGGGTGTTTGTGACCACACAGTAACAATAACAACAGCAGAAAGGGAGGCCAGATGAAAATGGTTAATGAAAGCGAAAGTGTTTGTCACTCAGTCATGTCCAGTTCTTTCTGACCCCATGGACTGTAGCCTGCCCGGCTCCTCTGTCCATGGGATGCTCCAGGCAAGAATACTGGGGTGGCTTGCCATTTTCTTCTCCAGGGGATCCTCCCAAATCAGGGATTAAACCTGGTTCTCCTACATTGCAGGTGGATTCTTTACCATCTGAGTCACCAGGGAGAGGAATGTTGTTATTCTGCATGTCTTATGTAATGAAATACGACTCAAGCATTAAGAAGAACAAGGTATATCTATGTGTGTCAACATGGGAAGGAGCCCTTAATATTTTACCAAGGGGAGCAGATTAATTTTACGTACATTAAAAAACCCTATGTGTCAACCCAACAGTTCCACTACTGAGAATATATCCTGAGAAGATCAAAATTGAAAAGGACACATGTACCCCAATATTCACTGCAGCATCTTTTACAATGGTTAGGACATGGAAGCAACATAGATGTCCATCGACAAATGAATAGAAACTGTGGTACATATACCAAATGGAATGTTACTCAGTCATAAAAATGAACGCATTTGAGTCAGTGCTAATGAGGTGGATGAATGAGGTTAGATCCTACTATATACTGTGAAACAAGCCAGAAAGAGAAAAACAAATATTGTGTATTAACACATATATATGGAATCTAGAAAGATGGTACTGGTGAGCCTATTTGCAGGGCGGCAATGGAGACGTCTAGGACTTCCCAGGTGGCACTAGCGGTAAAGCACCCGCCTACCCAGGCAGGAGATGTAAGAGACACGGGTTCAATCCCTGGGTTGGGAAGACCCCCGGGAGGAGGAAATGGTAACCTACTCTCATATTCTTGCCGGGAGAATCCCATGGATAGAAGAGCTTGGCAGGCTACACAGTCCATAGGGTCACAAAGAGTCAGACACGACTGAAGTGACTTGGCACACAGTGAAGACACAGACATAGAGAACAGACTTACGGACACAGTGTCAGGGGTTGGAAGGAGAGGATGGGACTAATGGAGAGAATAGCATGGAAACATATACACTAACATAGACAGCCAGTAAAATAGATAGCCAGTGGGAATTTGCTGTATGACTCAGGGAGCTCAACCCAGGGCTCTGTGACAACCTAGAGGGGTGGGATGGTGTGGGAGGTGGGAGGGAGGCTCAAGAGGGAGGGGACATATGTATACCTAGGGCTGATTCATGTTTATGTATGGCAGAAATCAACACAATATTGTAATTATCCTTCAATTAAAAATAAATTAAGAAAAAAATCTATGTGTGTATGGATAGACATGTGTCTATTGTGAGCAAAAAATGCTGCCTGCCATATCAGTAAACAAAGGAGGTTACAGCCGTCAAATCATCTCATTACAACTGTCCAGACAGTGAGCCCTGCGGGGACTCAGGATGGAGACAAATGGTCTGCCCACTGCCAAGCCCTCAGCCACTGCAGCACCCCCTCTCCCAACTGCACATGCTGAGGGGATTCAGGATGGAGAAAAGCGGGATACTGGCCCCAGATAGCTGAGGTTTCCCATCAAAGGAGTGATTTCAAGGAGCCCGGGCTCCTGTATCCTCCCATACATAGAAAAGTGCCAAATTGCTTAACCTGAGACATCTGGTTTTCTTTAATCAGCAGTCATCTTTTGATGTTCCAACCACCTGTCTTTGTTGCAAAGCTCCTACATATCCTGGCCCCCTGCCTGGCCTCTTTGGAGCAGTCAGAGTGATCTGAGATGCTGGGTCCTGGGCTTGAAGTTTGCAGAATGTCCATTGAATAAAGCATAATTCTCAACTTTTAGGTTGTGCATTTTTTCCAGTTGACACTATCATACTAGCCAGTCAATATTAAAGGGAATCAACCCTGAGTAGTCAATGGAAGGACTAAGGCTGAAGCTGAAGCTCCAATCCTTTGGCCATCTGATGTGAAGAGCCAACTCACTGGAAAAGACTGTGATGCTGGGAAATATTGAGGGCAGAAGGAAAAGAGGGCAGCAGGGGATGAAATGGTTGGACAGCATCAGCGACTCAATGGACATGAATTTGAGCAAACTCCAGGAAACAGTGCAAGACTGGGAAGCTCAGAGTGCTGCAGTCCATGGCGTTGCAGAGTCCAACACAACTTAGGGACTGGAAAACAACAGCAACAATGTATATATTATGAGCAATTATACAAATGTGAAATCCAGAGCTATAAAAGTGGTGGTTTACTAATACCTAGTCTGTTCAGTTTACTCCAATTGTCTAAAACAAAACATTTAAAGTACTGGTTTGTTCAGATCAGAATCCAAACAAGGCTTGCATAAAGCACATGCGTGATGCTACCCTAAAGTTCTTTCTGGGACTTCCCTGGCGGTCCAATGGTAAAGGATCCACCTTCCAAAGCAGAGTACACATGTTCGATCCCTGATCCAGGAAGACTCCTCAGGACATGGGGCAACAACTACTGAGCCCACAGTTTGGAGCCCAAGAGTTGCAACTGAAGCCCTCACAGCTCTGCAACAAGAGAAGCCACCACAGTGAGAAGCCTGCGCACTGCAATTAGAGAGTAGCCTCTGCTGGCCAGGCTTAGAGAAAGCCTGTGTGCAACAGTGAAGACCCAGCACAAGCAAAAGTTAAAAACTGTTTTAAAGGTCCCTTCTGGTTTGTAGCAGTTCTTATAGCATGCAATCACTAAAGAAACTCAGTTATTGTCCTGGAGAGTTTTCTGCATTCTGGGTTAGGTGTTCTTTAAAATAATCCTCCATCCCCTATATTTCTTGTAAAATGGGAGACTTGTGGACAGGATAAAATGCAGATTCACTCCTGTGGTGAGAACACTTCACAGGAGTTGTGTGCTCCCAAGTGCATCTCGGTGGGGACATGCTGGGGCTCATCCCTGGGGACTGTTGTCAGCCTGTTCCCATCAGCCTTTCAGCTCAGTTTCAGTCACCACTGAAAGTCTGGTCTTAGATCTGTTACATCACCAAGCATCGGAAGGTGGCAACTGGCTAAGCTTATCAACTCATCTACATTTTTAACCTGGAATTCTTCTATAAAGGACTTTCCTTTGATGCCTGTTTCATTACCCCAAAATGCTCTTTTTACAGAGAAGCCCAGATATATGATTTATTCTGTCCTTTTAATCAATTTACAGAATTATTTTTTGGTTTCCTAGTAACTTTTATACAGGTCTCTAACTATACACATACATGCTTATAAATGTGTGTGTGTGTATATATATATATATATATATATGCTCTTATGTATATTTATGTGTGTATATATCTATACTTTGGCCACCTGGTGTGAAGAACTGACTCACTGGAAAAGACCCTGATGCTGGGAAAGATTGAAGGCAGGAGGAGAAGGGGACAACAGGGGATGAGATGCTTGGATGGCATCACTAACTCGATGGACATGAGTTTGGGCAAGCTCCCAGAGTTGGTGATGGACAGGGACAATGGGGTCGCAAAGAGTTGGACACGACTGAGAGACTGAACTGAACTGAAGTGATATCTATATGGGCTTCCCTGATGGCTCAGCAGGTAAAGAATCCACCTGCAATGCAGGAGACAAGTTCAATCCCTTGTTTGGGAAGAGCCCCTGGAGGAAGGAATGGCAACACACTCCAGTATTCTTGCCTGAAAAATCCCATGGACAGAGGAGCCTGATGGGCTACAGTCCATGGGTCACAAAGAGTTGGACACGACTGAGTGATTAAGCATACAGCATACACATATATCTATACACATAAAATTCTGTGTATCTTATGCATTTTATGGATTTTTATATAACTGGTGTGTTTCACTCTATACAGGAGCTATTCTTTAGCAGAATGAAGCTACTCTTTCTTCAGCAGGCATCAGTGTGAGCCCCTTCAAATTGGCTCTTGTGTCCCTTTCATATAGTCTCAGGAGTCTTTGATAGCTTCCTTGCTTTGGGGCTCAAGGTGTCCCAGACTCATTGAGCTTCTTCCCCGCCCCAGCAGCCAACCACTGATCCAGGCAGCACCTGTTTTTTTCAGTGGGAAATGAGACTTAGCAATCACATCCCAGATGTTTAAGCTGGATTCAGAGAAGGCAGAGGAACCAGAGATCAAATTGCCAACATCTGCTGGATCATAGAAAAAGCAAGAAAATTCCAGAAAATCATCTACTTCTGCTTAATTGGCTACTCTAAAGTCTTTGACTATGTGGATCACAACAAACTGTGGAAAATTCTTCAAGAGATGGGAATACCAGACCACCTTACCTGCCTCCTGAGGAATCTGTATGCAGGTCAAGAAGCAACAGTTAGAACTGGACATGGAACAACAGACTGGTTCCAAATAGGGAAAGGAGTATGTCAAGGCTGTATATTGTCATCCTGCTTATTTAACATCGATGCAGAGTATATTGTGAGAAATGATGGGCTAGATGAAGCACAAGTTAGAATCAACATTGCCGGGAGAAATATCAATAACCTCAGATATGCAGATGACATCACCCTTACAGCAGAAAGCGAAGAGGAACTAAAGAGCCTTTTGATGAAAGTGAAAGAGGAGAGTGAAAAAATTGGCTTAAAACTCAACATTCAAAAAACGAAGATCACGGCATCTGGTCACATCACTTCATGGCAAATAGATGGGGAAACAGTGTAAACAGTGGCTGACTATTTTTGGGGGCTCCAAAATCACTGCAGATGGTGACTGCACCCAAGAAATTAAAAGACAGTTGCTCCTTGGAAGAAAAGTTATGACAAACCTCCACAGCATATTAAAAAGCAGAGATATTACTTTGTCAACAAAGGTCTGTCTAGTCAAAGCTTTGGTTTTTCCAGTAGTCATGTACAGATGTGAGAGCTGGACCATAAAGAAGGCTGAGCACCGAAGAATTGATGCTTTTGAACCACGGTGTTGGAGAAGACTCTTGAGAGTCCCTTGGACTGTAAGCAGATGCAACCAGTCCATTCTAAAGGAGATCAGTCCTGGGTGTTCATTGGAAGGAATGATGCTGAAGCTGAAGCTCCAATACTTTGGCCATCTGATGTGAAGAGCCAACTCATTGGAAAAGACCCTGATGCTGGGAAAGATTGAAGGCAGGAGGAGAAGGGGACCACAGAGGATGAGATGATTGGATGGCATCACTGACTCAATGGACATGAGTTTGAGCAACTTCTGGGAGTTGATGAAAGAAAGGGAAGCCTGGTGTGCTGCAGTCCATGGGGTCACAAAGAGTCAGACATGACTGAGAGACTGAACAACAACAGCAACTAGGCTACAAGGATGCCACTGCTTCCAGGTCCTTTGCTGCAGAGGGAGGTGCCCAGGTACTAGGTTTCTTAGGGAGCTCTCTTGGGATCAACATTTGTTGAGGGAGAGGGAGAGGACTGGACTCAGGAAAAGTTAGCCTATGATGCAGTCAATGACTCCAGAGGCGGCTCTCCAGCTGGGAGGGTCTTTCAGTGCTGCCCTGTGTTGTGGACCCAGAACAGACCTTTATTGCCCTGGATCAGGAATTAGATGTGAGCTTTGGGACTTCCCTGGTGGTCCAGTGGCTAAAACTCCATTCTCCCAATGCAGGGGACCCAGGTTCAATCCCTGGTCAGGGAATTAGATCCCACATGCCTCAACTAAGGATTCTGCATGTTGCAGCTAAGACCTGGTGCAGCCAAATAAATAAGTGATAAAAATAAAAGCTTTAGATGTGAGTTTTCCTGAGAAGGGGGTCTGACCTTGGTCAAGAAAATCATCTTCAACTGAGGCAACTCCCAGAAAGAGATGACAGGTGACTTCAACTGTCTTCTAATTTTTCTAATTCTCTCTTCAACGTTGTCTAATATTCTGTTTGAATGAGTTTTTAATTTCCACTACTTGATCTTTTGTTTCTAGAAGTGCTATTTGTTTTCCCAAAACCTGTTCCTTTCTCTGTTTTAAAAGACATTCACTCTGTTTGTTACTGAACCTAACTCAGGTCTGCTCACCCTGTGCACAGCAAGACCAGTCTACCAACACCAGGTTGTGGTGAAGGAAAGTCCAGCATTTATGGCAGGTGCCAAGCAAGCAGTCCAGGCAGCTAGTGCTTAAAAGACCCCAATTCCCCCAAAGGCTTTGAGGAAAATATTTTTAAAAACAGGGTGAGGGAGGAGGGTTGTTGGGGGTGTGATCAGCTCATGGATGGCCTTCTGATTGGTTGGTGGTGAGGTAATCAGGAGTCAACATCATCAGCCTTCTGGTTCTAACTGATCTAGGGTCCCCAGGCTTGTGGGCAGCACACAGTTCAATTTTCCCACCTACTGGGGGTTTCAGTATCAGCAAAACAGCTCCAAGGACATGGCTCAGAATATTATCTATAGCCCTTAGGAGGAACTAAAGGTCCTTGACTTTGTTTATTGTCTAAACTATTATTATTTTGTCTTGCTTGACTGTTTTCCTTTGTTTCTGCATTTTCTCACTTATTCACACTTTGACAAAGTTATGCTCTGATTAAATTTATACTTTGAAGTTTTTCTACAAACAAAAGGCAGGTGCAGACACGGTGGGTGTGTGTCCTGTTCTGGGAATGCCCCATAGGTTCCTGGCTGGTTACATATTTTCATAATTCTGTTTTATTTCTCTAAATACAAGTAAATAATTAAAAATAAATGTTTTTTTTCTCTTATAACAGGCTGTACATCGCATCCTGAGGACTTATTGTTGTAAAAGTAGAAGTTTATACCTTTTGATCCCCTTAACCCATTTTGCCTAACACCTCTTCCCCGCTCTGGAAACCACCAATCTCTTTGTATCTATGAGATTTTTATTCTCTAAGATTCCACATAAAGTGATTATACAGAATTTCTTTCTCTGACTTATTTCACTGCTCATAGTTATTTTAAGCTTTCAGTCTGATGCCTCCAACATCTGGGTCACTTTGAGTCTAGTTGGGTTGATTGCTTTGTCTGTTGACAATGAATTCATATTTTTCCCCTGCTTTTTTGAATGTCTTCCAAGTTTTGTTGAATATCAGATTCATGCATGCTCAGTTGCTCAGACAAGTCTGATTCTCTGGGATACCATGGACTGTGGCCCACCAGGTTCCTCTGTCCATGGGATTCCCAGGCAAGAATACTGGGATGGGCAGCCATTTTCCTCTTCAGGGGATCTTTCTGAGCCAGTGATTGAACTGAAGTCTCCTGCATTGGTGGGCAGGTTCTCTACAGCTGAGCCAGCAGGGAAGCCCTTGAATATCAGATAGCATGTGTTAACTTGTTGTTGCTGATGTTCAGCTCTTAAGTCATGTCTGACTCTTTGTGACCCTATGGACTGCAGCACCCCATACTTTCCTGTCCTTCACTGTCTTCTGGAGTTTGCTCAAGTTCATGTCCATTGAGTTGATGATGACATCCAACCATCTCATCCTCTGTAGCTCCCTTCTCCTCCTGCCCTCAATCTTTCCCAGTATCACGGTCTCTTTCAATGAGTCGGCTCTTCATATCAGATGGCCAAAGTATTGGAGCTTCAGCTTTGACATCAGTCCTTCCAATGAATATTCAGGGTTGATTTCCTTTAGGATTGACTGATTTGATCTCCTTGCTATCCAAAGGACTCTCAAGAGTCTTTTTCAACACCACAGTTCAAAAGCATCAATTCTTTGGTGCTCAGCCTTTTTTTATGGTCCAACTCTCACATCTGTACATGACTACTGGAAAAAACATAGCTTTGACTAGACAGACCTTTGTTGGCAAAGTGATGTCTCTGATTTTTAATACACTGTCTAGGTTTTAAATGGACATAAGCAGTGTTTCCTTCTGGGAATGGATATGCCTTGACTCTGCTTCTCTCAGGTCATCAATGTTTGGGCGGTGGTTTGCATCAAACTGCCTTGACCTTGGCTTGGGTTTTGTTATTCCTTGAGGACCTTCAGGGTACCAGTGACTTCAGGCTCCTGTGGGGATGTGTCAGCACCCTGTGTTTAGGAGAAGGGCTGTGGACACTGTTTTTGCTCTGTCCTACACTTTCAGCTTCCCCTGCATTCCTGTCACACAGAAGTGACCTCTACAGCTGTCTGCCTATCCCCGGTGAAGACTGATGCTGCTCAGGGAGCTGTGCTGGCCAGGCTGGAGCCAGGAAGACAAAGGGCTCTCTGGTTTTGGTCCAGGGTCAGCCTTGGAAGGCCCTGTGTGTCTGGGGCTGAGGGGTGAGACTTTTTCAGATCTGCCTCTTCTCACTGGGATGGCCTTTTTCCCCTTTTTGTGTGTGGTGGGTTTGTTTGAGTCTCTCTGGCCTCCCTGTTGGTCATCCTTTAGGCCCCAGCTGGGACCTGAGTCCAGACCTGTTTTCCACCCTACCTCCCTCAGAGAAAGGGGAAGTCCTCCCCCATCCACAGTGTGAGTCTTGAGTGGCGGCCATGGGTGGGGACACACACCCCCCACCCACCCACCAAGGACCTCCACCTTCAGCTGAGCCGTCAAAAGGGCTCTTTGAGGAGGGGCCTCTGTGCTTAAGATTTGTATTCACCTCCAAGAAGAAAACTTCAAAATATGTGAAGATAAAACAGGAGGACAGGCTGCATTGAGATAGCGTGGTTTATTTGGCTCACGTGGGGTGTGGTTCCCTTCAGAAGACAAAGAAGGACCCTGGGAACCAGGGCTTCCTCTGGGTAGGGGGAATGCACCAGTTCACAGAAGGGTCCAGATCATCCTGCCACGTTCTTGCCTGGGTTCAGAGGTTGGTCAATCATGCTTTTCATCTGTCACATGCAGAACCTGGAGGTCCACCGAGGACTCATGTTGGGAGGGGTACAGGTGTGACCCCGTCTGCATTGGGAGCAGCTGGGAGGAGGCTTGTGATCAAAAGCAGGAAGGGGTGCTACAGGAGACAGGTCTGCAGACCAGGGTGGGGCGGGAGGGCTGGTAGCACCCAGAGGACTGGCAGGAGGGGGCCACCAACACAGCCGGCCTGTAGCTCACGGGCAGGAACACAGAGGACTGGCAGGAAGGAGTCACACACAGGGTGGGCTTGTAGGTCACTGGCAGACGTATGACTGGCCTGTAACTCACGGGCACGCAGGTCGCCTGGCAGGTGCTGGATGTGCTGCAGGTTGGTTGGCAGGGGCTGGACGTGAAACAGGACGTGTGGCAGGGACTGGACGTGCTGCAGGATGGCTGGCAGGAGCTGGGCATGTAGGCAGCTTGGCAGCCTGAGGAGCAGCTGGTGTGGCACATGGTGGCGTGGGGTTGGCTGGTGTCTGGAGGAGAGCTGGAGATGTCTGCAGGCTGCCTCCCTCGGCAGCTTTTATACGCAGGCTGTGGGCGTCCCAGCAACAAAAAGCACAACTGTTGACTTCCTTGTGATGTTGCTACCATGATTCCCCAACATCTTATTACCCTGGGACACGCTTTCCTATGCTATTTTCCTCCATAAATTAGTTTGCCTTTGAGGTCAGTTCCTCCTTCTGAAAACAGGATATTCTAGTTTGCCTTTCTATGGGGTTCACATTGTTTCTCCAGGTCATCTCTGTGCGCGGGGCACCTCAGAATCAACTCAGAGTACTATATCCTTTTACTCCTTTTTATCTCCTGCCATCAATGAAGACTTTGAGCCCATGGTGTAGTTTGAGCTTTCATTTGCACAGGAGAACTTTGAAACAGGAGTCTGCAAACTGCAACCTGTGGGCAAGTCTGTCCTGCTGCCTGCGTGTGAATGAAGTTTTCTGGGGCATAGCTACACTCATGTATTTAACGTGTCTACAGCTGCTTTTCCCTACAATGTTGAGTCGTTGTGAGCGAGACCATGTAGCTGCAAAGCATGAGATGCTTACTCCCTGCCCTTTACAGGAAATTTGTCAGCTTCTGCCTTATTGTAATCATGCAAGAACTGATTTGCTGAGGCAACAGATTATTCTGTGTGCTGGCAATAGAGACATCCAGGCTCATGAGCCCTTCAGGTCAATGGATAAATGAGTGAATGACAAATCAATGCATGAAATCATTCCAGAGGGGGCTGAAACCCAGAACGGAAAGTGAGTTCAGCAGAGAAGTGGGTGCCGGATGGTGGTCTGTGGGACTCTGGTGATGCTGAGCTGGCAGTGGGTGCAGTAAAGGGTCAGGGGTAGTGGGTGCTCCAGGCAGAGGCAGCAACTTGGTGGGGGGAAGGTAAATAATCTGCTGCAGAAATGGTCATGTTCCAGGAGCAGTGGGAAATCCCACAGTGTGGGGTGTCAGGGAGCCGGTGTATGGGGACAGACTCAGATTAAAGAGCCCGAGGACCAGACAGCACAACCTGGGTTCTGGAAGAAGAAAGAGTCAGTGAACTTGAAGACATGTCAGTCCTAAGACATGTCCCAATCTTAAGAAGAGGGACAAAGAGTTAAGAAAAATGAAGAGGGTCTTTGAGACCGTATCAGAAAAGCTAACATGCAAGTAATTTCAACCCCAGAAGGAGAAAAGAATGACACTGAAGCCTAAGGATATTTTGAAGAAATAAGGGATAAAATCCCCCAAATCTGATTAGGAAAATTCCAATTTACAGATCCAAGAATCATATACCACACCTAAATCCCACTCCGTTAGGAGCAATGTAAAGACCACAGATTGCAGAGTGAGACCGAGCAGCTTCAGTGCATTACAGGACCTTCCAGGTCTTCCTGACTGGATATCTGTGTTGCCGGCCCCTTGAATGGTGGCAGGGTTGATAACTGATTGGTTATGAGACAGTCCATGTAAAATGCTTAGCTCAGCCCTGGCACAAACTGGAACCCGGTTATTATGATTATGGCAATAATGTGGCCACAGCCCCCAGTGAGGAGCCCCACCCCAAGGGAGAACCTTCTGGATCACAAATCAAATGGAGGTGCTGGTGCAACAAGTGTGATTGTGTTTATGTGGACAGAGGACAGGGTGGTTAAATTGAGGGAAGACCTTGAAAATCACCATGTGGGAGCCCATTCCTGGCCTGACGGCCCTTCCCCATCCCATCCAGGCTCCAATTCCAGAAATCCCAGGGCCACTGGGTCACCATCAGCCTCCAGCTGAGGGAGCTTCCTGAACTGAGTCACAGCAACCAGAAGCTCCAGGAAGAGACCCTCGGGGGGAGGAGGAGGAAAAACAGCAGGCGGCCACCAGGAAGACACCCGGTGCCTCATTGCCAGGACGCCACAGCCCGGGTATAAAAGGCAGCCTGGAGAGGGAGCCTCCAGACCAGCCCTGTCCTCTGTCCCGACCCCTCCCAGCCTCACGCCATCATGTGTGACACCACCTGCTCTGTGGGCTGCAAGCCGACTTGCTGTGTGCCCAGTTCCTGCCAGCCGGCCTGCCCTGCTCTGTGTTGCCCTGCCCTGGGCTGCCGAAACCCCTGTGGTGCCCCCCATGTGGCTCTGCTGTGCCGGCCAGCCTGCTGTGTGCCCACTCCCTGCCAGGATATTTGCTCTGTGCCCAGCCCCTGCCAGGCATCCTGCTGCGTGCCTCTGAGCTGCAAGCCTGTACTGTATGTCCCCGTGTGCTACAAGCGCATCGTATATGTGATCCCCTCCTGTCAGTCTGCCAGGTTCTGCCAGCCCTCCTGCCCTTCCCTGGTCTGCAGACCTGTCCCCTACAGCATCCTTTCCTGCTTCTGAGCCCATGACCTGTAAAACCCCTGCTCCGTGTGCAGGGTCAAAGCAGTGGGCTCTCTGACCTCCCACGAAGAGGCCCCGACATTGTCGTCTTCACACCTCCCAGACCCGACTAGACCGTGTTGCAGCAAGCCCACCTGGTCCCAACCAGCTAGGCTGAGGGACTCACCCATCAGCTTCCCCCAGTCCCTGCCCAGGTCATCCCCATGGTGCCCACACTGGCTGGTCCAGGTTCTGAGGCCTCCAGCATCACAGGCCTAATAAACATCAGAGTGTGATGCTCACCGAGCATATGATGTCTCTCCTCTAGTGTCTTTCCCTAAAATGCTTCCTCTGGGGGTGGTTCCCCAGGATCTGCAAAGTCCTTCTGCAGAGAAGGCCAGGTCACAGATGGCTATGCTGGTGACTGAGCATGGAAAGGTGATTTCTCGGCTGAGGGTCGAGCTCCCAGTGCTCAGCCATAGGGACCACAATGTCCCCTGAACTTATGAGATCAGTCCTCACTCTGCTCTGTGTTCAGTTCAGTTCAGTCGCTCAGTTGTGTCTGACTCTTTGCAACCCCATGGACTGCAGCATGCCAGGCCTACCTGTCAATTGCCAACTCCCGGAGTTTACTCAAACTCATGTCCATTGAGTCAGTGATGCCATCCAGCCGTCTCATCCTCTGCTGTCCCCTTCTCCTCTTGCCTTCAAGGAGTCAGTTCTTCACATCAGGTGGCCAAAGTATTGGAGTTTCAGCTTCATATCAGCCCTTCCAATGAATATTCAGGATTGATTTCCTTTAGGATGGACTGGTTGGAACTCCTTGCAGTCCAAGGGGCCCTCAAGAGTCTTCTCCAACACCACAGTTCAAAAGCATCAATTCTTTGGCACTTTCTTTATAGTCCAACTCTCACGTCCATACATGACTACTGGAAAAACCATAGCTTTCACTAGACAGACCTTTGTTGGCAAAGTAATGTCTCTGCTTTTGAATATGCTATCTAGGTTGGTCATAACTTTTCTTCTAAGGACCAAGCATCTTTTAATTTCATGGCTGCAGTCACCATCCACAGTGATATTGGAGCCCCCCAAAATAGTCAGCCACTGTTTACACTGTTTCCCCATCTATTTGCCATGAAGTAATGGGACCAGATGCCATGATCTTAGTTTTTTGAATGTTGAGCCTCAAGCTAACTTTTTTACTCTCCTTTCACTTTCATCAAGAGGTTCTTTAGTTCTTCACTTTCTGCCATGAGGGTGGTGTCATCTGCATATCTGAGGTTATCAATATTTCTCACAGCAATCTTGATTCCAGCTTGTGCTTCATCCAGCCCAGCTTTTCTCATGATGTACTCTGCATATAAGTTAAATAAGCAGGGTGACAATATAAAGCCTTGACATAGTCCTTTCCTGATTTGGAACCAGTCTGTTGTTCCATGTCCAGTTCTAACTGTTGCTTCCTGACCTGCATACAGATTCCTCAGGAGGTAGATCAGGTGGTCTGATATTCCCATCTGTTGAAGAATTTTCCAGAATTTGTTGTGATCCACACAGCCAAAGTCTTTGGCATAGTCAATACAGAAGAAGTAGATGTTTTTCTGGAACTCTCTTGCTTTTTCGATGATCCAGTGGATGTTGGCAATTTGATCTCTTGTTTCTCTGCCTTTTCTAAATCCAGGTTGAACATCTGGGAGTTCACAGTTCACATACTGTTGAAGCTTGGCTTGGAGAATTTTGAGCATTACTTTACTAGCGTGTGAGATGAGTGCAATTGTGCTCTGTAGATTGAGGGAAGTCACTAACTGCCTGAACTGACCCCTTCTAGGTAAAAAGGTCTTCGGCTCAGCAACTGATATGTAACCCCCACTCTTTCAGCCCCTGCCAGTCTAAATGGAAACCAGATGCTTCTCTGACAAGTGTGGCCCCTCTCCCTCCCTTTGGGAGGTCCATGGAAGTTCCCCCAAGATGCCCACATCTGACCCCACAACTTGTGATAAATCCCCTTACATGGAGAGTACAGCAACTTTGTGGATGGGAATAAATTAAGGGCCTTGTAATGGGAGGTGGTTCTGAGTCATACGGGTGGACTTGGGAGAGGTGACAGGAGATGTGGCCACTGAAAGGGAGGCCACAGGGAGAGGAAAGCAAGATGCCAGGCCACGGACTGAGGATATGGTGCCTCTAGAAGCTGAAGGAGATAAGGAAGAGATTCTGCCCTGAGGCCCTGGGTTGGATTAGACAGTCCATCCGTGACCATGGCCAGTGAGACTCGCTCCTGATCCCACCTCCAAAGCTGAGAGATGACACCTTGGTGCTGTTTCAGCCATATGTTCCTGGTTACTTGTTAGGGCAGCCACAGTAAAGCCCAGTGTCATGGTCCCAGAAAGGGGTGGGCCTCCCTAGAGGACTCTGTCACACTCCTGGTGACCCCCTGGGAGCCCCTCACTTGCCTGCAGAGGGTGTACCTGCCCATTCCTCCTCCTCAGGAAGGTGGGGGGGACATGGCACAGCTCTCTCCAGGGGCAGCTCTTGACCTTGGCACCCACATGCCTGGACCCCTGTAGCACAGGCACCCTCTTGGCCTCTCCACCCTCTGCTGGGGCTGGAGCAGGGGAGGGTCTGGAGAAGATTCCCGTGGCTGTAGGGCACCCAGACTGGGTACCACGTTCAGCAGCATATGTGGCCTCATGGACTGGAGGCCAGACTCAGAAATCAAGGTGTGGGCAGGCTGGCCCCTTCTCAGGGCGATGAGGGAGAATCCATCCTCTCTCCTGGCTCCTGACCTCTCTGTGGTTCCTTGACTTGCACAGGCATCACCCTTACCTCTGCCGTCATCTTCACAGCATCTTCCCTCTGTGGTACGTGTGTGTCCAGACTTCCTTTGTTCATGAGGACACAGTTATGTGTCTCTGGATTAGAGCACACCCCACTGGCCTCGTTTTAACTAGATCACAACTTACTCCTTGGAAGAAAAGCTATGACAATCTTAGTATATTACAAAGCAGAGACATCACTTTGCTGACAAAGGTCCAAATAGTCAAAGCTATGGTCTTTCCAGTAGTTATGTACAGATGTGAGAGTTGGACCATAAAGAAGTCTGAGCACTGAAGAACTGATACTTTCAAATTGTGGGGCTGGAGTAGACTCTTGAGAGTCCCTTGAACAATACTATCAAACCAGTCAATCCTAAAGGAAATCAACCCTGAATATTCATTGGAAGGACTGATGCTGAAGCTGAAGCTCCAATACTTTGGCCACCTGATGTGAAGAACTGACTCATTGGAAAAGACCCTGATGTTGGGAAAGATTTGAGAATTCTTCCTACTGGACACTTGATGAGCCCACTGTGCACAAAGACCCCATCCCGTCCAGAATCCTGGCAGTTACAGGAGGAATGTGCAGGCCCACACTGGGCTGCCCGTGATATTCCGGGAAGGGGAAGCCTGGCCCTGGAGCCAAAGGGCTGCCCCAGGAAGTGGTAACTCAGCCCCTGTGGTGTGAACATGGGCCTTGCAAGAGAAAGGGCACTGGGGCCATCCTAGGGAGGGGTGGGGGCTCCCCGGAGAAGGGAGCCATTGGGACACCAGTGTTCCAGGGACAACTGTTTGGGAACCAAGAAAGAGTCTAAAAGGAGTGCCATCAGGGCATCCTTCCTGTCGGAAGGCACAGACCCAGAAACTCCCATAACTATGATGTCACATGACGGTGAAGATGTGAAGAGGGAACTCTAAGAGCGCCCGCTGTGCCTGGCACTGCCTCAGTATCCTTCCATTCAAACTAAACCTCCCACCAGGCCTGTTTATCTTCACCAAGCCAGCCATTTGATGTCACATCCCACCTTTCTGCTGCCCTCCCTACTACCCCCAGACGGCACCACTGTGCTGCCCACTAGGTGGGAGAGGAAGTCTTCACAGGTTGCTCTGGTTCACAGGATGCCTTTGGGGTTGCGATGGTCCCTGTCTTAGTCACGTGGATGATAAGGGCGTCACAGTGATAGAGAGGCTCACCTGAGATCTGAAGAGTCTCGGGGCATTTAGAATTGTCACTTTGTTACTAAGGTGAACTCCATAAACGTCTTTCACGGACTCTCTCCTCCCAGGTCAGCGCTGTGGCCTGACCCATGTGGACACACAGCACCAGCAGTCGCTGGCTTTGTGCTTGGTGTCACGTAATGCACCTGCGGTCTTCATGCGTGCCTGGTTGCGCTGTTCACCGCGACACCGCTATCCGGTCAGGAACCCCCCAGATGCTCTGCTCATCTCGACGGAAGACTCTGGCTTTGCTGTGGGTTGTAGGTTCTGGTTTCCACGTGTGTCAATGTTGCTGCACCTCACTTTTCTTGGGTTGAGGTGAAGTGTATCTTCTCTATGTCTTAACTCTTCATGCAATGAAGAGTCCACCAAGGCCTTTGTCCACTTATCTATGGAGATGGTTCTACTTTATTAAAACTGAAATGAACAGGTAAAGGGTAGAGTTTAGTCAGTTCAGTTGCTCAGTTGTGTCTGACTCTTTGTGACCCCATGGACTGCAGCACACCAGGCTTCCCTGTGCATCACCAATTCCCGGAGCTTACTCAACCTCATGTTTATTGAGTCAGTGTTGACATCCAACCGTCTCATCCTCTGTTGTCCCCTTCTCCTCCCGCCTTCAATCTTTCCCAGCAACAGGGTCTTTTCCAATGAGTCAGTTTTTCGCATCAGGTGGCCAAAGTATTGAAGCTTCAGCTTCAGCATCAGTCCTTCCAATGAATATGCAGGACTGATTTCCTTTAGGATGGACTGGTTGGATCTCTTTGAAGTCCAGGGGACTCTCAAGAGTCTTCCCCAACACCACAGTTCAAAAGAATCAATTTTTTAGCACTCAGCTTTCTTTATAGTCCAACTCTCACATCCGTACATGACTACTGGAAAAACCACAGCTTTGGCTAGACGGACCTTTGCTGGCAAAGTAATGTCTCTGCTTTTGAATATGCTATCTAGGTTGGTCATAACTTTTCTTCTAAGGAGCAAGCTTCTTTTAATTTCATGGCTGCAGTCACCATCCACAGTGATATTGGAGCCCAAGAGAATAAAGTCTGTCTCTGTTTCTATTGTTTTCCCATCTATTTGCCATGAAGTAATGGGACCAGATGCCATGATCTTAGTTTTCTGAATGTTGAGTTTTAAGCCAACTTTTTCACTCTCCTCTTTCACTTTCATCAAGAGGCTCTTTAGTTCTTCTTCACTTTTTGCCATAAGGGTGGTGTCATTTGCATATCTGAGGTTATTGATATTTCTCCTGGCAATCTTGATTCCAGCTTGTGCTTCTTCCAGCCCATCATTTCGCATGATGTACTCTGCATGTAAGTTAAATAAGCAGGGTGACAATATACAGCCCTGACATACTCCTTTCCCGATTTGGAACCGGTCTGTTGTTCCATGTCCAGTTCTAACTGTTGCTTCTTGACCTGCATACAGATTCCTCAGGAAGCAGGTCAAGTGGTCTGGTATTCCCATCTCTTTAAGAATTTCCCACAGTTTGTTGTGGTCCACACAGTCAATGGCTTTGGCATAGTCAATAAGGCAGGAGTAGATGATTTTGTGGAACTCTTTTGCTTTTTCGATGATCCAATGGATGTTGGCAATTTGATCTCTGGTTCCTCTGCCTTTTCTAAATCCAGTTTGAACATCTGGAAGTTCACAGTTCACGTACTGTTGAAGCCTGGCTTGGAGAATTTTGAGCATTACTTTGCTAGCATGTGAGATGAGTACAATTGTGCAGTAGTTTGAACATTCTTTGACATTGCCTTTTTTGGGATTGGCATGAAAACTGACCTTTTCCAGTCCTGTGGCCACTGCTGAGTTTTCCAAATTTGCTGGCATATTGAGTGCAGCACTTTAGGATTTGAAATAGCTCAACTGGAATTCTATCACTTCGACTAGCTTTATTCATAGTGATGCTTCTTAAGGCCCACTTGACTTCACATTCCAGGACGTCTGGCTCTAGGTGAGTGATCACACCATCATGGTTATCATGAAGATCATTTTTGTATAGTTCTTCTGTTTATTGTTGCCACCTCTTCTTAATATCTTCTGCTTCTGTTAGGTCCATACCATTTCTGTCCTTAATTGTGGCCATCTTTGCATGAAATATTCCCTTAGTATCTCTAATTTTCTTGAGGAGATCTCTAGTCTTTCCCATTCTATTGTTTCCCTCTATTTCTTTGCACTGATCACTGAGGAAGGCTTTCTTATCTCTCCTTGCTATTCTTTGGAACTCTGCATTCAAATGAGTATATCTTTCCTTTTCTCCTTTGCCTTTGATCACTTGGCAGTGATCAAGACCATCCCCAAGCAAAAGAAATGCAAAAAGGCAAAAATGGTTGTCTGAGGAGGCTTTACAAATAGGTGAGAAAAGAAGAGAAGCTAAAGGCAAAGGAGGAAAACGGTACTTGTCTTGAGTAAACTCAGGAAAGAGATTTAAGAGTTGAGGCAGGTTTACATCTGGCCACTACCTGTTTACAGGTCCTCTTAGGAATTTTCTGCATTCCCTCTTTCCTGGGTGGAGCTGAGCTGGGGGGTGGGGATAGTATCCCCTGGGGAGATGCCTTCAGTTCCTGGTCCCTCTTGCCCCAGCCTCCACTGTTCTCCTGCTCCTATGGGTCTCATCAGTCTGTTTCTGGTGGGGGGATAAGTAGGGTGCCTGGTGCTGACTGGTGCCCACTTCCTCTATTGCTAGTGTCCACTAAGACTGCTGGCTCATTCTCCCCTACTGTCCTGAGGGTTTGTTCACAAGGCGTCTCTTTTGTTCTGTCTCTCGTTGGTCAGGCTTTGAAACCTTGAGTAGAATGAGTGATGTCTAAATAGACACTGCACCCCCTTGGAGCCCCCAGAATCTCGTTCACAGACTAGCATATAGGCAAGCCTCCTCAGTGTCGGCACCTCTCTCCGATGGCACTCACCCTGGACTCTCAGATCCCGACCCAGGAAGGTTTCTGCTTCTCCCCAAGTCACCTTCAACCTGCATGGGCAGGGAGTGGGTGTGGGAGGAACCCAGGGCCTACTCAGTATTTGAGCCTTCTGCACCCATACCCGCCTCCCATGCCAGCCTTGAAGGACCGTCTGCTGCAGAGAGAGTGGGCCTGGGGCAGGAAGGGACATGGAATGTGTGGATGGCACCAGCTTTCAGATCCTGTTGTCTCTCAGCTGCTTTGAATTCGGATAGGAGAATGTGTCTTTGCTGCCTGGTTTCTGCGGGCAGAACACCCACAGGCCAAATTTGGAGGGGCTGAGGGGGCCCAAGGGAGGAGGGCAAAACAGACATGGGTACCTATTTCCTGACACAAATGCTTTATTCATTAGAGCAGCTGATGTTTGTCATATGGGATTCAAGCAGCCCGTCCTGCAGAGGAGGCTCCTGGGGCCCCACCGTCCACCCTGTCGAGGGCTCTCTGGGATGTCTGCCAAGTTCAAATCCCCTCTGGGCAGCAGCTGCGTGTCCACCTTTGGGAGAGGGGAGGTCCTTGCGCCAGCAGAGGGGCTCCTGGAGCTTGTGAGAGAGACAGCAGCTTGTGGAGGGCAGATGATTGGCCAGTCAGCAGCAGAGCTCCGGGGCTGAGGCGGGGACGCAGCAGGCCAGGCGGGAGCATGTGGGCCTGCAGAGCAGGGACACAGAGGAGGCCGGGCGGTAGCAGCTGGGCTGGCAGGAGGAGGTGGGGACACAGCAGGCGGGGCGGCACGCGGGGCGGCAGAGGAGGGACACGGAGGAGGCCGGGCGGCAGCAGTTGGGCTGGCAGGAGGAGGTGGGCACGCGGCAGGCGGGGCGGCACACAGGCCGGCAGAGGAGGGACACGGAGGAGGAGGAAGGTCTGCAGCAGGACGAGGGGGCTGAGCAGGGGGAAGCCTCACAGCACACGGGCCTGCAACAGACAGGTGTGCAGCAGACAGGGGTGCAGCAGACAGGTGTGCAGCAGATGGGCTCACAGCAGGCCTGCTGGCAGGAGGAGGAGGTGCAGCAGGAGGGCTGGCAGCTAGACTGCTGGCAACATGAGGAGGTAGAACAGGGGGAGGTCTCACAGCAGACAGGTGTGCAGCAGACAGGTGTGCAGCAGACGGGCTCACAGCAGATAGGTGTGCAGCAGACGGGCCTGCAGCAGACGGGCTCACAGCAGGCCTGCTGGCAAGGGGAGGAGGTGCAGCAGGAGGCCTGGCAGCTAGACTGCTGGCAGCACGAGGCTGGGCAGTAGCTGCTGCAGGCTGGCTGGCAGCAGGGGCTGGATTCGCAGCTCCCTGGGGTGCAGAGGAGGGTCAGGTGGGGGGCCGGGGCACAGCAGCTGGGGGCACAGCACGGGGGCTCGCAGCAGCTCTCTGGACAGTCGTCCACCTGCCAGGAGGAGACGGTGCAGGAGTCACAGGACCCGGGCAGGCAGACCCGGCTGCTGTAACTCAGGTCACTGGAGCAGACAGACAGGGCAGAGGTGGCCATGGTGGAGGTGGTGGGGCTGGATGAGGGTGAGGATGTGAGTGTGTGCGAGTGTGTGAGTGAAGTGCTGGGGATGTCTGCTTTTATACCCGCCCTGGGTATGCGCATGGCCCTGGTTGGAGGCTCCCACGCTCTCCCTTCCTTGTTGCTGTTTGGAGCTGTTTGCACGAGACCCTCATTAGAGCTGCTGTGTTTTCTACAATTAGGTTTTACTCATTAAACATGTGAGTACGTTGCAAGAGTCTGTTTTCCCATCTGTTCTTTGTTTGGCTCCAGAAAACTCGTGGAGAATGCAAGACTCAAGTTTCTGCTGAATGACTGCCAGGGTTCTTAAATCACGTTCACAGAGGGAGGGGCTGAGCGTGAGACAAGTTCCCAGCTGCTGCAGCCACTCCCCACTTCACGCCAGGCTCGACAGTGTGAGAATACATAGGGAAAGATGCCTAGCTTTACCGCAGCCCAAACTATACCTAAGAGCAATACTAAAAAGATAAGTTGTGAGCCAAATAGTAAACTTGATCAAAGAACACACACAACATATATCCACTGGGACCCGAGAGTTGTGAGCAAGAAACTCAGAGGTGTAGACTGAATCACCACTCTTTCTGGATCAATCCATCACTGATATAACTTCAATCAGAATCAAAAAGAAGTATTTTTGGCATATAAAGTGAAGATATTGAACTGCTAGAAAATATTTGCAATATAAAATTTGAAAGTCTTTACAACTAAAGCAGGATATGATACAAAAGAATAAACACAAGCACACAGTTCATTCAAATTCCAATCAACGTGTGAAATGCTACTGGATATCACTGATAATTAAAGTCTCTAAATTAAAACACAAATACCCCAGCTACAAGATCAGCCAAGATTTACAACACTGAAAATACCCAGTGCTGCACAGTCTGAGGACCTCACTCTTCTTTGGGTCTTTGTTGCTGCATGTAGGCTTTCTCTGGTTGTGGCAAATGGGGTTTGCTCTTTGTTGCAGTGGGCAGGCTTCTCTTGGCAATGGCTTATCTTATTGCAGAGCGCTGGCTTTAGGACATATGGGCTTTGGTAGCTGTGGCACATGGGCTATTCCCAGACTAGGGATCAAACTTATGTTCTTTGCATTGGCAGGTGGATTTTTAACCACTGGATCACCAGGGAAGCTCTAGGGGCCTGCCTGTTGGAAATCCTTAACAGGTATGTTTTTTATTACATGTAACAAATAATATAAAATTAACCATTTTAAAGTGTTCAATTCAGGGACATTTAGTACAGTCACAACATTGTACAACTATGACCACTCTCTAGTTCCAGGACATTCTCAAAAGGAAATCTTGTAGTGTTAAGTAGACCCTCCCCAGTCCCTGTCAAACACTGCTCTGCTTTCTGTCTCTATGGCTTTAGCTGTTCTGCACATTTCATATAAAAGGAATCACACAGTAGGTGGCCTTTTGTGTCTGACTCCAACTTGGCGTACATGTGGCATACATGCTACTTTGTAGCATACATGTGTGCTTCATCCTTTTTTATGACTGAATAATATACCTCATAGAAACAGACAACATTTTATTTATCCATAGTTGATGAACATTTGGGCCATTTATACCTTTTGGTTAAAAAGATGCTTGCTCCTTGGAAGAGAAGCTATGACAAACCTAGACAACATATTAAAAAGCAGAGACATCACTTTGCTCATAAAGGTCCGTATAGTCACGTATGGCTATGAGAGTTGGGCCATAAAGAAGGCTGAGTGCCAAAGAATTTATTCTTTTGAAGTACGGTGTTGGAGAAGACTCTTGAGAGTCTCTTGGACTGAAAGGAGATCAAAGCAGTCAATCCTAAAGGAAATCAACCCTGAATATACATTGGAAGGACCAAAGCTGAAGCTCCAATACTTTGGCCACCTGATATGAAGAGCTAACTCTTTGGAAAAGACCCTGATGCTGGAAAAGATTGAGGGCAGGAGGAGAAGGGGGCTACAGAGGATAAGATGGTTGGATGACATCATTGACTTAATGGACTTGAGTTTGAGCAAGCTCCAGGAGATGGTGATGAACAAGGGAATCCTGGGGTGCTGCAGTCCTTGGGGTTGCAAAGAATCAGACAGGACTGAGTGACTGAACAACAACAACAAGACATTTTTCTTAGTGCGAATAAGGTGTGATGAATATTTGTGTACAAGCTTTTGTTTGAATATCTCTTTTTATTAATAAGTCTTTTGGGTGTATACCTAGAAGTAGATTTGATGGATTATATGGCAAACTTTTGAGGAACCGCTAGGCTATTTTCCATAGCAGCTGTGCCATTTTACATTTCTTACTGGCAATGTACAAGGATCCCAATTTCTTTACGTGCTCACTGAGACTTATTTTCTATTCATTTATTTGTTTGTTTTAAATTATAGCAACCCTAGTGGACATGAAGTGGCATCTCCTTGTGTTTAACTTGCATTTCCCTAATGGCCAATGACATTCCTTCTTGTGCTTGTTTGCATATTTCCTTTGGGACAATGTCTATGATAGGACTTTGTCCATTTTGAATTAGATTGTTTGTCTTGTTGTCCAGTTATAGGCGTTCTTTATGTACTCTGACTACTAGGCCCTTTTTCAGAATTATTTTTTGCAAATATTGCCCCTCATTTTGTGGGTTGGTTGTCTTTTCCCTCTCTTGACAGTGTCCTTTGATAGACTTTAAAAATGCTGATGAGATCTAATTTATCTACTTACCATGCACTGAATGCTGGGTTCGGCTGCTCCAGCAAACCCAGCACATGTGTTGTAGCAGCTGCAATTGGTGTAGCAGCTACTCACTGGTGGGTTTGCAGTAGTTCTTTGTCATTTCCCAGAATCCAACTGGTTTTTGTAGACTGGTGAATGGAGATGTTATGGGGAACCACCTCCACATCCTTCAGGTCTTTAAAGCAGCGCTAGTTTATGCCACTGCTCCCAGGTTGTAATGCTGATTTTGAAGCACTCTCCTGACTTGGGGCACAGGGGAAGAAGTTTCAGAGGCTTATCTTTCTTAATATGAGAATTCCTTCCAAAGCTTGGAACGAATGTGGGGTTGTTTTAAACACCAGGGACTTCCATTCCAATTACACATTCAAAGACATGGGAATGAGCTCTGAGTTGGTCTGTTGGCCTGATGGACCCTCTGAGCTGAATGTAGCCTGGACTTGACTAAAGATATTCCTTCCCTCTGTCCTATGAACACAGAGCCCATAATGATGTTTCAGGACTGAACTCTGTGCTCAGCCATCCTTGAAATGTTGGGGTGCTTCTCTTCCCTTGTATTGCTGCATGGGTGAATGCTGGGGGCGGGGGAAAAACTGGGATAATTCTTACTACATAAACTTCTCTTGGGGCTTCACAGGCGGCTCAGTGGTAAAGAATCTGCCTGCCAATATAGGAAATGCAGGTTCAGTCCCTGGGTTGGGAAGATCCCCAAAGGATGAAATGGCAACCCACTCCAGTATTCTTGCTTGGAGAATCCCATGGACAGAGGAGCCTGGAGGGCTGCAGTCCATGGGGTTGCACAGAGTTGGACACAACTGAGAGACTGAGAATGCATCCATGCACACTTCTCTTGATTGCAGGGTTCTTCCAAGGTGGGAGCATTTACATCAAGAAAATTGGCAAGCACTGCAAATCACCATCTTTTTTCAGGAAGCTAGTTTCCATCACTTGTATACTCTTCAAAATCTGTAAAACAAAATACCCACCCCACAAACCAACCCCCTAAAATAGCAGATATCTAAGACGGTTGAATGGGAAGGGGAGGGAGTCACCCCAATAGAAAGCTTGATTCCCCTCCTGGCTCCTAGATCCGAGCCAGTCCTCAGACAGGAACACCTTGATCATGTCCAGTAGAACACCTTGATCAAGTTACCAGTAGTTTAACAGCCAGTTTGTGAAATTCCTGAATAGTTAATACTTGACTCCTGCCACTTAATACGAGTCAGCTCCAGACGGCTCCAGTGAGATTGCTGGCAGTAATCTGACTGTCTGTATATCACTTTCCTCGTGGAAATCTGTGTTTTGAGAACCACCTCCAATAACTCCCTGCAAGATTCATGCACAGAGGTCTGGCTTGCACCACAGTCCCCTCCACCTGTTTTTTTAATTCCCCTTATGGGTTAATAGTTTATTAAGTTTTGGTTTATCTTTCCATTATTTTTTTCAAATGTGACCAAAAATCTGTGTTTGTTTATTCTCCTTTCTTACAAAAGGGGTGGCCTTTTAAATACCCTGGTTGGCACCTTACTTTTCCCTCATCCACATATCCTGGAGCCCACTCGAGAGCAATGTACTGAGACCTCCTTCACTCCTTAGAGCCGCACAGCACTCCATGTATGAATGCAGCATAGTTAGTTGAAGGACAATTGTTTTTCTTCCTGTACTTCACTATTTTGAGTGACACTGCAGTGAACAGATTGTCACTGATTGTCAACAGATTGTTCAGTTGCTTAGTCGTGTCCTGCTGTTTGCGACCCCAGGGGCTATGGCACACCTGGCTTCCCTGTCCTTCTCTATCTCCTGGAATTTGCTCAAATTCATGTCTGTTGTGTCAATAATGCCATCCAATCATCTCATCCTTTGTCTCCCCTTTCTCCTCCTGCCCTCAATCTTTCCCAGCATCAGGGTCTCATGTTCTAATTTTGCCAGTATATCTTTGGGATGCAGTTCTAGATTTTAATGCTTACTGTTTATCACTGGATGAGGAGTGGTGGTGCTCAATAGTGTCTGACTCTGTGACCCCATGGACTGTAGCCTGTCAAGCTCCTCTGTCTATGGAATTGCACAGGCAAAAATACTGGAGTGGGTTGCCATTTCCTACTCCAGGGGATCTTCCCAACTCAGGGATTGAAGCCATGTCTCTTGTGTCTCCTGCATTGGCAGGCAGATTCTTGACTCCTGAGCTACCTGATCAACATGAAATTTTAGTAGAGCCTGTCAAATTCCCCTCTGTATTGGGTTGTTCCATTTTCGCACTCCTGTAAGTAGCATGTGAGAATGTCTGTTTTATACAACTTTTCCAACTGCACGTGTCATCAAGCTTTTTGTCATTCTGATAGCTAAGAAATAGAATCTCTTGTGGTTTTCAAAATATTTACCTTTCTTTTAATATGACTTTGAGAATCCTTTTGTATGTTCAAACCTATTTGCATTTCATTTTCTGTGAGTTGATGTTCATTATCTCCAGCCCACTTCAAATATTGATGCATTGGTCTCCCCCCCTCCCCGATTTTGGCAGCTCTTAAATATTAGCAAAATAGCACATTTTCTGTGGTACAAGTTCAGTTCAGTTCAGTCGCTCAGTCATGTCTGACTCTTTGCTACCCCATGGACTGCAGCACACCAGGCCTCCTTGTCCATCACCAACTCCTGGAAATTGCTCAAACTCATGTCCTTCGAGTCAGTGATGCCATCCAACCATCTCATCCTCTGTCGTCCCTTTCTCCTCCTGCCTTCAATCTTTCCTAGCGTCAGGGTCTTTTCCAGTGAGTCAGTTCTTCACATCTGGTGGTCAAAGTATTGGAGTTTCACAAGTTACATGTATTTTTTTCCTAACATTATTATTATTTTTTTTTTTGCTACACGCAGGCTTCCTCTAGTTGTGGTGAGCAGAGGGTACTCTCTAGTTGCAATGCATGGGCTTCTCCTTGCTGTGGTTTCTCTTGTTGTGGAGCACAGGCTCTAGAGCATTCAGGCTTCAGTAGCTGCAGCACCTGGGCTCAGTAGTCTTGGCTCATGGGTTCTAGGCTCTCAGGCTTCAGTAGTTGTGATGCATGGGCTTAGTTGTTCTGAGGCATGTGGAATCTTCCTGGACCAGGGATTGAACCCATGTCCCTTGCATTGCAGGCAGATTCTTAACCACTGGACTACCAGGAAGTCCTTTAACTAGTTTTTTGTCTTATGCTCTCCTTATGGTATTATTTTTATCACTCTATCATCTATCTGTCAATTATCTATCGTCTATCTATGTCTATTTTATGTAGAACAAAGGGACACCTAAAGATAGTTGAAAAATTCCACAGCTCACTGATGGTTCTGTCCTTCTCATTTTAATTCAAGTTTCTTTACTGTGCAATCAAATCCTTTTCTCAACAGTGGCTATAGCAAAAAAAAAAAAAAAAAAAAAAAGTGAAAAAATAGGTAATTGCCCATCAAATGGATAAATAAATGCATGAAGTGCTTTATTCAGAGTCAGAGAGCCTGTTTCTAGCTTCCAGAAGTGTCACCTTAGAGACCATGGTTACTTCGTCTGTACAAGGGGGTAATTAAGCCTGTTGGGCTGACACTACTGGGGCTGTGCCCACATGCGCCCCAACCCATTTCCCACGCTTGTGCACCTCTTGGGCTTGCTCAGAGCAGTCCTTGCCTGCAGGTCTCCTTGTAGGACTGCTTGGGGGAGCTATTCTGCCACACATCTTAGCCTGCAGTGCTTGGGGATTTGGATCCATCCAGACAGACAGATGAGCACCCAGCTTCCTTCTCCAAGATGGGATGTGCACTCAGTGTCCCTGTGGGATCAGGCTAGGACTTCACCTTCTTCCAGTCCCTGATCTGGTGGTCCCAGCCCTTTACCAGGCTCTCCTGGGAGCACTTCCTGAGTACGTAATGCATACTCCTGGGGAATCTGCCTCACCTTCGGGGTGTGAGGGCTGCAACACAATGTGTGTGAAGATCTCCGTGCACAGATGAGCATCCTCAGCATCGTACCTGAGCTGCAGTCAATCTGACTGGGTCCCCTATGTCCCACCCCGACCCCTTCCCCACGCCTAAGCTTGGAGGATTTTCCATGATGCCACTTCCTGGTGTCTCCTTGAAGCTAGAGTGTCACTCTTTGGGGCCCAGATAACTTCATCTTCTTTTAAAATCCTTCCTCGATATGACTCAGCACTAGCTGGCATTTCTCCCCTCTGAATTCCCACATTACCTGTGCCAAAGCACATAATTCATGGTTCATAATTACTGTATCATCTCAGTTTCTTAATTTATTTCAGGTATATAAATCATAGCACACATCAAGTCAAGATAAATAACTACTATACTTTGTTGACTAAATGCCAGACTTTTCTTCTTTCTTTATTTTTTAAATTATGAAAGTATGATAGCACATTCACAGGAGACTTGGAAAATACAGAACAAAGTTACGTATAGTTTCACTATATATTACAATTATTTTTGTAAGTAGTTAAAGATTTTCGGTTGGAATTTCAATATCAAACTCTCAAAAATTAATAGAATGAATAGCCAGAAAAGTAAATGGATATAATAGACCTGAAAAGCACCATGAACCAATTCAAAGTAATTAAGATTTATGTAATTTTCACACAACAGCAGGATACAAATTCTATTCAAGTTCTCATAGACTATAAACCAAGAAACACTAGAACATATCCAGGGACATAAAACAAGGTGCAAAAAATTTCATGGTCTAATCGTATTGGAATCATACAGAGTCTCATCACTGTAGAATTATCTTAGAAATCATATTAAAAGATATTTGAAACCAACCCACATATTTTCAAGTGCAAGGTGACATTTACCAAGAGAGATCTTTGACTTAGCTGTTGAAAGTCAAGGCCAATTTTAACATCTCTGAAATGGGGAGACATCTTCCAAATGATGGCATAGCGGAGTTTAGTTGGAAGCCACTGTTTCTGCTTAGACTCCATAAAATAATGGAGTATCTTCTATGGATGACATCTTGAGAAAAGATGGCCTGTCTAAGATGTGTGTATGTGTGTTGTTTAGTACTTTGTCCCAGATGGACCTAGTATGAACATCATCAAACAGCTTACAACATGAATTATCTGAAAGCCTCCAGGTAAATGAAGATGCCTAAATTATTAGAGCATTGCAGATCTCTTTTTGAGTTTCAAAAGCAGAAAACAACAACAATAACAACAACAACAACAAAGAATGCCCTTCTCGTCAAAGCTGAATGGCGTCCTTATTTCAAATAGGAGAGGAATGGCTCAATTGAACAAGCATTGAGTACCTACTGTATGCGAGCAGTATGCCTAAAACAAGAGATACAGATTAACAGCCTGACCCTGACTTCCCTGGGGTGTGCAGCCTGGTTGGTTGACCTGGATTGGGGTCAGGAACATAGTTTCTGCTGTTGGAGAGATAGAAGCCCCAGACTCTCTCCTCTGTCTCTGGCCCCCAGATGGTCTAACAGCAGTCAAGTTTGTCTGCGGGAGTAACAGAAACACAAATTCTATTGATGACAAGTACCAGGGGTGGATGAGATGGCCCCACTGCTGAATCTGGGATGCCAGGGTGGGGATGGGGAGGGAAGGACAGAGCAGGGAACCAGCTGAAGGATATCTGAAGGACATCTTTCTCGGAAGCCCCAGAGCCCTGCCTTCCAGAACCCATGGGGCTTGAATTCCTCTGTGCAGCCAGCCCTCTGGGAAGCCGGGAGCAGCTCTTCCTGAAGGAGACAGTGGGTGCTTCACTGCTTGCCCCGTGACCTGTGTCCTGCGTGCAGTCAGCTCACAGAATGCAGATAGGTTGGGTCTGGCCCGTGGCCTTGTATTTGCAGAGCAAAGGCAACAGAGTCACTGATTTCTCAGGAGTCTCAAAGCTACAGTTTTTCCAATAGCCATGTACAGATGTGAAAGCTGAACCGCAAAAAAGGCTGAGCATCAAAGGACTGATGCTTTTGAACACTGGTGTTAGATAAGACTCTTGAGAGTCTGTTGGAGTTCAAACCACTCAATCCTAAAGGAAATCAACCCTGAATATTCATTGGAAGGACTGATGCTAAAGCTGAAGCTCCAATACCTTGGCCACCTGGTATGAAGAATCAACTCAGTGTAAAAGATCCTGATGCTGAGAAAGGTTGAAAGCAGGAGGAGAAGGGGATAACAGAAGATGAGATGGTTGGATGGCATCACTGACTTAATGGACAAGAGTTTGAGCAAACTCTGGGAGACAGTGAAGGACAGAGAAGCCTGGCACGCTGCAGTCCATCGGGTTGCAAAGAGTCAGACACGACTGAGCAACAGAACAACAACAGGTGTCTCACCTGGCACGTAGGGTCAAGGCTTCACATGACTGCCCTCAGGGGCCCTGAGCCTTGCATCCAGCAGGGCATCCTTTCCCGTGTTCAGGGTGGTACCTGAGCTGACCCAGCGGACTAATTCACATGGAATGTAAATATTTGGGTTCAGGATGCTGAGTTCATGCCAATGTCAGTGATACTTGGTGTGCAATCTTGTCAAACAGGAAGAAAACCAAAACACTTCTCTGATAAAAACAGTCCTATGTGGAAATAGGAAAGAAGAAAGTAGGGAAAACCACTAGACCATTCAGGTATGACCTAAATCCAATCCCTTACGATTATACAATGGAAGTGACAAATAGATTCAAGGGACTAGATCTGATAGACAGAGTGCCTGAAATACTATGGACGGAGGTTTGTGACATTGTACAGGAGGCAGGGATCAAGACCAGCCCCAAGAAAAAGAAATGCCAAAAGGAAAAATGGTTGTCTGAGGAGGACTTACAAATAGCTGAGAAAAGAAAAGACGTGAACGGCGAAAGAGAAAAGGAAAGATATACCCATTTGAATGCAGAGTTCCGAAGAATAGCAAGGAGAGATAAGAAAGCCTTCCTCAGTGATCAGTGCAAAGAAATAGAGGGAAACAATGCAATGGGAATGACTCGAGATCTCTTCAAGAAAATTAGAGATACCAAGGGAATATTTCATGCAAAGATGGGCATAATAAAGGACAGAAATGGTATGGACCTAACAAAAGCAGAAGATATTAAGAAGAGGTGGCAAGAATACACAGAAGAACTATACAAAAAAAGGTCTTCATGACCCAGATAACCACGATGGTGTGATCACTCAGCTAGAGCCAGACATGGTGGAATGTGAAGTCAAGTGGGTCTTAGGAAGCATCACTATGAATAAAGCTAGTGGAGGTGATGGAATTCCAGTTGAGTTATTTCAAATCCTAAAGTGCTGCACTCAATATGCCAGTAAATTTGGAAGACTCAGAAGTGGCCACAGGACTGGAAAAGATCAGTTTTCATGCCAATCCCAAAAAAGGCAATGTCAAAGAATGTTCAAACTACTGCAGAATTGCACTCATCTCACATGCTAGCAAAGTAATGCTCAAAATTCTCCAAGCCAGGCTTCAGCAATATGTGAACCATGAAGTTCCAGATGTTCAAGCTGGTTTTAGAAAAGGCAGAGGAACCAGAGATCAAATTGCCAACATCCTCTGGATCATCAGAAAAGCAAGACAGTTCCAGAAAAACATCTACTTCTGCTTTATTGACTATGCCAAAGCCTTTGATTGTGTGGATCACAACAAACTGTGGAAAATTCTTAAAGAGATGGGAATACCAGACCACCTTCCCTGTCTGGTAAATCTGTATGCAGGTCAGGAAGCAACAGTTAGAGCTGGACGTGGAACAACAGACTGGTTCCAAATCAGGAAAGGAGTATGTTAAGGCTGTATATTGTCACCCTGATTATTTAACTTATGTGCAGAGTACATCATGAGAAATGCTGGGCTGGATGAAGCACAGGCTGGAATCAAGATTGCAGGGAGAAATGTCAATAACGTCAGATATGCAGATGACACTACCCTTATGGCAGAAAGGGAAGAAGAACTAAAGAGCCCCTTGATGAAAGTGAAAGAGGAGACTGAAAAAGTTGGTTTAAAACCCAACATTCAGAAAACTAAGATCATGGCATCTGGTCCTATCACTTCATGGCAAGTAGATGGGGAAACAATGGAAACAGTGAGAGACTTTATTTTTTGGGCTCCAAAATCACTGCAGATGGTAACTGCAGCCATGAAATTAAAAGATGTTTGCTCTTTAGAAGAAAAGCTATGACGAACCAAGACATATTAAAAAGCAGAGACATTACTTTGCCAACAAAGGTCCATCTAGTCAAAGCTGTGGTTTTTCCAGTGGTCATGTATGGATGTGAGAGTTGGACTATAAAGAAAGCTGAGTGCTAAAGAATTGATGCTTTTGAACTGTGGTGTTGGAGAAGACTCTTGAGAGTCCCTTGGACTGTAAGCAGATCCAACCAGTCCATTCTAAAGGAGATCAGTCCTGGGTGTTCATTGGAAGGAATGATGCTGAAGCTGAAGCTCCAATACTTTGGCCATCTGATGTGAAGAGCCAACTCATTGGAAAAGACCCTAATGCTGGGAAAGATTAAAGCAGGGAGAGAAGCAGATGACAGAGGATGAGACAGTTGGATGACATCACCAACTCAATGGACATGAGCTCAAGTAAGCTACAGGAGTTGGTGATGGACAGGGAAGCCTGGTGTGCTGTAGTCCATGGGGTTGCAAAGAATCAGACACATCTGTTCGACTGAATTGAACTGAACTGATTCGGAAATACCTCCCAACCTCTACCTCCAACAATACATGGTTATCTTACCGGTGTCAGAAAAGGTTTTCCAATGAAATCTCTCTTTACCCTTTCCATCCCCTTTTACTGGCAATCTTGCCATTCTTGGCCAGACATAGAGAAGGATAAGTTAGAAAGGAGCCTAATTTATGGTAAAAACAAAAGAAAATCAATCGAAAGACAAAAACAGAGGTTCCCAAGAAACAGTTTTTGCCTTCGTATTGCTCGACTCATCAGCAGACCCCATGGGACTCTATAACCACCCCAAGGTTTACAGTCACTATGCAGGACTCTGGGACAGCAGAACTTGGCCCACAGCTTCAGCCATGGACACTTGCCCAGGAAGCCTATATGTGCTTGCCCCCTGTGTCTTTATGAGCAACAGTACACTTGTGACTGGTCAAAATGCCCTCCTGACTTCAGTCCAGATGTATTCTGATCATATCACAAAGCCTCCCCTATAAACTCAGGTACATCCTAGGAACATTTAGCTACAAATAACAGATCCTCCAGATAATCCAGGTTTAGTAATGCGTACATCTCACATTATAAGAAATCACATGGTAGGCCCCATATTTAGGCAAGCAGCTCAACAATGTCATCAGGGACTCTAGTTCTTTTGTCTCTCTGCTCCACCACCATTAACATTGTCTTTCATCCCCAGACCATTGCTTCATGGTAGCAAGATGGCTGCAGCAGCTCCAGATATTGCTTCTGTAGTTCAAGGAGGAGCAAAGAACAGGAGAAGGAAGGGCAGTCCCTGAGTCAGAGAAGGAATTGCTTTCTCAGAAGCACCAGAGGGTTTCTGTCTATGCCTTGTTTGCCGGAAGTGTCACGTGGCCACCTGTAGCTTCAAGTGAGTCTGAAGAGGTCAATACTTTTAGCTGGTCATGTTACCTGCCTGGGCATAATTGGGATCCTGTTGGTTAAGATGTGGGGAAATGGATATTGGGCTGACAATGAACAGTGCCTGCCCAGTGGCTAAGTGAGGAAACTGGAATTTCCACCCAGTGGGGAAGTCTGTGCAATGACAAGTAGTAAATTTTTGGTAGGGGAGGGGCTTCACACAGCACTTGGCCCTGTATGCTTTGTGTCTTGAAAATCTATAGGTCTTACTTCTAAAACTCTCTCATTCTTCAAGGACTGTTCAGAGAAGTTTAGTCTAAAAGGATTGACATGGGACGTCCCTGGTGGTCCAATGGTTAAGATTCTGAGCTTCCAAAGCAGGGGTCCAGGTTTGACCCCTGGTCAGCCAAAGGAAAAAGGGGCGGGAGAGGATAAGATGGTCAGATAGCATCAACAACTCAATGGACATGGTCTGAGCAAACTCCAAGAGATAGGGAAGCCTGGCATCCTCAGTCCATGGGGTCACAAAGAGTCAGACCTGCCTGAGCAACTGAACACACAGGGCATTCAGATTCCACATGCTGCTGCTGCTAAGTCACTTCAGTCGTGTCCGACTCTGTGTGACCCCATGGACAGCAGCCCACCAGGTTCCACATGCTGCGTGGTCCAAAAAATGAAGAACCGACAACGTCAGATGCTGGCATATTTGGCAAAATGAGATTCTGTCTGGGATGACTGGAGAATTCTACACTCTCGGACCTGAGAGATACGAGCACTAGATTCTGAGCAAAAGGCAGAGATGGGGTGTCTGCAATGTGGGAGCTTCCCTGGATGGGGATGAGGGTCTCCGGGCTGGTCAGGGACCCCCCTGGGACCCAACCCCGACTCCCAGGTCCCTACGCTTAACCCTGCTTTGTGCTGTTTTCAACCCAAGCACGCCGGCTGTGACCACAGTGGGGCGACCTCACCCCTCAGAGTGACCTCATTCTGGATACAGTCTCCCTGACCTACTTTTATCCTTGAAGTGTAAACTGGAATTCCAGTTGTTGAAAACTTACAACAAAAAGAGGCAACTCTTGACACCACCCTGGGGACTCGCATCAGCCATGGATGGCTGTGGCTCAGCACCCCTGCATGCTGGAGGAAACTGGGGCTCTCACTGATCCTGGCCACCTCGTGAGTCCCCAGGCCACACTGTCACATGGTCCCCTAGACAGGACCCACCTGTGGCAAGGGTCCCCCCAGGACTGTGGTCTGCAGGTGTGTGGTCATTGACCAGAGTGAAGCTATGCCTTGACCTCAGTCTCTGGAGGCAGTGGGGAAGCTGAGGTGTCGATAAGTTGAGCCACAGAACCCAGAATGGGAGATGAGTGACGGGACAAAGCACCCTGGAAGGATACACAGTTCATCCATGTCTGCATCAGATGAGCCTGGGTCCTCTGAGGGGCAGGAGCTGGGAAGGGCCTGCCGATGACTTGGCAGCGTCTTCCCGTGCTGGTCTCAGATCCACCCATCTGAATGAGTGAGTTGCCGTCTCCTGCCTAGGTCAGCCTGTGCCTCCCCAGGTGGTGAGCGCCCTTGAGACCAGGTACCCGTCCCCTCCTGCCTCAGGCCTAACCTGCCCCAGGTTCCTGCTCTGGGGGCCAGCTCAAAGCCTCACTGCCCTGCCTCCACCTCCCTGGGCTCAGGCTTCTTGGCCCCTCCATCCACTATGAGGGTCTGGGTTCCAAACCCAAGACTGGCCCATGCCTGGGAATGAGGGACCCCATGGGGAGAGCTGGGAAATCACCTCTGAGCCAGAGGAACTTGAGGTCACATGGAAATACTGCTTTCAGCTGAAGAGTCAGTTGTCACCGGGTGGATGCTGGGTCTGTGCGTCCTCACAGGCAGATGGGTGCCCCTCTGGGGAAAGGGGCCTGGGGTCCGACCGCATCCCTGCTCCCTCCTTTTCCTGTCTTTGCTCCCTTCTCCAGCTCTGACTGTATCTTCAAATGCTGTGGACGTCTATAACCCCCGGAGAAAGATACGTCAGTAATAAACAGAGGCGGTCCTGGGTTTGGGGAACTCCCAGGCATGTCCCCTGCTTGGGGAAGCCAGGCACGTCTCCACAGTGCCAGGCCAAGTGAGTCAAAGGCAGGCACCTCGCAGATCTCTTCCCTGCCCAGAAAGTACACACAGGCTGCTGGCCCTCCTGTAACCTGCCCAGCACAGCTCTATGTTTGGGTGGTTTGGGGATGTGTTCTGGTTCTCCAGTGGAGCTTTCTCAGGTCACCATCGTAAATGCAGACAGACAGAAATGCAGGGATACAGAGACAGAGATAGAGAGACATTCGGAGTGTTCTGGTGGACCAGGAGGCCCTGCTCCAGCCTCGTTCATCGCCCACTTTGGGGTTGCCCCCGCTCCTATCCATCCTGCCTAGCACCTCTGTAGATGCAAGGGCAGTTTCCTGATGCTTCCAGGCACAGGATTCCAGCGTCCAAGGACAGTGACTCTGCAGAGGGGGATGAGGGATGCTCCCTGACTCCCGGTGGGTGCAGTTGTGCCGTGTATGAAGAAAGCACCCACCCCTCAACGTCAGAAGGCCTGGTGGCTCCTCTGACAGTGAGACATGCACTCTAAAGTCCACCTGAAGAATAACTCAATGACCAGTTCTCAGAAGGGCCTGGCCGGCCCCTGCTCAGAGGGTGTGGAGGAAGTGGTCCTGGGGTGCTGTCCTGCCGGCAACTGCCCTGACTCACCCACGAGGCAGAGCTCACTTGCACCACTGGCCACATCATTCTGTCCTTCCCAGGTGTGCTGTGTCTGGCCGCACCTGGGTGACTCACTGGGCAGGGACTCTGACGGAACGGAGGGAACTGGGTCATCCTCAGTGTGGCGGGGAGGCAGGAGGGCTGTCCGGAGCCCACTGCACGGATAAAGAAACTGAGGCCGGCCTCCTCCCTGCCTGTCCTCCGACCTGTCCACAGAAGCCTCCTCTCTGCCCTTCTCACGTCTGCTGCCCTCCACCTGGGCCAAAGGAGGATGCCCCAGACTCCTTGTCCTCTTCCACATCCTCCCACGTGGCCTCTATCGATTACTCCCTTCAAGGCTGGCATTTGTCTCCAAAGCCTGGGAACTGTCCAGACAGCGTGGGGGTCTACTGTAGGAAAACCCAGAGACCCGAGCACCTTCGGGGGCAAACCCAGGGGGCCCTGAGCTATTGGAGTAGATTTCCCAGGTGGGAGAAGCCCATGGACAGAGGGGCCTGGCAGGCTACAGTACATGGGGTTGCAGAGTCAGACAGGACTGAGTGACTAAGCACAGCACCACCCCGACGCAAGGAAGGAAAGTTAGCCCCCATCCCCCTCTCCTGGGTTTCATCTCTGAGTTTGGTGGGTTTTGTGAGGAGAATCATGCTGACATGGAAAGCCAAGACCCAGCATGTTATCTGGAATCTTGTCCTCAGGAAAAAGCAGAGTGGCTGGCAGTCACTCCAGACCCCACCCCAACTGCTTCCACTTCTCCTGCCCCTGGAGGGACTCTTTGTGAACAGATACGATGAACGTAACACTGGCCTCCATTCATTGATTTTGCAAACCACATGGCAGGCCTCATTCCTAGATGAGAGGGTGGCCAAGAACTTGGGGCCCAACAGGGACCTCAGGAGAGCAGATGTGTCTTCAGTCAGTCCAGTCACTCGGTCATGTCTGACACTTTGCTACCCCATGGACTGCAGCATGCCAGGCTTCCCTGTCCATCACCAACTCCCAGAGTTTGCTCAGACTCATGTCCATCGAGTTGGTGATGTCATCCTCTGTTGTCCCCTTCTCTTCCTGCCTTCAATCTTTCCCAGAATCAGGGTCTTTTCTAATGAGTCAGTTCTTCACATCAGGTGGCCAAAGTATTGGAGCTTCAGCTTCAGCGTCAGTCCTTCCGATGAATATTCAGGACTGATTTCCTTTAGGATTGACTGGTTTGATCTCCTTGCAGTCCAAGGGACTCTCAAGAGTCTTCTCCAACACCACAGTTCAAAAGTATCAATTCTTTGGGGCTCAGCTTTCTTTGCGGTCCAACTCTCGCATCCATACATGACTACTGGAAGACAGACCTTTGCTGGCAAAGTAATGTCTCTGCTTTTTAATATGGTGTCTAGGTTGGTCATAGCTTCCAAGGAGCAAGTGTCTTTTAATTTAATTAAGGTGTGTCTTAGCACTCAAAAAAAAGAAGAAGAATTAGTGACTTTACCATAAGGAGTGAACAGATTTTTAGAGTTTTGAGGACCACGGTAACATAAGCTATTAAAACGTATATGTTGTAGACATTTTTTCTGAAGGACAGGAGATTGCAAACAGTAGTGTTAGCAGCTCCGTCAGTAGATGTAGACAACCTGGAGGAACGGCAGGGCTCTGCACCTCATGCTCAACTCCCGTAAGGGGAATCAGGGTGGCATGGGTACCTGTGCTGCTTGGCTGGCTCTGGGCTCATTTTCTTGGTTGGCTCTGTGCGAGGTGAGCGCAGGGGAGGTGGTCACTAGGAAACACATGGGCTTCTCCCTGGTGACTGGGGGTTTCTGTTGAAAACTCTGAATCCACAGCTGGGGCCAGTATCTCTCCTGGGGCCCCAGTCTGCTCCTGGGCATCAAGACAGGATATCCAGAGTGGCCCCATATCCAGAATGGGGCCCCAGGTCCCCTGAAACGCCTTCCTCTTTCCTGTCATTGTAGTGAATGAAGCGCCACCTGCTGCAGTGAAACCTCAGCCCCATCCTTGACTCCTGTGTCTCTCACTTCTGCAACCGTGACCTTCAGATGCCCCTGTTGCTCCTTCCAGACCTCAGATCCTTCTCCTTCTTTCCATTCATCCTGCCCCAGCCCTGATCCAAGTCATCACCTCTTCTTCCCCAGACTATCATGATGAACTTTTTACAATTTTTTATTAATTAAAAATAATTTATTGAAATATAGTTGATTTACAATGTTGTGTTTATTTATTCTGTATAGCAAAGTGATGGTTACACATACATACAGACAGACAGAATATTGAATATAGTTCCCTGTGCTATATAGCAAGACTTTGTTGTTTATCCATCCAAGGTATAATAGTTAGAAGCTGCTAATCATGAACTCCTGTTCCTTCTCTCTCCCTCCCTCCTCTCCACTGGCAACCACAAATCTGTTCTCTATCTGATGAACTTTTAGTTTCTTCCCTATACTGACCTTGACCCCTTCCATACAGTTTCTCCACCGCCATGACCAAACTCTTACAAAACACCCACCGCTTAATCCTTGTGTGGCATCCAGGGGCTTTAGGATAATGTGAAGTTTCCAAATTGGAACCTTCCTGTTCCTCTTGCACAGCTCACCTTTGTAAGGTGTGGTATTTAGAAAACACCAGCCGGGTGACTAAAACTGAAAAGAAAGGAAGGAAAATCCTTTATTTAATCCTTTATGAATTCTCTATACACAGCATGACTTATTCCACAGCATGTGGAAAAACTGATTTAAATCCCCCTCTTATCTCTCAGTAGCTACCCAAAGTCTCCTGCCCAACACTCCTCCTGCCTCCCCACAACCCCACCGCCCTTCGCCCAGTTTCACCCCTGCTCCAGCTGCGAGCACCACCACTTTTCTCTAGGCCCTTCCCCACAGCCACCATGCCATGGAGTCCAGAAGCTGAGCAAAGAGCAGGTAGTTAGCCAGAGCTGTTGGGAAAGAGTCTTATTGATCACATCCTGCATCTTCTCCTGGGAGTCTGCTGTCTCCATCCTCATTGCCTTCTTGTTTGTTTAGATTTGCTTTGACTCAAGCTCCAAAGACCCATAAACTTAATGGGAATTTTGCAATCTTGTTTTAGTTTCTCCATCTCTCCAGGGCCCCAGAACTTCTAGATTTTAAAATAAAATCCCATGGAATCATGGCTTCTCTCATAGCTTTGTCCAACCATGCAGCTGCTAAATGGATTCTCCAGAAGTCACAGACACAACCTCCTCCTGAAATGTCAACTCACAGCTTCAGGGCTGTTGATGCAGCTCAGCACCCTCCCGCTAGGGGATAGGACTCTTTGGAGAGGATGGAACTGGTTAGAAAGTGGAGGAGCCAGCCTGTAACCCATACCTCCATTTGTACTTTGACCCTGAGCCCACAAATTTTAGCATGTCCTTCTCAGGTAATTCATGGTGGGACCAGAACTTGAATGTAAGTCCAACCATACACATACAGATTTTTCTAATTACATATGCTACACCATGCATTTGGAGAAATGGAGCTTGTAAACTTGGGGAAAAAATACATGTAAGGGAAATATTTATTGTTGCACCTAATAAGGAGTCAGCAGAAACAGATATTTTAACATGCCTACTCAACACAAATGCATACATGCATGCTAAGTCTCTTCAGTTGTGTCCGACTCTTTGTGACCCCATGGACTGTAGACTGCCAGGATCCTCTGTCCATGGGATTCTCCAGGCAAGAATATTGGAGTGGGTTGCCATTTCCTCCTCCAGGGAATCTACCCGACGCAGAGATTGAAACTACATCTCCTGAGTGTCCTGAATTGGCAGGCGGATTCTTCACCACTAGCTCCACCTGAGAAGTTCTAATATAAGTGCATCAGTCAGTTATTCATACATAACAACAATCTCCAATTTTTAGTACCGTAAAACAATCATTCATTCAGTTTAAGATTCTGCAGGTCATGAGTTAAGCTGGGTCATCCATATGGTTCTATTGTTCCCTACAGGACCCTTGTGGGTCTGGGGTACACTACGGGCCAGCCAGATGATTCAGCTCCTGGAGGTTGGCTGATTGTTGACTGGAGTACTAGACTGAGTACAGTCATCACCCAGCAGGCTAGTCTGTGCAGCTGGGGTGACCAAGAGAGAAAGTGGAAGGACGGAAGGCCTCTGGAGACCTAGGCCATGTTCTATTAATGTCCAGAGCAAGTCCCAACATGCACCCAAATTCCAGGGGTGGAGAAATAAGACTCCACTGCTTAATGGCAAGAGCAACAGAATCAACTTGCAAAGGTTGTGGATACAAGTGGGCAAAGAATTGGCATCATTTCTGTATGCAATCCACCACAACGTTCTAAGGCTGATCAACATCTTTACTTTTTCTCAAATAACACAAAATATTCAGAACACTTTCATTCCATCAATCTGCCCCAAACTGTGTTATTATTGCACATAATTGAGCCCTATCTTGCTGTCTGAGAGCTCTACAAATCAGACTTGATTTATAATGATTTACAAAGTAAATATTCTGTGGGATTTACCCATACACTTAACACTATCTTGGTTCACCATTACTTCTTTCATTTCCAACCATTCTTCTTCTTGAAGAATATACTTTAAATTTCCTTCATGGAATCAATTCAGTTCAGTCACTCAGATGTGTCCAACACTTTGTGACTCAATGGACTGCAGCATGCCATGCCTCCCTGTCCATCACCAACTCCCAGAGTTCGCTCAAACTCATACATGTCGAATCAGTGATGCCATCCAACCATCTCATCCTCTGTTGTCCCCTTCTCCTCCTGCCTTCAGTCTTTCCCAGAAATCAGGGTCTTTTCTAATGAGTCAGTTCTTCTCATCAGGTGACCAAAATATTGGAGTTTCAGCTTCAGCATCAGTCCTTCCAATGAATATTCAAGGTTGGTTTCCTTTAGGATGGTTTGATTTCTTTGCAGTCCAAGGGACTCTCAAGAGTCTTCTTCGACACCACAGTTCAAAAGCATCAATTCTTTGGTGCTCAGCTTTCTTTATAGTCCAACTCTCACATCCATATATGACTACTGGAAAAACCATAGCTTTGACTAGATGGATCTTTGTTGGCAAAGTGATGTCTCTGCTTTTTAATATGCTGTCTAGGTTGGTCATAGCTTTTCTTCCAAGGAGCAAGTGTCTTTTAATTTGATGGTCGCAGTCACCATCTGCAGTGATTTTGGAGCCCAAGAAAATTAAGTCTGTCACTGTTTCCATTGTTTCCCCGTCTATTTGCCATGAGGTGATGGGACTGGATGCCACGATCTTCATTTTTTGAATGTTGAGTTTTAAGCCAGCTTTTTCGCTCTCCTCTTTCACTTTCATCAAGAGGCTCTTTAGTTCTTTGCTTTCTGCCATGAGGATGGTGTCATCTGCATATCTGAGATTATTGATATTTCTCCCGGCAATCTTGATTCCAGCTTGTGCTTCATCCAGCCCAGCATTTTGCATGATGTACTCTGCAAATATGTTAAATAAGCAGGATGACAATATACATCCTTGGCGTATTCCTTTCCCAATTTGTAACTAGTCCTTTGTTCTATGTCTGATTCTAACTGTTGCTTCTTGAGCTGCATACAGATTTCTCAGGAGGCAGGTAAGGTGGTCTGGTATTCCCATCTCTTGAAGAATTTTCCACAATTTGTTGTGATTCATGCAAAGGCTTTGGCGTAGTTGACAAAGCAGTAGATATTTTTCTGGAATTCTCTTGCTTTTTCTATGAACCAGTGGATGTTGGCAATTTGAATCACAGGATGTGTTCATGGTAAATCCTCTCCGTGTTCTTTCATTGTGCATGTGCGCTCAGTTGTTCAGTTGTGTCTGACTGTTTGTGACCTTATGGACTGTAACCCACCAAGGTCCTCTGTCAGTGGGATTTTCCAGGCAAGAACACTGGAGTGGGTTGCCATGCCTTCCTCCAGGGAAGGAAGCCCTTTTGTTCATTCGAAAACATCTTTTGGCCTTATTTTTAAAAGATATTTTTACCAGGTGTAAAATAGATTGACAGCTATTTTCTCAGTACTTTGAAGATATTCTTACATTTTCTTCTGAGTTTCATTGCTATTTTTAAAGAGCACCTGTCAGTCCAGTTGACAGTCACTATCTCCATTTTCCATCCACTGTTTTTGCTTTTAAACAGAACTATAATGTACATAGAGTGGAACAGTTTGATGCTATAGCTTGGCGTGTGTAACAGATTCTATATATTTTGATATTTGACTACTGACAGCTCTCAAGCCTCATGCCTCCCTCTTCTCTTTCTGCCCCACATCTGGTCTCCTGATGAGGAAGTCTGGGCTCCTGCTCCCGCCTTTGACCCTAGCAAGAGTTTCAAGCCCCACAAGCCCAGTTCACATACAGGAACTATCACATGGGTTCTACTCCCTAATCATAGCAAACAAACAAAAAAGAACTTCATAGCAAACTGAATTCATCAATACGTCAAAAGAATTATACATCATGATTAAAGAAGAGATTTACGCTAAAGATGCAAGAATGGGTCAATATCTGGAAATCACCCAATGTGATGCGATGTGCTAACAATAAAAAATAAACATCGTATGATCATTTCAATAAATGTGGAAAAAGATTTTGACAAAACTCAATATTCACTTATAATAAAAATGTCAACAAAGTGGGCAGAAAGAGAACACACTTCAACATAATAAAAGACATACATGACAAGCCCACAGCTAGCATCATATCTTATGATGAAAAACTGAAAGCGTTTCTTCTAAAATCAGGGAACAAGACAAGGATGCCCACTCTCATTTCTTTTATTCAATATAGTACTGGAAGTCCTAGTCACCACAGAGAAGAAAAAAAAAAGAAATCCAAATAGGAAAAGAAGAAATAAAACTATCTCTGTTTGCAGATGACAGGATACTATACATAGAAAATCCTAAAAACACCACAAAAAATAAAACTACTAGAATTCACCAATGAATTCAGTAAAGTTGTAGGATACAAAATTAATATACAGAAATCTGTTACGATTCTGTACACTAACAGTTAACTATCAGAAAGAGAAATTAAGAAAACAAATAAATTTACAATTGCATCAAAAGAATAAATATCTAGGAATAAATCTAAGTAAGGAGGTAAAAGACATGTACTCATGATGTACATGTAAGACACTGATGAAAGGAACTGGAGGTGACACAGGTGGAAAGATATATCACGCTCATGGATTGGAAGAATTAAATTGACCAAACTACCCAAGGCAATCTATAGATTCATTGCACTCTCTGTCAAAGTACCAAGGGCATTTTTCACAGAAATAGAACAAATAATTTTAAAAGTTGTATGGGAACACCAAAGACCCCAAATAGTCAAACATTCTTGAGAAAGAAGAACAAAGCTGGAGCTACCATTCTCCCTGACTTCAGACTATACTGCAAAGCAACAGACATCAAAGCAAAATAGTGTTGGCACAAAAATAGACACACATCAATGGGACCGAACACAGAGCCCAAAATGAGCCCGCACTTACATGGTCAATTAATCTAGGAAAAAGGAGGCAAGAACATGCAATCAGGAAAAGACAACCTCTTCAGTAAATGGTATGGGGAAAACTGGACAGCTACATGCAGAAGAATCAATCTACACTACTCTCTCACACCATACACAATATGGTGTGTATACACACACACACACACACACACACACACACGGACTTCCCAGATGGCTCAGTGGTAAAGAATCCACCTGCAATGAGGAAATACGGGTTTAATCCCTGGTCAGGAAGACCTCTTGGAGAAGGAAAAGGCAACCCACTCCAATATTATTGTCTGGGAGATCTCATGGACAGTAGAGCCTGGCAGGCTATACTCCATGGGGTCTCAAAAGAGTCAGACATGACTTATCAACGAAACAACAACAGCAATATATATACATATGCACATATATCTGAATACTATTCACCATAAAAAAGAACGAAATCTTGCCATTTGCGATAACATGGATGAAGTTGGAGAGTTTTATGCTATAAAGTAAGACAGAGAAAGATAAAACACTGTATGATTTCACTTTTGTGTGCAATTAAAAAAAAAAAACAAATAAAACAGAGTCATAGATACAAAGAACAAAAAGGTGGTTGCCAGAGGGGACGGACATAGGGGAAGGAGAGAAATAGGTGAAGGAGATTAAGAGATACAAACTTTCAGTTACAAAATAAATGACTCATGGGTATGAAGTACACAATGTGGGGAACATAAGTCAACAAGTAAGTAAACTCTTTATGTGGTAACAGATTGTTACTAGATTCACCATGGTGATCATTTCAGAATGCATAGAAATATTGAATCACTATGTTGTGTAACAAGAACTAACAAAATGCTGTACGTTGGTTACACTTCAAAATCAAACAAATTCATAGAAAAAGAGGTCAGATTTGTGGTCACCAGAGGTGGGTGCATGCGGGGAGGGGAATTGGAGGAAGAAAGTCAAAAAGTACAGACACTGTTAGAAGGTAAACAAATGCTAGGCATGAAATGTACAACATGATAAATACAATTGAAACTGCTGTGCATTATATGTGACAGCTATTAAGAGAGTGAACCCACAGTTCTCATCACAAGGGAAAAAGATTTTTTCGATTTCTTTTAGTTTACACCTATATGAGGTGATGGATGTTTACTACACTTCTTATAAAAATTGTTTCATGATGTGTGTATGTCAAATTACTATGCTGTCCACCTTAAACTTACACACAATTATATAAGCTGAATTATAGCTCAATGAAACTGGAAGAAAAATAAACTCTGTCCAGTCGGCAGACTTTGCTCTCTCAAGACATTGTGTGCCTGACTGAAGGCCTGTCCTACCCAGGGACCTCACTTTTGTAGGCAATGAACTCTTTCACACCCTCTTTTGCTGTGTGTCTGTAACATCGTCAGTCTTGACATCCACGCCAAATTCTGGGCAGGAGTCCACTGTGTTTCTTCAGCAAGCCTGCCCCACGCGCTCTGACAACAGTCTTACACTGTGAAATTCACACGCCATCAAAAATAGGATGTTTGCATCAAGCCAGAGAGGTACCTTGTGCCCCTTGCCAGGCCATCTTCACACTCTTCACCTAGGAGGTAGCCACCACACATATTTTTAGGACTACTTTATTTTTTCATAGTGGTTATCTATGGGCTAAAGACTTATGGGTAATTGCTTTCTTAAGTTTTATTATAGTTGCTTTGCAATGTTGTGTTAGTTTCTGCTATACAGCAAAGTGAATCAGCCACACATATACATACATTCCCTCATTTTTGGATTGCCTTCCCATTTGGATTACCATGGAGCATTGCAGAGTTCCTGGAACTACACAGCAGGTTCTTGTTAGTCATCTACTTTATACATATGGTTTAGTCCCTCAGTTGTATCCGACTCTTTGTGACCTTTTGGACTGAAGCCCCCCAGGCTCCTCTGTCCATGGGATTATTTAAGCAAGAATACAGGAGTGGGTTGTCATTTCCTTCTCCTGGGGATCTTCTCAACACAGGGATTGAACCTGCATCTCCTGCATTGCAGGTAGATTCTTAACCTGCTAAGCCATGGGAAGTATTTTATATATCAGTTCAGTTCAGTTCGGTTCAGTTGCTCAGTCGTGTCCGATTCTTTGCGACCCCATGAATCTCAACACGCCAGGTCCCCCTGTCCATCACCAACTCTCGGAGTTCACTCAGACTCATGTCCATTGAGTCAATGATACCATCCAGCCATCTCATCCTCTGTCGTCCCCTTTTCCTCCTGCCCCCAATCCTTTCCAGCATCAGAGTCTTTTCCAGTGAGTCAACTCTTCGCATGAGGTGGCCAAAGTACTGGAGTTTCAGCTTTAGCATCATTCCTTCCAAAGAACACCCAGGGCTGATCTCCTTTAGAACGGACTGGTTGGATCTTCTTGTAGTCCAAAGGACTCTCAAGAGTCTTCTCCAACACCACAGTTCAAAAGCATCAATTCTTCGACGCTCAGCTTTCTTCACAGTCCAACTCTCACATCCATACATGACCACTGGAAAAACCATAGCCTTGACTAGATGGATCTTTGCTGGCAAAGTAATGTCTCTGCTTTTTAATATGCTATCTAGGTTGGTCATAACTTTCCTTCCAAGGAGTAAGCATCTTTTAATTTCATGGCTTCAATCACCATCTGCAGTGATTTTGGAGCCCAGAAAATAAAGTCTGACACTGTTTCCACTGTTTCCCCATCTATTTCCCATGAAGTGATGGCACCAGATGCCATGATCTTAGTTTTCTGAATGTTGAGCTTTAAGCCAACATTTTTACTCTCCTCTTTCACTTTCATCAAGAGGCTTTTTAGTTCCTCTTCACTTTCTGCCATAAGGGTGGTGTCATCTGCATATCTGAGGTTATTGGCATATCTCCCAGCAATCTTGATTCCAGCCTGTGCTTCTGCCAGCCCAGAGTTTCTCATGATGTACTCTGCATAGAAGTTAAATAAGCAGGGTGACAATATACAGCCTTGACGTACTCCTTTTCCTATTTGGAACCAGTCTGTTGTTCCATGTCCAGTTCTAACTGTTGCTTCCTGACCTGCATATAAGTTTCTCAAGAGGCGGGTCAGGTGGTCTGGTATTTTCATCTCTTTCAGATTTTTCCACAGTTTATTGTGATCCACACAGTCAAAAGCTTTGGCATAGTCAATAAAGCAGAAATTGATGTTTTTCTGGAACTCTCTTGCTTTTTCCATGATCCAGCGGATGTTGGCCATTTGATCTCTGGTTCCTCTGCCTTTTCTAAAACCAGCTTGAACATCTGGAAGTTCACAGTTCACATATTGCTGAAGCCTGGCCTGGAGAATTTTGAGCATTACTTTACTAGCGTGTGAGATGAGTGCAATTGTGTGGTAGTTTGAGCATTCTTTGGCATTGCCTTCCTTTGGGATTAGAATGAAAACTGACGTTTTTCAGTCCTGTGGCCACTGCTGAGTTTTCCAAACTTGCTGGCATGTTGAGTGCAGCACTTTTACAGCATCATCTTTCAGGATTTGAAATAGCTCAACTGGAATTTCATCACCTCCACTAGCTTTGTTCGTAGTGATACTTTCTAAGGCCCACTTGACTTCACATTCCAGGATGTCTGGCTCTAGGTGAGTGATCACACCATCATGATTATCTTGGTCGTGAAGATCTTTTTTGTACAGTTCTTCTGTGTATTCTTGCCACCTCTTCTTAATATCTTCTGCTTCTGTTAGGTCTATACCATTTCTGTCCTTTATTGTGCCCATCTTTGCATGAAATTTTCCCTTGGTATCTCTAATTTTCTTTCTTTCTTTTTTTTTTTTTTAGTTCTACCAGTTTATTGCTACCAACCCGTGACCCTCCACCCTCATGCACACATGCTCAGTCATGTAACCCCATGGACTGCAGCAAGCCAGGCTCCTCTGTCCATGGACTTTTCCAGGCAAGAATACTGGAGTGGGTTGCCATTTCCTTCTCCATCTAATTTTCTTGAAGAGATCTCTAGTCTTTCCCATTCTGTTGTTTTCCTCTATTTCTTTACATTGATCACTGAGGAAGGATCAGTTCCTACCTCTCCACCTAGGAGATAGCCACCACACATATTTTTAGGACTACTTTATTTTTTCATAGTGGTTATCTATGAGCTAAAGACTTATGGGTAATTGTTTTCTTTATTTTTATTATAGTTGCTTTGCAATGCTGTTTCTGCTATACAGCAAAGTGATGTAAGGAACTGATATATCTCTTCTTGCTATTCTTTGGAACTCTGCATTCAGATGCTTATATCTTTCCTTTTCTCCTTTGCTTTTCGCTTCTCTTCTTTATAGTAGTGTACATATGTCCATTAGGACATCAAAGAAGCAGACTTTCACAGCTTGCTTTCTTTGACTTCTGGCTTCTTTCACTCAGTGAAGTATTTTTGATACCTCTCTGTGTTGTTGGTTGTCTTGATAGTGTGTTCCTCTTTATTTCTGAGTGATATTCCATTGTACAGTTATTTCACATTTGTTTATTCACTCTTCTACTGCTAGACATTTGGATTGCCTCCAATTTTTGGCTATTATGCTTAAGCTACTATGAATATTACATATAAATTTTTTGTGGACATCAGTTTTTCTTTGAGAAAAAACCTGATGCCCATGTAGGAGTGCAACTACTGGGTATATACATGTTTAACTTTTTAAGAAACTGTCAAATAGTTTTCTGAAGTGTTTGTACACTTTTACATTCCTACTTGCAGGGAATGTGAACTCCAGTTGTTCCACCTTGGCAGCAGTTATTCATTTTAGCCATTCTACTGACTAATAGATTATCATTACTTTAAGTTAATTAACATGATAAGACTAATATTAAAATGCTATTAATACTGGTACTAAAAAGTAATTGCTCCTTGGAAGAAAAGCTATAACAAACCTAGACAGTGTATTAAAAAGCAAAGACATTACTTTGGGCACAAAGGTCTATATAGTCAAAGTTATGTTTTTTCCAGTAGTCATGTACAGATGTGAGAGTTGGATCATAAAGAAAGCTGAGCGCCAAAGGATTGATGCTTCTGAACTATGGTGTTGGGGAAGACTCTTGAGAGTCCCTTGGACAGCAAGGAGATCAAGCCAGTCAATCCTAAAGGAAATCGACCCTGAGTATTCACTGGAAGGAACTGATGCTGAAGCTCAAATACTTCGGCCACCTGATGGGAAGAGCTGACTCATTGGAAAAGACCTTGATGCTGAGAAAGATTAAAGGCAGGAGGAGAAGGGGAAAACAAAGGATGAGATGATTGGATGGCTTCACCAATTCAGTTGACATGAATCTGAGCAAACTCTGGGAGATGGTGAAAGACAGGCAAGCTTGATGTGCTGTAGTCCATAGGATTGAAAAGAGTCAGACATGACTTAGCAACTGAACACCGCCAAAAATATTGATATAGTGACTTTATGGTGGTGTTAATTTGAATTTCCCTGATGACTGAGGATGCTGAGCACTTTCTCAAGTGTTTTTTTTGCCATTTCTATCCTTTCTTATGTAAAATATTTTTCCAGATTTTGGCCCATATTTTTATTGGGTCTTTTGTCTTCTTAAATTTTGCATTACCACATTCTATTACCACATTGCAGCAACTTTTTATGCATTCTGGATACAAATCTTTTGTCAGTTGTGTGTGTTGCAAATATTTCTTTCCAGTGTGGCTCAGCAATTTTTAGTTTCTGTGAAATCTGATGATCAATTTTAAGTTATCATATTTGAATTAATAATCCACTGTGAGTTGGTTTTTATGTTTCGTTCGGTTCATTTTCCTGATGTAAACATCATTCGTTCCAGCTTCCTGGCTTTCCTTTCCCATTGAAATGTGTCAGTTCTTTTGTCAAATGTCAATTGACCAAGTCTGGGTCTGTTCCTGGATTCTATTGTCTCATTGATCTACTTGTCTGTTCTCAAGACCACTGTCCTGATTATTGCAGTTTTAAAGTCCATCTTGAAATCAAATAGTGTTAAGTCCTCCAATTTTGCTTTTTTTTTTTTTCCCAAAAAAATACTTGGTTATTCTAGATATATTGGATTTCCATGTGAGTTTGAGAATTAAAATTTATTTACCATTGTTTTTTCCAGTCACCCAGAGACACGACAAACCCACTTTAGAAAAAATATTTATTTATTTTCTATTGCACTGCGTCTTCCTTGCGGTACATGGGCTTTTGATCGCTGCACACAAGCTTTCTCTAGTTGTGGTGCACGGGCTTCTCATTGCAGTGACTCCTCTTGCTGCAGAGCACAGGCTCTAGAGCTCAGGCTCAGTAGTTGTAGGGTGTGAGCTTACTTGTTCCATGGCGTGTGGGATCCTCCCAGACCAGGGGATCGAAGCTGTGACCCCTGCATTGGCAGGCAGAGTCTTAATCACTGGATTATCAGAGAAGTCCACAAACCTACTTTAAATTCAATGTTTTGCTCGAAGACTTTGTGGCCACACACATAGAGACCTTGAGCCATGGTGGTTATGGCTGGCTGTTCCCTCCTCACTGTGGTTTCACTTTTCATTCACCCAAGGGCATAGCCTTTCAAGACACCAGCTTTTCTGCCCAGGCCTCCTACCAGTCTCCTCTCCTTGGAGGACCCGCTACTGTATCTCTGCCTTGTGGCTCCAAGAAGCTCCATCTATACTCAAACACAGAGCTCCTGTCCCCACAGGGAGGGACAATCCCCGGGGCTCCCCATCCCCTCTGCAGGAAAGATACACCATTTCCTACTAGGCTTGGATGTCCTCAGGGTGCGTGTCCATGATTGAGTGGACTCTAGGACCAGAGAGCCCCTCTGTTGTCCGACCATTAGTGCTGATTTAGGAGAGGGGAGAGAATGGCAGTGCGGGTGGTTTGTTTGGTGGTGATGGATGGAGTGTGTGAGTAGCCCACCTGTGCTCAGAGAGGAGTGAGACCAAGGAGCCACTGATGAGACTTCTCCCTGCAGCTAGGTGCCTCTGAGTGCCTCCCGGGTGGGGCTCCCAGCAAGTGTTTCCCCTCTCCTCCTCCCCTTACCCCCACCTCCGTCCCATCAACTCCACCTATTCCTTTCCACCTGGGCCTCCTCATTCCCCTTTTCTGGGACCCTCATCGCAGGCGGGGCCCAGAGGTGGCACCTGCATCTGGGAGCTGCAGGGATAAAGCCAAGGTCCCACCTGGAGCAGGCTGTCCCCTAGGCTTTGCGGACACTCTGGGAGCCAGTAGTTCTGGAATTTACATCTCTGCCTAGTTGCTGACTGGCTATGTGACCATGACCTGGAGCCAGTGTTTGCTCCGTTCACTCTATAAAATGAAAACAACACTCTTGTCTCCAATATAAGAACGTTGTGAAATGAATCCAGTGTTTTAAAGCCTTTTAAAATGGCCTGGAAGTCTCAGATACAATTAAAATCCTGCTAAATATAACGTCATCTTGCATGAGCTATCATGATCCACCCAGAAAGTGCTAGTGAGGCAGAGGTCCTCCTCCACATAGCTCTGTCCTCCTTCCTTGCTGAGATTCTCTCTCCAGCCCCAGTGAAACTGCACAGCTGCCCTCTGCCCTCAGCAACCCCTGCCTCCCATCACCTCACCAGGAGGAGAGCCACCAACTCACCTGCACAGGTTCTGTCCTCCTGGAAGCCTCCCACCACAGGCTTTTTCCTCTCCTGGCTCCTGTCCTCCAGGCTTTTCCAGTGCTCCCCAACATTTACAACTGGCTTGTGGCTGACTTTATTTTTCTGGGCTCCAAAATCACTGCAGATGGTGATTGCAGCCATGAAATTAAAAGATGCTTACTCCTTGGAAGGGAAGTTATGACCAACCTAGATAGCATATTGAAAAGCAGAGATATTACTTTGTCAACAAAGGTCCATCTAGTCAAGGCTATGGTTTTCCCAGTGGTCATGTATGGATGTGAGAGTTGGACTGTGAAGAAAGCTGAGCGCCAAAGAATTGGTGCTTTTGAACTGTGGAGTTGGAGAAGACTCTTGAGAGTCCCTTGGACTGCAAGGAGATCCAACCAGTCCATTCTGAAGGAGATCAGCCCTGGGATTTCTTTGGAAGGAATGATGCTGAAGGTGGAGTTCCAATCCTTTGGCCACCTGTGCGAATAACTGACTCATTGGAAAAGACTCTGATGCTGGGAAAGATTGAGAACAGGAGGAGAAGGAGACGACAGAGGATGAGATGGCTGGATGGCATCACCAACTCAATGGGCATGGGTTTGGGTGGACTCTGGGAGTTGGTGATGGACAGGGAGGCCTGGCGTGCTGCAGTTCATGGGGTCACAGAGTCGGACACAACTGAGCAACTGAACTGAACTGAACTAGGGGACTTAGGGGCTTCTCTGTGGCTCAGATGGTAAGGAATCTGCTTGCAATGCAAGAGAACGGGTTCATTCCCTGGGTCAGGAAGATTCTCTGGAGAAGGGAATTGCAATCCACTCCAGTATGCTTGCCTGGGAAATCCCATGGACAGCGGAGCCTGGAAGACTACAGTCTGTGGGATCACAAAGAGTCCGAAACGACTGAGCAAATTTCACTTTCTCTTCAGGGGGCATACAGAATACTCCAAATTAGGACCAATTGCTATACACAGATGAGGTCAACATGTTAATGGAGTGTTTGCTCTCAAAGCTTAGTTCAAGGTAATTTATAGTCAAGTTAGGATGACACAGGCTGGCAGCAATGTCTGTGCAAAGCCTCACAGATGACTGAGAAGTGGCACTGGGATTCAGAACGTGCAGCTGTGATGGCAGAAGGGGACCCTCAGGCTGGAGGAGCTAGACTCACTCATGGGAGTCCCCACAAAGTCGAGGTCCAGGCGCGCAGCCGTATGGGCGATCCTGGCCTGGTAACCCAGCACGTGTTCTCTGAACAGCACTGGGCTGCTTCTGAAATACATGCACACTCCCTCAAGCCCTCAGAAGGTCTTCAGGGTGGGTCATTTCCTATTGCGACATTCTGGTCCCAACACAGGGCCTGGCACATCAGCAAGTGCTGAGAGACCCTAACCACTTGCCCGGAAGAGATGGGACTGGGGTCCAGGCCACAGGAGCCAGAGTGCCCTGGGTAGCAGAAGACTCCTATTCTCTCCGGGGCTGGGACCTTGGAGCAGGTGGATCATGGGCCTGTGTGGAACCTCTTGGGGTCCCCAGAGGGCCAAGGGGGTGCACACTGTGGCCAAGGGGCCAGGCTCACAGTAGCTTGCTGTCATCTGTCCCCAGTGGACAGAGTGTTCAGGCATGAATTGGTCCTAAAACCAGGCTAGGTCTTCCTACGGTCCCCACTCTTGGTTCTTAGGTACCAGATCGCATCTCTGGGGCCTACAAGGGAAGCAGGGCCAGTTCAGCAAAGACTGGAAGTTGGACAAAGATGGTATCAGGACTGTTCCTTTCCCTCCTGGCATTTTAAATCCATCAACCCTTCTCTTTTCTACACAGCCAGCTGTCAGTGGGCAGGTGGAGGGCAAGTTAATACTAAACTCTAACCTGGGTCTCCTGCATTGCAGGCAGATTCTTTACCATCTGAGCCACCAGGGAAGACCAATACTAATTCTCACTCACATGTAAAAGACTGATAAGGATTATATGAAGTTGTGTCTCAAGAGGAATCCCCTTTAATCTCTGAAAGTGGCCACCATGTTGCTATCAGCATTGCTGGTAGAAGTCATGCACTCTCATTCATCCATTCATTTAATTTGGCTGGAGAAGCAGAGGGAATCGCCACCTCCTCATGGCAGGACACAGGACAGGTTTCACCTCTGTGTGGGACAATGATGTCTACTACCTCTGCCTCCAACGAGGTTCCCAGGGATGGGATCCTTTTAACTGTTTTCTTGGTCCCTCCCTTCCAGAGAGCTCCATGCAGGTAACTGAGTAAAAGGTGGGAGACAGCTCATGGAATGCCCGTCACACCTGGGCATAGTCTGGAAGGACTGGAAGGTCTGTCTGTTGCCCTTTTGCCCTTTGGATTATCAATTGAGGTCCAAGGGGCTCTGAGGGAAGTCAATTATAGGATGATTATCTGGATAACTCAGTCAAAGCCAGACCTAATTTAAGAAGAAGTTGGGGACTCTTTAGCTCAATAGAGAAAAGTCACTGGAATTCAGACTCTGCCCCACACCAACCATTGGCCTTTAAAAAATTTATTTAGTTAATTTTGTCTGTGATCTTCTTTGCTTTGTGTGGGCGTTCTCTAGTTGCGGAGAGTGAGGGCTACTCTTCCTTGCAGTGCGTGGACTCCTCATTGCAGTGGCTTCTCTTGTTGCAGAGCACAGGCTCCAGGTGTATAGGCTCAGTAGTTGCGGCACATTGGCTTCGTTGCTGCACGATGTGTGGGATCTTCCTGGACCAAGGATCAAACCTGTGTCCTCCATCTTGGCAGGCAGATCCTCTGTGCCACCAGAGATGTCCCAGCTGTTGACTTCTGGACACCAGATAAACTATCCCTAAGCCTCAACGTCCTCATCCATAAAATGGTATGGCGGTGGGTCCTCTGTACAGATTTACTGTGTAAACTCACTGTGAGGAACTTAGGATGGCGCTTAGGATGGTGAGGATGCCTTGTTCAGGATGCTCGACCTCTGCGTGGTCTGTGCTGCTCACCTGAGCAGGAGCAGGTGGCAGAGAGAACACAGAAGACAGATGTCACCTGGCCCCACAGACCACCACAGGAGGCAGGGTGGCTGCTAGGAAAGCATGGACTGTGGGGATCTGAGCAGGCAGAGAAAGCTTCACGGAGGAAGGCAGGCTCTGAGGCCAGAGCGGAGGTTGATCCAGCGGTGTCAATGATGCAGAGAGGAGGGAAGAGTGTCCAAATAGAAGGGACAGCACACTCAGGACCCCTGAGAGTGGAGGGAGACACGATCAGTGTGGGGGGTGGGGAGGTGCCAGGGAGAGCAGACTTTGGACTGGAGGTGGGAGAAGCCTCCTTGGGGGTTTTGTCCTCATTCTAAACCACTGATGGGCTTTATCAGAAAGTGGATGTGCTCAGACATCAGGGTTTATTCATTTTCTCCTTTCTCCCCATATGTCTCCATGTGTTAAATTGAAAAGAATTTCAATTTAATTAAAATTAAATCCAACGATTCATCCAGAATCGTTTTTCAATTATTCTTCATTGGCTCATGGTGATCACTTTTATTACATTGAAATACATTTCAGTTCAGTTCAGTTGCTCAGTCATGCCCAACTCTTTGCGACCCCATGAATCGCAGCACGCCAAGCCTCCCTGTCCATCACCAACTCCCAGAGTTTACTCAAACTCATGTCCATCGAGTTGGTGATGCCATCCAGCCATCTCATCCAGCCATCTCACCCTCTATCGTCCTCTTCTCCTCCTGCCCCCAATCCCTCCCAGCATCAGAGTCTTTTCCAATGAGTCAACTCTTCGCATGAGGTGGCCAAAGTATTGGAGTTTCAGCTTTAGCATCAGTCCTTCCAATGAACACCCAGGACTGATTTCCTTTAGGATGGACTGGTTGGATCTCCTTGCAGTCCAAGGGACTCTCAAGAGTCTTCTTCAACACCACGGTTCAAAACCATCAATTCTTCGGTGCTCAGCTTACTTCACAGTCCAACTCTCACATCCATACATGACCACTGGAAAGACCATAGCCTTGACTAGATGAATCTTTGTTGGCAAAGTAATGTCTCTGTTTTTTAATATGTTATCTAGGTTGATCATAACTTTCCTTCCAAGGAGTAAGCATCTTTTAATTTCATGGCTGCAATCATCATCAGTGATTTTGGAGCCCCCCAAAATAAAGTCTGACACTGTTTCCACTGTTTCCCCATCTATTTCCCTTGAAGTGATGGGACCAGATGCCGTGATCTTAGTTTTCTGAATGTTGAGCTTTAAACCAACTTTTTCACTCTTGTCTTTCACTTTCTTCAAGAGGTTTTTTAGTTCCTCTTCACTTTCTGCCATAAGGGTGGTGTCATCTGCATATCTGAGATACAGATTGATATTTCTGATATGCATATTGATATTTCTCCCGGCAATCTTGATTCCAGCTTGTGCTTCTGCCAGCCCAGCGTTTCTCATGATGTACTCTGCATAGAAGTTAAATAAGCAGGGTGACAATATACAGTTGACGTACTCCTTTTCCTATTTGGAACCAGTCTGTTGTTCCATGTCCAGTTCTAACTGTTGCTTCCTGACCTGCATATAAGTTTCTCAAGAGGCAGGTCAGGTGGTCTGGTATTCCCATCTCTTGAAGAATTTTCCATAGCTTATTGTGATCCACACAGTCAAAGGCTTTGGCATGGTCAATAAAGCAGAAATAGATGTTTTTCTGGAACTCTCTTGCTTTTTCCATGATCCAATGGATGTTGGCAATTTGATTTCTGGTTCCTCTGCCTTTTCCAAAACCAGCTGGAACATCTGGAAGTTCACGGTTCACGTACTGCTGAAGCCTGACTTGGAGAATTTTGAGCATTACTTTACTAGCGTGTGTATATGTATAGTTGATTCACTTTGTTGTACAGCAGAAACTAACACAACATTGTAAAGCAATTATATTAATATTCCAATTCATTAAAAATGAGCTGGCAGAAGTCAAAGCTTGTCATTGGGAACCCCCTTCAAAGGGCACAGAGTTCAGTGCGGGACTCACTTGCTCTAACTGAGCCTCATTGTTGTTTCAGTCGCTCAGTCATGTCTGAGTCTTTGTGACCCTGTGGACTGTAGCCCCCCAGGCTCCTCTGTCCATGGCATTTTCCAGGCAAGAATACTGGAGTGGGTTGTCGTTCCCTTCTCCAGGGGATATTCCCAACCCAGGGATTAAACCCGGGTCTCCCGCTTTGTAGGCAGACACTTTACCATCTGAGTCACCAGGGAAGTCGAAATACATTTATTAATGTATTAATCATAACTTAATAAAGTTATGGGCTTGATAATTAATAACTTAATAAAGTTATGGGCTTCCCGGGTGGTTCAGTGGTAAAGAATCTGCCTCTTGCCAATGCAGGAGGCATGAGCTCAAACCCTGGGTCAGGACAGAGGAGCCTGGGGGGCTACAGTCCACGGGGTCACAAAGACTCGGACATGACTGAGCGACTGAAACAGCAAGGAAGCTCAGTTAGAGCAAGTGAGTCCCGCACTGAACTCTGTGTTCTTTGAAGGGGGTTTCCAGTGACAAGCCCTGAATTCTGCCAGCTCATGTTTTGATGAATTGGAATATTAACATAATTGCTTTACGACGTTGTGTTAGTTTCTGCTGTACAACAAAGTGGATCAACTATACATATACTTATATCCACTCCCTCATGGACCTCCCTGCCACCCCCCACCCCACCCCTCTAGGCCATCACAGAGCACTGAGCTGAGCTCCCTGTGCTCTACGGCAGCTCCCCACTTAGCTCTGTATTTAACACATGGTCATGTATATATGTCAACGCTACTCTCCCAAGTCGTCCCACCTTCCCCTTTGTCCTGTGTCGGCATGTCGAATCTCTGTCTGCGTCTCTATTCCTGCCTTAGAAATAGGTTCATCAGTGCCATTTTTCTAAATTCCACATACATAGACAGCCTTTGGGAGAAGGAAATGGCAACCCACTCCTGTATTCTTGCCTGAAGAATCCCAGGAACGGGGGAGCCTGGTGGGCTGTCGTCTATGGGGTCGCATAGAGTCCGACACGACTGAAGCAACTTAGCAGCAGCAGCAGACAGCCTTTGGGAGACACCATTTAAAAGAAACAGTGACAATTGTTTGAAAGATAACCAGAGATATCGTACCAGGACAATCTGCTTGCTTATTTTTTCAGACTAATAAGCTGCAGGTCCCCAAACCAACGTTTGAAGAATGTTCTCAGAGGATCTAGTCCATGGCAGAATTTGGGGAAAGGAAAAAGATCATGGGAAATAAACAGTAGATGACAGTTCTAGAAGGAAGCCTGCTGAGTGTCATGGGTGACTTCACAGCATGAGGAAGGTAGCTAAGTTGGCTTTGAGCTTCTGGGATGATGAATCACGAGAGAGGTAGATTTGGGGAAGGAAAGAGGGGACACCCCAAGGAAATTCACGCAACACTAAATACCCATTGAAAACCATCAAAGAGAAAACTGTAAAAAAAAAAACCAAAACAAAAACTAACAGATTTAGTAATGAGGAAACAAGCAGTCATTTGGGGACTATTCCTTGCTCTGGTTTTTAGGGACAAGTGATTCATGAGCCACACCAGTCAGCCCTGGAAACTAAGTTTTTCACTATACTATGATGAAGAAATACAAAAAGGCATCATAGATGCATCTGGGCATTTCCGGTGATAGGATGACAATTATTCTAGTGTGGCTGAGCAAGAAACAGACTGGGAGAGGTGAAGCTGCCCGTTGTCACCTGCTGGAAAAGCCAGAGGCAGAGTTCACACTGAGGTCAGGTCTGACTGCCAACCTCGCGCACCTGGCTGGTGTGATGTCTGAATTTCTAATGCAGGTCATGAGCCCAACCCAGGATGTATCTAAATGTAGATTTGTAAATATTCGCTGAACGGGAAGCCATGGTCCTCAAACTGAAAATATATATCAAGTGTGCAATCAAAGAAAATATTACCTAGTATCTGCTTCTTTCCAGAAGGTACATAAAATGAAGCATAGTGAAAAAGAAATTTTGACATTGTCACTTTTTCCTAATCTTTCATTTCAGGAGAGAGAGAGAGAGAAAGACGGGGAAGGGGCAGGTGTATGTCTCAAATATTCTTGAGTGAACATGTCCACTCCCCCCAGCCGCCTGTACAGCTCTCTTCCTCTGTCACTGCACAGTTTTGCCTTGCTTTCTCCATGATGCTACTGTCTTGCCTTCCTTCTTCTTACTACCTTGGTGGAACATGCCGGTACCTATAGGATTCTCCATCTTTGAGGCTCTTCTCTGACCTGGCTCCCTCCGGTTCTCAAAGGATCTCTTTCCTACCTTCCCATCAGATTTTTCAAGCCTGCTGCTTCTCCTCATCCCTGCTCCCTATGTCTGGCAAGACACTGGAACTTTCTGGAGAGTGAAAAGCTGAGAAGACACCTTCCTTCCAGAGCCACGTCCTCTCCACCAGTTGGAATCCCCACGACCTATGCAGGGTCCTTGAAACCTGGGAGCTGAACATCTACCAGAGTGGACTCCCAGGACCTGCTGCTGAGGAAGCAAGGATGCCTGGCTGCCTGGACCCCAGGGCTGATGGAGGCAAAGGGAGGATGGAGAAGAGAGAAGAGACAGGCAGAAGGGAGATGGTGGCTCCTGGCAGCATCATCAGGGTTGAAGCTGGGATGAGTGGCCCCAAGAACAGTCTTCTGCTGTCTCTCCTGAGCCGCCTGGAAAGTGTTGTCCAGCTCTCCTCTGGGCTGTCCCCACTCTCTCTGATGAGCCTGGGTGGCTTCCCACAGAGGATGGGGCAGGTGAGCTTCCTGGTCCCAAGGTTGCCTGAGAGACAGAGCTTGGGCAAAGGGTGGGTGGATGGTCAGTGGTCCAGAACCAGAACGGGCCAGAGGCCAATGAGAAGAGAATTGGAGTGAGGGGCAGAGAACCAAAACCTTTCTGGGTGCACACTGTGGGACCCTGAAGGAGCAATGACAGACTGGCTGGAAGGAAGGGGCGTGAGTGCAGACAGAGTTGAGGGGCTGCAGGTCTGGGAGGATGCAGACCATATAACAGCCAGTAAACTGAAGCTGGGTCCCGGCCAGCTTGGAGCGATTTCCAGAGTTCTGGGTAGACGCTGGGTGGCAAGACATGACAGCCGGAGGCTTGCGAGACGCGATAGGGGGTAGGTGCTAGTCCAGGAAGTCTGCCCAGGAAGAAAGGAAGTGCGTGGTGAGAGACAGGGTCTGCCTTAGCTCAGGTTGCTATGACGAAACGCCAGAGATGGGGCAACTTATAATCAGCTGACAGTTATCTCCCACGAGTCTGGAGGCTGGAAGGCCAAGGCCAAGTTGCTGGTCTTGAGCAGCGTCCGGTGAGGCCCGTCTCCCATGTTCATAGACAGTGTCTTCTTGCTCTGTCCTCACCCAGAGGAAGGTGTCAGGGAGTCCTCTGGGGTTGTTTTTAAAAAAATGCTGATCCCATTCCTGAGGGTTCTATTCTCACGGCCTAATCACCTCCCAAAGGACCTACCTCCTAACACCAACACCTTGAGGGCAGGATTTAACGTGTGAATCTGGGAGACAGACAATCAGACCATAGCAGCGTCAGGGTGGACACAGTGGGCAGTGTCTTCCGCCTGCAGATGCCATGGCCCCATGTTGGTGACCCACAGAGGCCGTATTTCTTTGGATAAACCATCTGGGTATATTTCCAGGAGTGAGGGAGTTTGAGGTTAGTATTAAGAGATGCAAACTATTATATATAGGATGGATAAACAACAAAGACCTTCTATATGGCACAGGGAATCATATTCAATATCCTGGGATAAACCATAATGGAAAAGAATATCAAAAAGAATGTATGTATGTGTATAACTGAGTCGCTTTGCTGTAGAGAAGAAATTAACACAACATTGTGAATCAATTACACTTCAATAAAAACTTAAAAATAAGTAAAGTAGAAATCAGTTTTTAAAAGTTGGCCAGCTTGTATTTTATTTTAGTGAAAAAGTCTTACTTAATTCAGCCCAGAAATTCCCCTGGTGTAGACAGCTGTGTTCTTGAAGGCCTTGTTTTCAAGTCCCCAGTAAACAACACCCTCCTATCAGCTCGCTTTCCGAATTCCCATAGTATGATTGTCTGGTGACTTAGGCATTTATTTCCGCAATTTTCATTCCAAAAATGGCTATTTGAGACAGATTTCAAGTTTCACGGCTGGGATGCTCTCTTTCCCTTCCTGGGCTAGTTTATGTCAGGGCAACAGGCTGGACACAACGAATACTCCGTGTAAATGCCTGTGGAAATGAATTAAAACAAAGTGCTTGGACAAAGGTCAGCAGGCTTCCATGGAAGGCCCAGATAATCATCTTATCTTCCATAGGCACCTCGTACAAATTATTTTATAACCACTCATACACGTGGGATTGGTCAGGCTTCCCCAGGAAGTAACCTCACCGAATACTGAACAATGAACTGATCTGTTCAAAGTCCGCTAAGTAAAACCACAGCTGAGATAAGATTTCTAAACCACCTTCCAGGGCCGACAATAGTTTCAGTTAGGAGAAGCAGAAAGTAGGCTCAGGAAAAAAAAAAAAAAAAAAAAAAAAAAAAAAAATATATATATATATATATATATATGATTAGGCAAATCTTTAAATTGTCCTTGAGTTCTCTAGACAGTTCTGAAGTTCAGAAAGCATTCATGTGGCTAATGCACATTTTATATTCAAGATAATTGTGGAAATAAGCCATATTTGCACCTTCTAAAGGACTCAGCCACCTGCTCTTCCTAAGAGAACAGCTCAATGAACTCAATGCTTCTTTCTGGCTTCTTTCGTTTCTTCGGGTGTTCTTGGCCCATAGAATCCCTAATTCGGTGGCTCTCAAACTTGGCTGTCTGGCAGAGATTTGAAAGCTCCCGTCAGAGAGGCGTCACCCCTTATCAATTAAAGCAGAACCCCAGGGAGTGGACCCAAGTGTTAGCAGTGGGGTTACAGACTCCCTCCACCCACCGCCCCAGTGTTATCTAGTCAGCAAGATGGCAATCCATTGCTCTCATAAGACCATACCCAAACTGGACTTTCTCCTCCAAACAAATTTTATTTATTTGACAAATGAGAAAAATTCATTTAGGATAGAACAAATCAAATGAAATTCAGATTGTCCAACAACTGCTCACCAGAACCAATGAAATTATTGCCAGATTTTTTATTTCACCAAAAGCAATAGTTATATTAACTAATGCAATTTACTGATCTCTGTGGTCTTGTTAACTTCTTCTGTACTTGCTTTTCTTCTTCCTGAAGTTATTAGATAGCACAGTGACTTGAACCCTGGCTGAACATCAGGATGACCCAGGGAGATCAAAAATAACCAATGCCTTGTTCTGAGGTGTGGGTTGGGCACTGGCATTTGACATTTTTGCCCAGGCACTATAATGGGTGGTATCCAAGTTTGGGAGCCACTATTCTGTAGTTCGGAGAAGCCAATGGCACCCCACTCCAGTACTCTTGCCTGGAGAATCCCATGGACGGAGGAGCCTGGTAGGCTGCAGTCCATGGGGTCGTGAAGAGTCGGACACGACTGAGGCGACTTAGCAGCAGAAGTAGCAGCATTCTGTAGTTCTTTCATCAAAAGTCTGTGTTAACACTGCTATATTCCAAACGGATAACCAACAAGGACCTATTGTATAGCACGTGGAACTCTACTCAATGTTATGTGGCAGCCTGGTTGGGAGGGGAGTTTGGGGGAGAATGGATACATGTATTGTATATGTATGGCTGAGTGCCTTTGCTGTTCACCTGATTAACATATTAATTGGCTATACTGCAGTATAAAATAAAAAGTTACAAAAAAGTCTGAGTTAAACACTTCAGTCTTTTTAAGTCTGAGTCTTTCTTCTGCATTCAGTCTTGATAATCATTTCATTGTTCATAGGATTCCAGGTTGAGAGGCATTTTCCTTTGCTTTTTCAAAGTTTCCACTCACCACCTTCTCTCCTTAAGGTTGAAAAGCCAGCTTTTAGTCTAATTATCATTGCTTTGTATAGCTCACCTCCCATTTTTCGCTCTGCTACCCTTTAGATTTTCTCCTTGTCCTTGTAATGTATTTTTACTGAAATGCATCTGACAGTGGATTTATTTTTATGTATACTGCTTGCTCCTCTGTGTTATGTTTCTATTTGAAAACTCATGTTTTTCTTCAATTTTGGAAACTTATCTTCTAGTATAAGTTGGATATTTCTTCCAATTTTTCCTATATCCTCTAGTCCTGGAACACCTATTAGATGCAAGTTGGAGTGTCTCATTTTATTTTCCATATTATTTAAGTCTGAACTTCTCTGGTGGCTCAGATATAAAGAATCTGCCTGCAATGCAGGAGATCTGGGTTTGATCCCTGGATCAGGAAGATCCCCTAGAGAAGGGAATGGCAACCCACTCCAGTATTCTTGCCTGGATAATTCCATGGACAGAGGAGTCTGGTGGGCTATAGTCCATGAGGTCATAAACAGTCAGACAGTACTGAGTGACTGACACACACACACACATCATTTAAGTCTCTTTCATATTTTTACTTTTTTAAAAAATCCCTCAGCCTGTTAGTATTAATGCTTTCATAAAGCTTCTGTTTCGCTAACTGTCGTTTTAACTACATCTGTGTTAGGGCTGGGTTCAATCCCTGAGTTGGGAAGATCCCCTGGAGGAAGGCATGCAACCCACTCCAGTATTCTTGCCTGGAGAATCCCCATGGACAGAGGAGCCTGGAGGGTAAATGGGGTCACAAAGAGTCGGACATGACAGAGTGACTAAGAACAGCACAGCACATGTTAGGGCTTATCCAGTTTATTGTTTATCTCAATATATATTAAATTTTTTTCATTGTGATAAAAGTCACACAATATAAAACATACTATTTTCGCTATATTTAACTATACACTTCAGTGTCACTGAGTATGTTCACACTGGTTTGCAACCCTCACCTCACCTTCTCCAAAATTTTTCACCTTCTTAAACTGAAACTTTGTTTCCATCAAACACTAACCCCTCATTTCGGCTCCCCATCCCACCCCCAACCCTCTGGGCCCTGGCATCTACCAATGTACCTTCTTTTTTTGTTTTATATTTTTAGGATGCTTAAAGATAATGCTTTCTAATACTTCAAATATTTAAAAATCCCATAAAAAATGTATCACCTTAATAGTACTTTGCACATGTGGAATTTCATACCTAAATTTGATACTATTTTGGTTTACTTATGACTACTTACAAGAAGACGCAGTAATAATGTCCATTCATTGGAATCTTTTTCTTTGTTTGAACCTATTGGAACCAGATTGATGAACTACTTTATGCAAATTAGATGGTCAAATTCATGGCAATATGAATTATAAGGGTTCTTATTTAATGGCAATGAAACTTAAAAGGAATTTCCATATTTTATCCCCATTGTGGTTTTGGAAGCTAATATCCTTATTCAGAGGTTAAAGACTTTGAATAGCCCACAGAATCTTGTAAAAATTTTAACTGGCTGCCCTTTAAGAAATAAAGTCATTGTGAAGAATGACTTTACAATGTAAAAAATTGCACTTACAGAGTGAAAAATGAATACACAGCATTTCAAATTCAATTTTGGAAGTACTAGTAAGTACTGACCCATAACAATATACACCAGCTACCTTTTAAACTGTCCTTCATTAGTAACAACAAAGAATCAACAAAATTACCTTTATTCTTACATCTCAAAACAATTCTGCAAATTCTTAGTGAAGTTTAAGTATAGTCACTACCAGTGTATTTTCTGACTCTTATGAATTGACTCTTCTCGGTACCACGTATAAATGGAATCAAATAGTATTTGTTTGTACCTAATGTGTACTGGAAGGAAAGTTATGACCAACCTAGACAGCATATTAAAAAGCAGAGGCATTACTTTGCCAACAAAGGTCCGTCTAGTCAAGGCTATGGTTTTTCCAGTAGTCATGTATGGATGTGAGAGTTGGACTGTGAAGAAAACTGAACACCAAAGAATTGATGCTTTTGAACTGTGATGTTGGAGAAGACTTTTGAGAGTCCCTTGGACTGCAAGGCGATCCAACCAGTCCATACTAAAGGAGATTAGTCCTGGGTGTTCTTTGGAAGGAATGATGCTGAAGCTGAAACTCCAGTACTTGGGCCACCTCATGCAAAGAGTTGACTCATTGGAAAAGACTCTGATGCTGGGAGGGATTAGGGGCAGGAGGAGAAGGGGACAACAGAGGATGAGATGGCTGGATGGCATCACCAACTCGATGGATGTGAGTTTGAGTGAACTCTGGGAGTTGGTGATGGACAGGGAGGCCTGGCGCGCTGCAATTCATGGGGTCACAAAGAGTCAGACAGGACTGAGCGACTGAACTGAACTGAATGTGTACTGGAATGCATTCTTAAGGTTAACTTAATTTTTAATTTCCAGGATCTCCAATCAGACTGTTTTTAAATCTAATTCTTCTTGATTCACAGCTGCTTGTTTCATGTTGATATTGTTATCAATTAGTAGCTAAGTCATGTCTGATTCTTTGCGACCCCATGGACTGTAGCCCACCAGGTTCCTTCTGTCCATGGGATTTTCTGGGCAGCAATACTGGAACGAGTTGCCATTTCCTCTTCATGGGTTCTTCCTGACCCAGGGATCGAACTAACATCTCCTGCATTTGACAGACAGGTTCTTTACTGCTGAGCCACCAGGGAAGCCCACTTGTTTCATAGAATCCTATTTTGTGTGTGTGTGTGTTTCTACTGTTATTCTTTCCTCTGTTGCTTTGAAGAGCACACACAGCAAGTTAAAGTTCTCCAATAATTGATCTGTTACTTGGATTTCCTCAGGAGCGTTCTTCCATTTGTTGCACTTCTTGGAAATGTTTTCTAGGCATTTGTTTTTCCTGTGCTCTGAAACATCATCTTACAGCTCTTGTTGTTTTGCTTGTTAGCGCTCCACTTCCTTCTCTCACCCTGGTATGGCTGACAGACTCAGGGTTAACTCACCTGGAACTCCACCAAGGTCAGGCAAACGACCCTCAAAAGCAGTCCAGCTTTTTGTGCATGGGCGGGAAGGCATGCCCTGCTCTTTGTTTCCTAGAGTGAGCTGGCTCCAGGCTTCATGCACACACTGGGGGCCTTTGCTATCCTTTCCCAGTTAGGCTGTGTAATCCTGGTGGCACTGCCCGAGTCTGGGCCTGGACACCAATAGGCTGGCAATCTTTGCCTCTTCTCTGAGTATCCTCAATCACTCTTAAGCCCATAATATGAAAAAAAACTGTGTAAATAAAAGATTTTCTATATAACTTTTGAGCTTCTCTGGTGGTGGCTCAGACTATAAAGAATCTGCTTGCAATTCAGGAGACCCAGGTTCGATTGATAGGTAGGAAGATCCCCTGGAGAAGGGAATGGTAACCCACTCCAGTATTCTTGCTTGAGAAATCCCATGGTCAGAGGACCCTCGCGGGCTATAGTCCATGTGGTTGCAAAGAGCTGGACATGATGGAGAAACTAACATACATACACACGTATGTATTAGGATGTTTTGGTGGCAAGAAACAGAAAACCCAACTCAAAATCGTTTTTTTTTTAATTTTTTTTTAAATTTTATTTTATTTTTAAACTTTACAAAATTGTATTAGTTTTGCCAAATATCAAAATGAATCCGCCACAGGTAAAAAACAAAGAATGATTGTGCCCTGCACTTGCATGTCTGGCAGTTCTTGCCCGGTTGTTGTGCTATGTGTTGGAAGCTTCCACTGGTCTTTCCAGACTGCCTCAGCCCTCCCTGGGCTACCCCAGCTGCCTGCCTGGATAGCCTTCCAGTTAAATGAGGCTGATGGGGGCCTTCAGCAGGAAATCCAGAGGGAAAGGGGAATGACGGGGGTATTTACTCTCTCAGCTCTCTCCCTGCAGGGACCCTCAGGCCAGTGGAAGCCTCCACAGATACAGCCCAACTCCTCTCAGAAGGGTGTCTTCACACAGTGCCTCTGCCCCCAGGTTCCAGAAGTCTCCTCTCATCCTTCAGGACTTGTGGGTGGAGAGCAGGATAGAATAGCTCCCCTCTCTTACACTATCTCCAACGGGGTACTACACTTAGCTCTTCTGAGGTTTTTAAAGCAGTTACTTTATTAAGCTTTTGAGTGTGTGGATCACAATAAACTGTGTGAAATTCTTAAGATGGGAATACCAGACCACCTGACCTGTCTCCTGAGAAATCTGTATGCAGGTCAAGAAGCAACAGTTAGAACTAGTCATGGAACAACAGACTGGTTCCAAATTGGGAAAGGAGTACATCAAGGCTGTAGATTGTCACCATGCTTATTTCACTTATATGCAGAGTACATCATGAGAAATGCTGGGCTGGATGAAGCACAAGCTGGAATCAACATTGCTGGAAAAAATATCAATAACTTCAGTATGCAGATGACACCACCCTTACGGCAGAAAGTGAAGAAGAATTAAAGAGCCTCTTGATGAAAGTGAAAGAGAGAGTGAAAAAGTTGGCTTAAAACTCAGCATTAAAAAAACTAAGATAATGGCATCTGGTCCCATCACTTCATGGCAAACAGATGGGGAAACAATGGAAACATTGTCAGACTTTATTTTGGGGGGCTCCAAAATCACTGCAGATAGTGAGTGTAGCCATGAAATTAAAAGATGCTTGCTCCTTGGAAGAAAAGCTATGACCAGCCTATACAGCATATTAAAAAGTAGAGATGTTACTTTGCCAACAGAGGTCCATCTAGTCAAAGCTATGGTTTTTACAGTAGTCAGGTATGGATGTGAGAGTTGGACTATAAAAAAAACTGAGAGCCAAAGAATTGATGCTTTTGAACTGTGATGTCGAAGAAGACTCTTGAGAGGCCTTTGAACAGCAAGGAGATCAAACCGGTCAATCCTAAAGGAAATCAATCCTGAATATTCATTGAAGGACTGATGCTGAAGCTGAAACTCCAATCTTCTGGCCATCTGATGCGAAGAAATGACTCATTGGAAAAGACCCTGTTGCTGGGAAAGATTGAAGGCAGGAGGAGAAGGGGATGACAGAGGATGAAATGGTTGGCATCACAACTCAGTGGACATGAGTTTGAGCAAGCTTGGAGAGTTGTTGATGGACAGGGAGGCCTGGTGTACTGCAGTCCATGGACTCGCAAAGAGTCAGACACGACTGAGCAACTGAACTGAATCTCCTTCTTCAAAGGAGATTTTAATAAAGTAACTAAAGATCCAGTGGTTAGGACTCTGCACTTTCACTGCCAAGGCCCTGGGTTCAATCCTTGCTCAGGGAACCAAAATCCTGCAAGCTGCATGAAGTGGCCAAAAAAAAAAATTGTCTTCAAATTATTCCTAGTTCAATGTGCCATCTACTGGGAACTTGCCTGGTAAAAAGTCAACAGAGATCAAGGTATTTTTGTGGCTTCAATCTGCCATCCACAGGACGAGCTTCCTCCTAACTGTGGTTTGTTATTAGATGGCTATGGGCAGTAACTGTAAATACATGTTAGGATCCAGTGAGAGAGAAAGAGGATGTCCCTTCAGACAACAAAGACTTTTTCAGAAGCCACCAGCCAACCTCCCTTGACATTTCATTGGCCATAATCAGTCATATGTCCATTCCTGAACTAATTCCTGTCCACCAGGGAAGCGGCAAGCATTGTTTGGGTTAGGCAGGGGTGTTTTGATCAATTGCTATTGAGGAAGTTGGAATTTATGTTATTGGCTTAGATTTTCCAGCTCTGAGATCCATCCTCCAATCGTAGGGCAACTGCTACACGATGGGGAAGGGACCATATGAGTGACAGGAGAGACAGTCATCACCTCTGCTGAGTTGGGATGGGACAAAGACATGGTGATTCTTAGGGTGGGTTTCCATGACAAATCCCTTTGCACGTTGCCTAGCAGCCTACAGAATTTTGCTGTTCAGAAGATACTTGCTATTTGAAAGCAATGGCTTCTAAATCCTTCATAAATCTCCAAATCCAAGATTATAGCCAAGATGAAAAATGCCTTCAGTCTCCTCACCTGAAACAGAATGAACATCACAAAGGGTTGCCTTGAAGCTGGAACGAGATCTGGAGCCTGGTGAGGATATCCCACCAGGTGGGGAGGCAGCAGTCTGGATAATACACTGCTCTGGGCCTGGCTCCTCTGAACCTGTGACGTCCATGACTTGGCATGACTGTGGGCCATTGAAGAGACTTAGGGGATTGCTTACGATGGGCCAAAGGCACACTGAGTGCCAAGTGCTGGGCGCCACATCCTCTGTCCCTCTCTGTGGGACTTGATCTTGAGGCAATTTTTATTTCAAGATGGACTACCTAAGGACTTTTCTTTATGAGAAAAGAAATGAGAAGTTACATGAACCATTTGAGATCATTCCATTTAAGGATAAAAGTGACTTAATCGTGGGGCATATGAAACTTAATAAAAATTAAGCCTAGTAGGTGGGAAAAAAGAAGAGACAGTGACAGATTTTATTTTCTTGGGCTCCAAAATCACTGAAGATGGCAGTTGCAGCTGTGAAATTAAAAGACACTTGCTCCTTGTGTTAGGTAGGTAGAATAGGGAAAAGGAGTCCAGAATGGCGGTGGCTAAAAGATAAGGAAGAGAAAAGCCCGCGAAAATAGAACAAAGGAAGGTCCAAAAACCGGAGTGAGAACCTCAGGTAAAACAAACAACACTCCTGGCTGGCCCAGTTTACATAGGACAGGCCCGGCGGGGGCGGGAGGGGGGCATATAAAAAGAGGAGCCAAAGCTAGTTCTCGTGCTCTCTTGCTCTCTCTCTCTCTCTCTCTCTCTCTCATTCTCGCTCTCGCTCTCGCCCTTCTCACGCACTTGGGCACTCTTCTCTTTGCGTCTTTGGATCGAAGTGCCCTCACACCTTGAAGATGGATTTTCCTGCTATCTTCTAAATAAAATAGAGCTCTAACACTGAGCTCTAACACTGATTTGTCTAAGAGCTATAACACGGTCCATTTGAGACCTGAGAGCTATAACATGGTCTGTCCAAGACCCAAGAGCTGTGCCACTCTGAGGGGGCTTTAATGTCTGTTACTCCAAATCGTTGTTGTGATGAGACAAAAACTGAGGAGCATATACTCTCCTGACATTTGCAAGAAAAGCTATGACAAACCTAGACAGCATACTAAAAAGCAGAGATATCACTTTGCAGACAAAGGTCCGTCTAGTCAAACTTAAGGTATTTACAGTAGTCATGTATGGTTATGAGAGTTGGACCATAAAGAAGGCTGAGCATGGAATAATTGATGCTTTTGAACTGCAGTGCTGGAGAAGACTTTTGAGAGTCCCTTGGACTGCAAGGAGATCAACCCAGTCAATCCTAAAGGAAATCAACCCTGAATATTCAGGGGACTGATTGGAAGGACTGATGCTGAAGGTGAAGCTCCAATACTTCGGCCATCTGATGCAAAGAGCCGACTCATTGGAAAAGACTCTGATGCTGGGGCAGATTGAGGGAAAGAGAAGAAGAGGGAGACAGAGGATGAGATGGTTAAATGGCATCACTGACTCAATGGTCATGAGTTTGAGCAAACTCCAGGAGATGGTGAAGGACAGGGAAGCCTAGAGTGCTGCAGTTCATCCCGTTGCAAACAGTCGGACATGACTTAGCAACTGAAGAACAACAATAATAAGCCTAATAAAAAAATTAAAGCTTACCCACTTTCCCTGGGGAAATCTTGACCCAGAGAATAGAATTGCTAAAAGAAAACAAAGAATGACAGGTGTGTGTGTGTATTTGCATTGTGATGTCATGTTTGAGAAAATGTACACGTGTAAAATTAAGTGCATGCGTGTGTACATGCATGTAGGTGTACAGGTGTGAGGGCATGAGCATGCACCTGCATATGCATGTGGGCATGTGTGTGAACAGGTGTGCATGTGTGTGTTCACATACAACTGCACTCTCCACCATGCATAGATATCTAGGGCTCCTAGAAGCCAAAAGTAGAATTTAAAGATCAGCTCACTCACAATCTCTTTTGATCCCAATCTGGACTTAGAGCAAAACACCTACCAGCATCTACCCATTTTCATTCTGCAGCAGAAAAAAGCTTGGTGACAACAACAAAAATGAAGAGAGGTAAATATTCAACTTGCCCCAGAAATGCAAAAGAACCACCTATTTACACCTGAGAAATGGAGCCCTTCCTGCCATATCAGTAAACAAGAACGTCACAGTCACCAGCAATCGCAGCCCCCCAGTGTGAGCCATGAGCCCTAAGGAAGCTCAGAAACAAGAGTATCTGCTATCTTTGTTCAGTCATGAGTCGATGTTGTTCATGTTGAGTCCATGATGCCATCCAACCATCTCATTCTCTGTCACTCCTTTCTCTTCCTGCCCTCAGTCTTTCCCAGCATCAGGGTCTTTTCCATCTAGTAGCCATCAGACTACAGCCACTCCCTGCAGTGAGCCCCAAGGCAGCTCAGGATGTGAAAATACAGGATACTGGCTTCAGGTGGGTGAGGTGCATATGAAAGGAACGATTTCAATGAGTGCAGACTCTTGCATCTTCCCATATATTGAAAAGTGCTAAATTCCTTAACTTGAGATATCTGGTTTTCTTTAATTAACAATAATCTTTTGATGTTCAGACTACCTGCCCTTTGATGCAAAACTTCTATATAACCTGGCTCGTCCCCTCACCTCCTCAGATCAGTTATCTCAGGGTTACTTGAGATGCTGTCTCCTGGACTTGGAGTCCTAAAATTTCCCACTGAATAAAACATAACTCTCAACTTTTAGGTTGTACTTAATTTTCAGTCGATATGTCTCCCTTAAATAAAGAATGTCAACTTCCATGTGACTTGATATTATGCATCAGCGACTCAGTGGTCATGAGTTTGAGCAAACTCTGGGAGATGGTGAAGGACAGGGTAGCCTGGCATGCTGCAGTCCATGGGGTTGCAAAGAGTTGGAACCGACAGAGCAACTGAAAAACAGCAAATAAAATTTCAAACAATCCAGTAGTTTCAGCGTACTGAACTTGAGAGAATTTTGCAGGTATTTCATCTGTGCGGACTCACAGTCAGCGCGTCGTCACGGCCCCTTCGAGCTCCCTGGGCCCTCCATCCACCCCTGCTCATCAAGAAGGGTTCAGGTAACACATGAAACTCAGGGCACAGGTTTTAATTATTAGAAAATTCTAGACCCGAAATCCTATTGATGCATTACTCTTTAAATAACCAAACAACCCCAAACAAGTTCAGTTGATACTGAAAACTCTACCAAAACAGTAATTTATAAGCAGACAGAATTACAGCAGCAACTGAAAGCCACAGCCAACTCAAAACACCTCTAAAGATGCCGAGAAAGAAATATTTTCAGAAATCACTGCACAGATCCCTAAATAAAGTGCTTTTCCTAAAAAACTCGTTCCCCAGTAAAGATAAGGTTGCCTTCAGTGTAAGTTCTTATACTGTTTCTCTTGCTATTAATACAAGGTACTCATACTTGCTTTTTAAATTAAAGTTTTTATTGTGAACTATATCACCAGTTGTTTTTGTTTTTTTTACAAAAAGCAAGCTTCTTTCTCCTGAAAACACAATAGCCTGAAATGACCTCGCTCAGGGCTTGGTTGCGGGGCTTAAAGTAACCACCTTGTTGAATCACTCACAAAAGATAAAGAAGAAAAGACATTTAACAGGGATTGAATTATTCTGGAAGGAATGATCTCACACACAGAGACTGACCGAGGGTGTTAAAACAAGCCTTTTAAAAACCACATTAAAAGCAATAGGGTATCTATGTTATGTGTATTTGCTTACAAAAGGAATGAAAAAGAAGCAATGTTCTGATGTTAGTAAACAGATAGTTACAGTTTGGGATAAAGTTTCTAGTGACAGCACCCTGCTTGAGTTGGCTGGCTGGATGGAGCTCAAAGAATTGAGACAAAACTGAAAACTATACAGTGTGGCCCAAAAAACTATGAGCTCAAAAGTCACAAGGAAACTGCATGACAAACAGGCAGGTAATGAATTTGAATGAGATACTTCATTGAACAGGAGCATGAAAAATCAGCACTATGGTCATTTGAAATTGATATAGATAATACCAGATATTTTAATATATGTAAGGAAATCAATAAATTTTGTATTTCAGGGAAAGATTTGACTATTTAATCTGAGTTATTCATCTTTTACAGATTTTTCCTCTGAAAACATCTTTAATGGTCAGGGTCACCACCTTCAAGGACATAAGGCAGCTTCCTGAATGTAGGTGAAGCAGGGAACACTGTAAGGAGATCCAACCAGTCCATCCTAAAGGAAATCTGTCCTGAATATTCACTGGAAGGAAGCTCCAATACTTTGGCTATCTGATGCGAAGAACTAACTCATTTGAAAAGACCCTGATGTTGGGAAAGATTGAAGGCAGGAGCAGAAGGGGATGACAGAAGATAAGATGGTTGGATGGCATCACTGACACAATGGACATGAGTTTGAGAGAACTCCGGGAGTCGGTGATGGACAGGGAGGGCTGGCGTGCTGCAGTCCATGGGGTCACAAAGAGTTGGACACAACTGAGCGACTGTATGAAGTAAGGGGACACTCAGGGGTGTAACATCAACACTACTTTAGCAATTTACTAAATTAGCAATATGCTAATTTTATCCAGATGAGCTTCTCCAGTGGCTCAGCAGTAAAGAACCAAGTAGGAGACACGGGTTCGATCCCTGGGTTGGAAAGATCCCCTGGAGGAGGAAATGGCAACCCTCCAGTATCCTTGCCAGGAAAATCCCATAATCCCATGGACAGAGGAGCCTGGTGGGCTACAGTCCATGGGGTTGCAAAGAGCTGGACATGACTTAGCAGCTGAACAGCAACAAAAACACAGATAAAGAAAACAAACTGTGCTGTGCTGTGCTAAGTCGATCAGTCATGTCCGACTCTACAATTCTACGGACTATAGCTGGCCAGGCTCCTCTGTCAAGGGGGATTCTCCAGGCAAGATTATAGAATGGGTTGCCATGTCTTCCTCCAGGGAATCTTCCCATCCCAGGGATCAAACATAGGTCTCCTGCATTGCAGGTGGATTCTTCACCGTCTGAGCCATCAGGGAAGCCTGGAAAACAAACTAGTGGTTACTAGTGGTTACCATGGAAGGGTGGTGGGGCAAATTAGGTGTGTGGGGTTAAAAGATACAAACTACTGTGTATAAAATAGATAAGCAATGAATTTATATTGTACAGGACAAGGAATTATAGCATTATTGTGTAATAATGTTTAACGTAGTATAATCAATAGTGAATCACTGTGCTGTACACCTGAAATTAGTATAATATTATAAATCTACTATACTGCAATTAAAAAATAAAAAAATTCAAAATTAAGAATAAATAACAAATAAGCAGGTGAATTTTCTGCAAATAATTGATAAAGACTGTATTTTCTGGATGGTACAAACCATCAGACATTTAATAAAGTGAACTTCTATGAAAAAAAATTTATTTAAGTTCGTTTCACAGACTACGAGTAAATAGCCTATTATTTTACACAAACACAAAATTCAACATAATTAGACTTCTTTTTCTGGTTAGAACCCAAAAGAGGCTAATTCTTTCTGCCCACTTCAGCCTCCAAAGAGGGACAAAGTGAGAATTTGGGGGATAGAAGGGCCAACAGGGAGCAGAGAGAGGCCAGAGGGAAGGACAGAAACCACTGCAGGGCCTGCATCTGAGTGGTGGAGACAGCAGAGGTGGGGCTTCAGGGCTGGGGTCCCTGTAAGAACAAAACACTCACACTGTGTTTTTCTCACACACTTTGCTCTGGGTACAGCAGATCCTTCAGGCAGAGGCACGACACCGGGCTCCCCTGGGAGCCTCCTGGCAGAAGAAAATCCTCCAGAGCCCCAGGTCCTGTCCCCGGTGGTTCGGACCTGAGTGGCCCAAGTGTGGCCTGAGCGCTCCTGGTTTCCCTGGAGCCTCCAGTGAGTGCAAGGTGCGGCCAGAGCTGAGCACCACCTGGGGTAGGAAATTGCTTCCCTTAGGGATGCAGAGGGAAGGTGGACACTAGGCCAGTCTGTCCAGAAGACTTGCCAGCAGCCCGCAGGCCAGAGGGCTGACTCCCAGATTGACAGACCCCTCCCATGCCCCCCACCCTCTCCTAAACTGAGGGGCTCTCCTCTTGACAGTTGGGAACCCACAGCTCCCCACCCCCACCCCGCTACTGGAGGCCTTTGAAAGTCACATTTAAGATTCAAATCCCATCCCCACTCCTGGCAATGGTCTTCAAATTTTTACTTCTCTAACTTCTAAAATATTTTTGAGAGGCTGCCATTGAAACAACTGTCATACATCTAACAAGTGAAGCATGGAATCCACCATATTTTGAATAACAACATTTTAAATATTTTTTCTTAATCACCTGAAAATCCACATTCAGAAAACTAAGATCATGGCATCTGGCCCATCACTTCATGGCAAATAGAAGGGGAAACAATGGAAACAGTGAGAGATTATTTTGGGGGTCTTCAAAATCACTGCAGATGGTGACTGTAGCCATGAAATTAAAAGATGCTTGCTCCTTGGAAGAAAAGCTATGATCAACCTAGACAGCATATTAAAAAGCAGAGACATTACTTTGCCAACAAAGGTTCGTCTAGTCAAAGCTATGGTTTTTCCAGTAGTCATGTATAGACGTGAGTGTTGGACTATAAAGAAAGCTGAATGCTAAAGAATTGATGCTTTTGAACTTCGGTGTTGGAGAAGACTCTTGAGAGTCCCTTGGACTGCAAGGAGATACAACCAGTCAATCCTAATCAGTCCTGAATATTCATTGGAAGGACTGATGCTGAAGTGAAGTTCCAATACTTTGGCCACCTGATGCAAAGAACTGACTCATTGGAAAAGACCCTGATGCTGGGAAAGATCGAAGACAGGAGGAGAAGGGGATGACAGAGGATGAGTTGATTGGATGGCATCAATGCCTCGATGGACATGAATTTGAGTAAGCTCCGGGAGTTAGTGATGGACACTGAAGCCTGGTGTGCTGCAGTCCATGAGGTCTCAAAGTGTCGGACATGACTGAGCAACTGAATTGAACTGAAAATGTATCCAATTGAATCTAAATAACCTAAGGATCTGACCCCTACCAGTGACCACTCAGAAAGGACAAGAACCAGCTTTTCTTTTACAGTCAGGAATTTCATGTGGATTTTTTTTTTTTTCTTCTTGAACTTGCATTTCCATCCTATTGTGACCCTCTCAGGTCCATCCCAAATAATCTGTTTAGTATTGATAAGGTTGAATTCTTCCTGAAGGTTTAGACATCCCCTGACCCTTTCGTATTCCAGTAAATGGCTTACTGCAAGGAACCCCCTCCCTTCTTCATAAGACTTAATAAGACACCTAGGGCATGTGTGTGCTTGGTCATGTCTGACTCTTTGCAACCCTGTGGACTGTAGCCCACCAGGCTCCTCTGTCCATGGCGTTTCCCAGGCAAGAATACTGGAATGGATTGCCATTTCCTTCTCCAGGGGATCTTCCCAATCCAGGGATCGAACCCACATCTCCTGTGTCTCCTGCATTGGCAGGCGGATTCTTGGCCACTGAGATACATGGTAAGCAAGACACCTAGAGGCTTCTGCTGTTTACCTGGATAATGCTGTGTGAAGAACCCCCCACACTCCCATTCTTTGCCTCATAAATGATTACCTCAACCACTTGTCCCCACTGATCATGAGGATGAAACACCAGTTACCCAGAGCGCAGCTTCTCTTCATCCAAGCTCCTGAACCTGGCCCATGCTGTCAGGCAGCCCCTCCTGAGGACCCCGGCAGAGCCCCCTTCTTTCATCTGCCTCACTTCCCAGTGCCCTGTTCTTTTCTAGTTTTGTTCCCTCCAGTCTAGGCAAGAAACCCCCTTTGGCATCATGAGATGTCTGAACATTTTGCTCAGAGCAGTCCACCCATTGCAAGAGGCCTTTTTCCTTCCTTGCAGTAGCCTTTCGAATATGGCCTCTCCTTGCTAGGTCTGGATTTAATTTGTTTTTGATTTGACCATATGTGTTTATGGGTTTTTGGATTAACCCATCACACTTCCTTGGAAGAAAGTGTAATTTTTAAATTACCTGAGGTGTAGGGCACCGAGTGTCAAAAAATATCTTGAGTTGTAAGTTTCGGTCACAATGCTTAATGCAATGCCACTGATGATGACAATGTAAGTATACAGTGTAGACTTTGATGTGATTATAAGCTCTATGTTTAATAACTGTTTGTTGGAAATGCAACTATTAATGAGATGATCTGATTTGAGAATGGAAACACATGAACCCACAGCTCCAGCTCCAGAAACCTTACAAACCCGCTGTCTTCATAGCACAGTTTTGTTCCTCCTGGTGCCTGCTCCCAGGCAGAAGGCTCCATCTTTTCATACAGGAAATTCCCCAGAAGCCCATCAACCTGTCAATGGCGAGTGTCCAGACAGCCCAAGATCGTTTCAAACCCCTCACCTCAAAATCGTCTCCTGGCTGTTTCTGCCCATCCTACCATCTTGCCCAATTCTAATCAAACCCCTCTCCCTCCCACCAGCCTGACTTCCACACAAAATCCCGACCTTGCCTCCCGCTACACTGCCCAGCTCCGTGGGGAGCCAGGGTCTAGCTTGCCATGAGAATGCAGGGGGCAGGCCGCTCAGTTTCCCTACCTGGTTTAGGTTTCCAGAACAGTGAGAAGTCCACAACAACTGGATTGCTGCTCTTTGTTATACAAATGTCAGGGCTAAGAAGCCTGCTGGCCTCAGTAAGAAGATGGGAACACAAGGTCTGGTCCAACCGCCCTGTCCGTCTTTGAACTCATTCTGAGCGCTGGGCCAGGGTTGTATGATGTAACCCAGGTGGCCAGGCTTGCTAGTTGTGTGGCCCAGGAAAGGTCATGACACCCCCCTGCCCCGGTCTCCCCACCTGCCAGGTGGGCTCAGTGCTGTCCAGCCCCTAGGGGTGGGGGGATTCATGGGCTATGTAAGTGGGTCCACCAATAACATCTGGCACATGCGAGGGGCTCCCCCGAGTGATAAATAATTACCAACATGCTTTCAGTGATCTCTCATTGATGACCTACTCAGGTCCCTCATCTGCCAGTGTTCAAAGCCTGCCTGGAAACTGGACCCTCACCTCCTCCCACTTTCAACAAACAGGGACAGGGTGAGGTCAGGAGGTGGGAGGGGGATGTTTTTAGCTGCCTCTCAGGAGAGCAGTCTGAGTAGGCAGGCAGATTTGGAGGGTGAAGAGATGGACATCAGTGACCTTGACACTACCCTCGCCCAGTGGCCATCAGTGACTCTCCGTCACCCCTGACTCTGGAGCCCATCTCCCCAAGCTTCACCTGGATTTTTCCCAGCCCCATGGGGGCAGCCTTACTCTGAGCCGCCTTTCTCCTTTGACAGCAACAAAGGATGTCTGCATTCAAATACAGGTCTTTTCCCCAGATGGTAAAGAATCTGTCTGTAATGTAGGAGATGCAGGTTCGATCCCTGGGTTGGGGCGATCCCTGGAGAAGGGCATGGCAACCCACCCCAGTATTCTTGCCTGGAGAATCCCATGGACAGAGGAGCCTGGTGGGCTACAGTCCATGGGGTCACAAAGAGTCAGACATGACAGAACGACTAACACTTTCACTTTTTCCCTAGAGCCTACCCCTCCCTGAAAACCTCCCCACCTTCTGAGACATCCTGCCAGTTGTCCTATCATCTCGGCAGTGACCTGGGAGAGGCCTGAAGGACCCTCTCTCTGCTGGCTGTAGCTGCGTTCCCAACAGACGTGAAGGCAGCCATTTAAAGGGGGTGCATAGAGGCATGTGTTTCCTGATCTTTGTTGTTGAAGGCATGGAGACCTAAAGAGCCCTGAGTTTCCTCAGCTCAGGCTCCAGCCACTTATAAGGTATGCAGCAACTCAAGCTTCTTGGCATATTTGAGTTAAGTAAAACAGCTTGGTAAAATAGACATTCCACTGATCTCATAAGAGCAAGACCTAGGCAGAACAGATACTCAGCTAGGTCTCAGATTGGAACCTGGCCACTGAAAGAAGCAGCAGCTCAGTAAATGCGCCTGGATGAGATTCCCTGCCCATCACTGGCCAGACCTTCAGGTAGGTACCCTAGATGTGGAGACAGGTGTCCCCCACCCTACCCCCCAGAGCCTCTGCCCAGCCCTGGGCCCCCTGACAATCTCTGAGCCCAAAGCCTTCCAGGGCAGGTATCAGTGCAGACCTAGCTCTAACTGCCGCTATTCCTGTAGAGCTGTGAGTGAAAAAATTATTGCCTGCCATATCAGTAAACAAAGGAGGTTGTGGCCATCAAGCCATCACGTTGCAGCCACCCTGACCTGTGCACCCTGAGGGAAGTTGGGATGGACACAGGATGCCCCCCACCTTCCAGCAGTCAACTGCTGCAGCCTCTCCCAGTGGTGTACCTTGAGGAGACACAGGGTGAGAAAACAGAGGATTCTGGCCCCAGGTAGAACAGGTGCTCGTCAAAGGAATGATTGCAGTGAGTCCAGACTCTTACATCTTCCCATACCTAGAAAAGTGCTACATTTATTAACTTGATATGTCTGGTTTTCTTTAACAGTCATCTTTTGATCGTCAGACTATCTGGTCTTTGTTGTAAACAGTCCTATATATCCTGGCTCCTCCCTGACCTCTCTGGAGCATTCTGTCAGAGTGATCTGAGATGCTGTGTCCTGGGCTTATGTCCTCCAACTGTTCACTGAATAAAACATAATTCTCAACTTTCAGGTTGTGCTTTTTTTCAGTTGACAGAGTCATGCCTGTCACTCCAGAAGGAGCTTGTTCTTGAGGGTGGGGAGTTTTGAGGGTGAGCAGACAGACAGCTTTCTTCTGCTGCAGATCAGGTGGTTCCAACTCTCAAAAACCCTGTCTCCCCAGCCCAGTCCCCTCCCCAGGCTAGTCCCAGGGCTGCTGATGAAATGATCCCTCAATCCCCGATGTTGTCAGGACACCTGTGGCCTGTATGAGTTGCCCACCAATGTGTGGGGTGGTTCTTTTGTATTCTTTCTATTACTCTGATCTGTCTGTGGTTCTCTGAACAGTTCCAAAGTGATGCAGCTACTAGACCTTTAGCAATGGTCTTTTTTCAAACATACAGACTTGAGTACACATTTTATTTAAAATTTAAAGAACACCAACATTTGTATTCCCTTCCTGCAGGAGACATGGACACTCTGACACCCAGCCTCTAATCATTACTGTGGTCACCTACAGCTTAACCAGTTTTAAACACACAACAAAGGTGTGTATGTGAGTGTGTGTATGTGTGCCCACACATGCCTCTCTCTCTTTTTTATTTTTTTCTCCACTGTGGCTCTAACAGATGTCCACACACTGGCTGGTTAAATGTTATACATTTGTTACGTGAGAGTTCCAGAAATCAGAAGTCACACATGGGTCTCGCTGAGCTAAAACCAAGGTGTCAGCAGGATCATGCTCCTTTCTGGAGATTCTAGGAGGGAATCTGTTTTCTTGCCTTTTCCAGCATCTTGGCATGTGTAGCTCTTTTCTGCATCTTCAAAGCCAGCCACCTGTGTCTCTCTGATCCTCCTCCATACTAACAACTTTCTCTTACCTGGCTTGGAAAGATTCTTTCCTGATTAGGTTGGGTCCACATGGATAACTCCCCATCCCAAATTGGGAAGGAGGCAGGTTTTGGGCCCTCACTTGACTTGACCCTTCATGACACTGCATCCATTAATCATCACTGATCTCACCTCCCAGGGCACAATTTCTTCTGGGTCTCGGGGACCCCACCTAGAGCAGTGCGATCAGGGCACAATTTCTCCTGGGTCTCGGGGACCCCACCTGGAGCAGTGCGATCAGGGCACAATTTCTCCTGGGTCTCGGGGACCCCACCCGGAACACTGTGAGCAGGCCACAAAGGACCACAAACCGGCCACTTAAACAACAGAAATGTATTTTCTCGTTGTTCTGAAAGTCAGAGATCAAGGTGTGGGCAGCGTGGGTTTCCTCTGCAGCCTCTCTCCCTGGCTTGCAGACAGTCATCTTCTCCCTGTGTCCCCACATGGTTGGAGGGAAGTAGAACACAGTCCCCCCAAATATGCCCATTTAGCCATGTGGATTATTTCGAGCAGAAGGCAATCAAGACCCAGCTGACTTATGAAAAACTTTTACCTCTCCCTTAACTGCCTGAAAGATGTTGGCAGAGGGCCTGCTTTGGGCTTCCTGGATGGCACAGTGGTAAAGAACCCGCCTGCCAATGCAGGAGACATAAGAGACATGGGTTCAATCCCTGAGTCAGGAACATCCCCTAGAGTAGGAGATGGCACCCCACTCCAGTATTCTTGCCTGAAAATCCCATGGACAGAAGAGCCTGGCAGGCTACAGTCCATGGGGGTCGCAAAGAGCTGGACACGACTGAGTGTGTGATTGACTCAGTACACACACACTGACCTAGAAAGGGAGCTCTTATCAGAGATGACTTTTTATCTGACAGACTTACCTGAGCAGCAGGGCAAACGGCCAATGACAGGACCTCCTTAGCATCCTGAGAGTGACCCTCCTCCCCTTTGGAGGCCAGGCCCCTGCTCTGGTCCTTAACTCCGAGCGGTATATCAGCCTCAATTATGGGACTGCCTTTGGGGCTCATATTTTTATGGGGATCCCATACATACAAAATCAAATTTGTTTTTCTCCTGTTCATCTGTTACATCAATTTAATTATTAGACCAAAGAATTTAAAAGCGAAGAAGGGAAAACTTCTGCTCCTATGTGGCCTTCTCTCTCTACACGTGCACCCCTGGGGCCTTTCTGAATCCACATCTGTTTTGAGAACAGAAGATGGGATGGAGACCCACCCAGGGGTCTTGCCTCATGTTACCTGAATCATTTCTTTGAAGACCCTATCTCTGAATATAGTCACATTCAGCAGTGTGCTGGGGTAGGGGTGGGGGAATTAGGGCTTCAACATGTGAATTTGGTGGGGGGGAGCGAGCACAACTCAGTCCATAGCCTCACCTTGCCTGCTTTTCCTCCTGGCTCTTTCCAGGTTCTCTGCTGCCCCTAGGTCTCCGTCTAGAACTCCCTTCTCTGACTTCCTCCCCTTGGTGACCCTACCAGACTGCAGGCTTTAGAGGTCTCTGTCTCCACTTCTGTACACAAGTGACTCCTACATTTCCCCTCCCATCCTACCCTCCCTAGCTCCAGCCTGGAGTTCTCAGTTCCTTCTGTGATGTCTCCATCTTATGTCAAGCAAGAATCACAGATGCAACTTGTCCAAACCCAAGACTTCATTTCCCCATCAACTGACCCCTTCTCAGCTCAGTAGATGACAACTCTGTCCTTCCAACAGGTCAGATCAAGAACCCTGAGGCATAAGACTGGTCTTCTCACTAATAGGTAGGGCATAGCAATGAGCTTGAATACCTTTCTTCTAAACTAACCGCTTGAACCTGCAGATAGATCAAGGCCCAGAGACGAGCTGCTGGCTGATTTGTCTGGGCATGGTGCTGTCTCCCCATCACCGGCAGAAGCAGAGGCAGGAGGGCCTTAGCATCCACATGATGCTTCTGGCGGGCCTGTGCCAGCTCAGCATCTGTCCTCTGGCAAAAGTTCAGCACTTGACAGCCCTACACAGAGGCTGGGCTTGCTTCCAGAGCTTCACCTTGGAGCACAGAGGAGGATTTACCTGGACCCTAATGAGGTGGAAATCCCATGTCTTCATTGGAAAGACTGTTGCTGAAGCTGCAGCTCCAATACTTCGGCCACCTAATGTGAATAGCTGACTCACTGGGAAAAAAAACCTTGATGCAGGAGGAGAAGGGGACGACGGAGGATGAGATGGTTGGATGGCATCACTGACTCAATGCAGATGAGTTTGAGCAGACTCTGGGAGATAGTGAAGGACAGGGGAACCTGGCATGCTAAGTCCATGGGGTGACAGAGAGTTCATCACGACTGAGTGATTGAACAACAAATCAGGTGCAAGCCTTGGGGCCCTGGGAGGGTGGTGCTCATATGACTAGAATGTTTTGCATGAGAAAGATTCTATAGCTGCCAGGGTGAGCTGCTCCGCTCACTCTCACCTCCAGTCCAGTTTCCCTGGTGATACTGCTGCTGCCATGGGCATGTTTGATGGATGCTCAGGGGAAGCTGAGTTGGGGATATGTTTCAGTTGGGATGAATACATTTTATATTGTCTGCCTTGTTTGTAGGTAGTTCGCCGTTGACTGTGAGGTGTGGAAATGGCTTCTAAGATGCTCCTGCCACCCACAGGGCCGGCTAAGGTACAAGGATACAGGACAGGTGTCTCCTCGTCACATGAGTGCAGCATGTCCTGGGGTGCCCAGCATCCTCCTTTTGTGGGAAGTGGGGCAGAGCAAAGATTCCAGATCTGCAGAGCCAGAGGCTGCCCTGCTAGAGAAAGGCAGAGGCATCTTCCTCTTCTCCATAAAAGTGCTATTTTTAGGAACTTCCCTGGTGGTCTACTGGCTAGGACTTCGTGCTCCCAAAGCAGGGGGCCTGGGTCCAATCACTGGTCAGGGAACTAGATCCCACAGGCCACAACTAAGACCTTGCACAGACAAACAAATGAACAAATACATAAATTTTTTTTTAAAGAAATGTTATTTTAAATTGCTGTTATAAGAAGCAAGCAAAGAATAACCGGTAAAATGTAGTTTAAAAGATATTATACAGTAAATAAAACCCTTAGTCTGTTCTTCTGAATTATGCTATCATGGTACTGTTTGTTAGAATTCACAGTTTATTGTGGTTACTCATTTTTTTTTAATTCTTTTGAAATGAAACATTTTAATCATATCTCTAAGCCCTTCTGCTCTATGTTTTATTATATTAAAAATGAACTCATGCCATGTAGTATAAAAATGAAGCAGCACAAAAGGAATGAAAAGCCAATAACTGTATCTCCAGTCCTTTTATTGTAGAATAGATTCTTACAAGCAACGCAATTACTCTTAAATCTAGTATCGGTATTTCGTGGTTATCTTCAGACTACAAAAATACCAGCATTGATGTGCACATATTCCTGTTCCAATAGACAAGAACTTTGTTTACTCAAACACTTCAATTATTCTTCCCTCTCTTTTGTTATTGGAGAAGGAAATGGCAACCTACTCCAGTGTTCTTGCCTGGAGAGTCCCATGGACAGAGAAGCCTGGTGGGCTGCTGTCCATGGGGTTGCACAGAGTCGGACATGACTGAAGTGCCTTAGCATGCATGCATGCATTGGAGAAGGAAATGGCAACCCACTCCAGTGTTCTTGCCTGGAGAATCCCAGGGACGGGGTAGTCTGGTGGGTTGCCGTCTATGGAGTCGCGCAGAGTCGGACATGACTGAAGCGACTCAGCAGCAGCAACAGTAGCTCTTTTGTTATTCAGTCGCTCAGTCGTTTCCAACTCTTTGCGATCCCATGGACTGCAGCACGCCAGGCTTCCCTGTCCATCAAGAACTCCCGGAGCTTGCTCAAACTCATGTCCATTGAGTTGGTGATGCCATCCAACCATCTCATCCTCTGTTGTCACCTTCTCCTCCTGCCTTCAATCTTTCCCAGCATCAGGGTCTTTTCCAATGAGTTGGTTCTTTCTATTAGGTGGCCAAAGTATTGGAGTTTCAGCTTCAGCATCATAATTTTGATTGTTATATCACTGATTTTACTTCCTTTAATGGGTATCTTTGCAATATGGATTCTCATTTTAAATAGACATCTGCTTTTGGATTTAGGATTTTGAATTTTACTCCTTCCAGGGGATCTTTTCAAATCAGAGAAGATCCACCCCTCTATGTGGTGTGGGTCTGGCCCTAGTAGAGTCTCTTACAAATATGCATTCCCCTCCACACAGCACTGGGTTCCTAGAGCTGTGTAAACAGCGGCTTTGTTGACATAGAAGGAGAGCTGGAACAAGCTGATGCCAAAAAAACCAGGCTTCCCTCCTGCTCCAGGTGCTGGTCTCCACCGGCTGGGGTGGTGGTTTTGTTTGGTTCTGTGCAATAGCACATGCCTGGAGTGCTGCAGTCCATGGGGTCACAAAGAGTCGGGCACAACTGAGCGACTGAACTGAACTGAACTGTGCAATAGTTTGCTCTTTGTTGTCTTTTCAAACCCTGTTCAGATCCATCATTTCCTGGAACTGTTGGCACCACCAGCAGGGACAGGCTCACCCCCGAGTCCCTGCGTTACAGAGCAGGACATGGTCACTGGCCAACAGCTATACCCCTGGAACCTAGGAGACTGGAACCCAAACCCAGGTATGGACACTACAGTCCCAGCCTGGACGCGTTCATGTCCAGTTAGGGACCCTACCTGAGGTTTCCAGCTATGGCAGAGCCTGCTCAGGGAGCCATTCGCTCCTCCAGGCCCAGGGAAAGAACCCCAGGGGCCCCAGGGGTTAATTACCTCTGCAGCCCGCTGTTTCTGGTCCGACTGGAAAAACCAGGCCGGCTGGGCTCTGGGTGATGGGCCAGTGGAAAGAGGGAAAGTGTTTCCTTGTGCAGCTAGTGAGAGAGGGGAGAAGCAGAGAAGGCGAACATTCTGCAAGCAGCGAGTCCACTGGGGGAAGAACAGGAGTCCGTCCGGGGGGCGGTCAGGGACCCAACCCTGACTGTGGATGTGGCCACGCAGGCCCTGCCGAGGAAGGGTCAGGACTCACTTCAGTCTCTTGCTGAGTCTCCGTTTCTACCAGTCCCAGCTCCCATCCAGTCTCCTAGCTGTCAACCCATCTTCCAAATAGGACAGGGGACTACACTTCTAACAATCTGGCCAGCACTTGCTATGTGGCCTAGAAGTAAACTTGGAACATAGAACCTGCCCACCCACGTGCTGGGCCACCTGGGGGTGGGGGGATGGCCTCCAGGGCTCAGGCCTGGGCTTGACCTTGTGGCCTACCATCTCTAGGTATGGTGCTGGCCTGGCACCCTTTTTGACCACAGCACCCTGGGACATGAGTGTGTAACTGGGAAGGGTTAATTTTGAATTCATGCTGGAGCTGCTTCTGAGACTTTAACCCTCATCTTGCCACTTTTGTTATTATAAATATACATAATGGGCTGCAAGGAGATCAAACTAATTAATCCTGAAGGAAACTGATCCACCCAGTCAATCCTAGAGGAAATCAGTCCTGAATATTCATTGGAAGGACTGATGCTGAAGCTGAAGCTCCAGTACTTTGCCCACCTGATGCGAAGAACTGACTCATTGTAAAAGACCCTGATGGTAGGAAAGATTGAAGGCAGGAGGAGAAGGGGACGACAGAGGATGAGATGATTGGATGGCATCATCAACTTAATGGATATGAGTTTGAGCAAGCTCTGGGAGTTGGTGATAGACAGGGAGCCTGACGTGCTGCAGTCCATGGAGTGGCAAAGAGTCAGACAGGACTGAGTGACTGAACTGAACAGAATGGTCTGCCTCAGGGAGATAACCTAAGCCACCCACCTGTGGAGGACTGTAAGGAAGTGAAGCTAACACATTCCTCTGCCTGAGGCTTGTTATTCTAGGGGACATTTACAAGGATTGAATAGCTTTTTGAATTTGTTTCCTCACCTCCCCCCCCATCTGATCCATAAAAGAACCTGGCATCCAGGTCCAGAGTAGATGGATATTTTGCGAGCACCCACTGTCTTCTTTGTCTCCCGAATAAAGTCCCTTCCTGATCCCAACACTTCCTCTGGGATTCATGGACTTGTGGTGAGCAGAGAGGACTTGGGGTACCAATTTGGGGCACCAGTGCAGGAGCCTTGCTGTTCGTGGCTAGCCAGCCCTGGTCAGGGGGTATTGAAACCAATATCGGAGCTGCCAGGACCATTTGTTTTGGGAATCTTTCCCTCAAGACTCCTTGAAAGCAGTGCTGGCTACCCCCAGCATTTGGCCTTTGGGACCAGGAACTGACTTAATTTGTAGGGTGAATTGAAAGTGAAAGTGTTACTCTCTCAGTTGTGTCCACCTCTTTGTATCCCCATGGACTGTAGTCTACCAGGCTCCTCTGTCCATGGAATTCTGGCAAGAATACTGGGGTGGGTAACCATTCCGTTAGTCTACATAATCCAATAACTGGCTTGTAGTTTGCATGTGCTTTTATGTTACAAGTTGATGGGCTCAATTTTTGTAGGATAGCTCACTCCACTGTGCACCCTGGGAATATATTTCCTTTACAGGACGGGCTAATCTGGTTGGGGTACCCTGTTGGAGGGGGAAGGTGTTTTTTAGACTAGCCGAGTGCAAACTGGCTCATCTGGGAACTAATTATTGTAGGGTAGGATGCCTAGTTGGAATTGGCTTATCTGCTCTGTAGCATATTTAGAATGTGTTAGTTGCTCAATTGTGTCTGACTCTTTGCAACCCCATGGACCCCATGCAACCCCTGCCAGGCTCCTCTCCATGGAATTTCCCAGGCAAGAATGCTGGAGTGGATTGCCATTTCCTTCTGCAGGGGATCTTCCTGACCCGGGGATCAAACCTGGGTTTCCTGCATTGCAGGTAGACGCTTCACCATCTGAGCCACTAGTAAAGCCCTCTGTTCTATAGGGTAAAGCCTATTTACCTGAGTGGGACCCAGAATCAGTTCATTTGGGGAGCTAATTCTTGTGGGGTAAGCTATCTAGCCAAAATTGGTTCATTTGTTCTGTAGGGTGAAGCCTACTCACCTGATCTGAGTGCTGGCTCTTCGGTGCATTGATGTTGAAGTTTGTGCCATTTTTGTTGAAATTTGTGTAGGTCTTTAGCATTTTGGTATTATGAAGCTTATAGAAGTGGAGAATACTCTGTCCGTCCCAAAGGAAAGCATTCTTGGGTGTGTGTTAGATAAATGGGCAAAATGGAGCCGTGGCCTCTGCGGTCAGCCCCCCTGCTTCCCACTCGAGAGCTTCCCGGCACCACAAGTGGTCTGTTGGCCGCACCCCACGGTGTCTGGGGCAGGGCGGGTCCCATGCACATGATGGGGAACCGATGATGGTGGGGCCAAGTCTGGTCCTCTTTTGATGCTCTGTCTTCACCAGTGTCCCAGCGCCTGGCTGGCCCCCTCTGAGGCTCCCTCCCCACCAGGTATCCGGGTCTGTGCCCACTCTGAGCCCCTCACTTCACTTTGTTGGGGCGAGAGGCTTGCGTGAGGCCTGAGTCACATTCACGGTCGCGCCCCAGGTTGGCATGCCCCAGCAGCAACCCATGGGGCCCCACGACCCCACCTGCGGCTGCATCAGAGGGAACAGGGAAAAACAGTCTAAATAAACAACAGTGGGGATTCCTTAAAGGAAAACAGAGAGCCCCTAGAGGGAAATGTACATTTCTGTGTGTCTTTGAGATGCAGATGTCCTATCTGGTCTCCTCTCTGCTGTCCTTTGGAATGCGATTTTAGAACGGGGAAAAATAAAAACCTGCTGATAACCCAATACCAGTCCAACCTTTTTGCAAACTAATGGGTTTTATAGTACTATACCTGACTCAGGATTGAAACCAAAATAAGAACTGAGGTCTCACTGTGTGTCTGTATGTGTCTTTTTTTAATCACATTGCTGCGGTTAATTTGAGTTTCAGGTTCACGTGAACTGGGAAATATTTGATATTAAATTAGTACATGGTGTTAATGTTTAAGTTGGTTGATCTGATAATAATGATATAGACATGTCTTGAGTCATCAACATATTAAATTTAATATTAAGTATAATACTTTCATTGTGCCTAGGTTTAGCATAAATGAGGCGTTATATCTATTACAAATTTGTGAGCCAAAATGTACCTCAATATGGAAAAAACTTTAAGAAAACTAAGATATGTGCTTTCAGTAGAAGGTGTGAGAAATAAAAAAAATGCTGAAGAGTTATGTATGATCAGGACCTCCTAAGACTGGGTTGAGTTTGGTTGGGTAAATGAGTCTTTTTTGGGAGTAAGCTAAGATGTGGATTTGATTTTTCTTTCTGTTCAGAGGAAAGCTTTCCTGGAGTGTCATTTTGATGATGGATTATGTGAGATTTTTGCCTTTGTATGAGTTAATTCCTCAGTCGTGTCCAGCTTTTTGTGACCCCATGATCTATAGCCTGCCAGGCTCTTCTGTCCTATGGATTTCCCAGGCAAGAATACTAGAGTGGGTTGTCATTCCCTTCTCCAGAGGATCTTCCTGACCCAGGGATCGAACCCAGTCTCCTGCATTGCAGGCAGATTCCTTACCATCTGAGCCACCAGGGAAGCCCAAGAAAATATGTTCCTGCCTGGTTAAGTGATGTGTATTTGCTTTTGATATCTCTGGTTACTTTGGTTAAGAATTAAGTTTTATTCAAATGCCTTTGTCAATTGATCAGATGTTTAACCGTGACTTTGACGTCTTTTGTGATTTACAGATACTTTTGTACTCTGATGTTCTACAGTAAGGGCTTCATTATCCAGGAGATTCACAGAAAGCTCACGGAAGCAGCTGCAGCAGTTCCACATGAAAATGATGACTGTGTGAGGATTCCAGCCCATACAGATGAAAACAAGGCTGCCCTGCCCCTGGGCCCCTGGACCAGGTATTCTGGGAGTTTTGCTCCCTGACAAGCAAGGTTGAAGCTTCACTAAACCTTAAAGCAACTACAGAAGGTAGGTACCACTTTAATTCTCACAAGAATATGGGAATAAAATCTCTGAGGGGCAAGGGGAAATGAAACAGAAGGGAAGGGGGCAGGACACAATCTGAAAGAATGACATAATCCAAGGACATTACACAGGCTGAATATAAGCAAATAGGTCCAGGACGGTGGACTAGTCAATTTCCACTGGACCTTAAGCCTCAACACACACTCTTTATAACACATCAGCAAGTTAAGTGATACACCTACAAGTGGGTGGAGGCCCCATTAAATGTAAAGGAACTTTTAGAAATCATGTTTTAGAACCTCTTTGGATATTCTACAACTTAAAAGTTGAAATTGTGCTAAGATAATGATATAATGGTCTTGCACATGATCAGTCAGCTTGACTAAGGTTTAGACAAGTTTAACTGAGTAAATGAAACTTTAAGCTAATGTGAAAAATAAATTTCACTTTTCCTTCTCTTAAAACGGACAAATTTTCTGAAGATGTTAAACTGCCTTTTTATAACAGAGTTCTAGTTACCTTTTAAATTATCTGTATTTGCCTTTGAAATCTTCTATTATTGCTTTAGCTAAGTTTCATGGTGACCCATGGTCTGGTTGTATTTTAAAATGTTACTTGGTACTCCTTTGACAAGACTTCCCAAATCAAATTATAATCAAGTTCCTCTGACCTCCGGCTAACTCTGGGGTGCTTCAGAGGGCCTCTGAGGGACCCCAAAGAGAGATATTAAATCCGGTTCTTTTGGTATGTTAAACTACAAGGGAAGTGTTGTCAAATGAGTAATAAACTTCAGATTCTGTGGTAGATGGTACAGATATTCTAGAACCTAAGAATCTGATATGTCCTGGTAGAATGTCATCAGTCATATTTTTAGTTATCTGAAGGTGTTATATATCATAACAGTAATCAGGTTGCTTTGTCAATTGCATTTTAATCAAATTTAAATTTTCCTTCTTTCAGTTTTTGTTAATATAAACAGTTATGGTTTCACTCTGAGGCCTTCATAAAAATGCTTCCTCTTGAAGATTTATGGAAAGGACTTTCAAATAAAAACAAGTTTCTAACTTTCAGAACATAATTCTGAACTGAATTAAAAAAACTGAATTCTAATGAGAAACCTGATGACTTCATAAAGCAAAACAAAAAGAGTTGGTCACAGAGAGCTGAATAAACTGGTAAATATGGTTGCAATTTTTATGGTTTCTATCTCAAAGGACTACAGTTTAAATCTGTGTTTTTCAGTTGTAAGAAAAAAACTTCTTCAATTGACTTGCAATGGTTTGGTAGATGATGCCGTTTGGAACATTTTTCTTTTTCTCTCTACCTGGTTGATCCTGCCAGTAATATATGCTTGTCTCAAAGATTAAGCCATGCATAAGTGTGCATGGCCAGTACAACGAAACCATAGATAGCTCATTAAATCAGTTATGGTTCCTTGTGTCATTTGATCATTGTAACTGGATTACAACTAGTTATAATAATCTTTATAGATTTGTTTTCAGAACATGCTTTGTGTCTCTGAGCTATACTATGTCATAGTCTACATTACTTATATCCTGTTTAATTTGTAAGATTGTTGTCTCTTGCAGTAAACAATGTGTAAATCAGGCCTCCGTCATAACGTCGATGACTAAACATTTTTGAGGAAACGATTGTAGCAGTGTGATTCTAGGCATGGGAAGAAACAACAAAGGCTAGTGTTTCCGGGGTAATATTAACAGAATCCAGAGAATTTTAATTACTGGTGGGGCTTGGTCTAAAACTTAACCCCTGGAGCAGCATATCAAGAATTTTGCCTGAACTGGGATGAGCCTCCCAGTGCCTTGGAACAAAAGTTGATCATAAGCTGTCTCCCAAGAGGGGAAGACCTGAGAAATGGATCAGCAATTGCAGCCCTAGCAATGTGAGCTAGTGATCCCCGAGGAAGGGGAATCCCTGCCACCTGGCAGTCATCAGACTGCAGCCACTCCCTATGGTGAGACCTGAGAAGAACTGAGAATGCAGGACTACAGGCCCCAGGTAGCTAAGATATATAAAATGTGACTTAATGAGCCCTGACTCTTGCATCTTCCCATACATTGTTGTTGTTATTCAGTTGCTCAGTCGTGTGACTCTTTGCAACCCCCTGGACTGCAACACACCAGGCTTCCCTGTCCTTCACCATCTCCCAGAGCTTGCTAAAACTCATGTCCATTGAGTCAGTGATGCCATCCAACCATCTCATCCTCTGTCATCCCCTTCTCCTCCTGCCTTCAATCTTTCCCAGCATCAGGGTCTTTTCCAGGGTCTTTTCTTCCCCGTGCATAGAGAAGAGGTAAGTTTCTTAACTTGAGATGCTGCCTCTTATGTTTGAAGTTCATTATTTCTAAGTCTACGGGTGTAAAGTATGCATTTTTCCAAGAGGAACAAAAGAAGACAAGTCTCAACATTTAAAACTCCAGCACCAATGGCAGGCACTCCCAGGAAGATCCATCTGACAAGCTAAATGGTCCCCCACATCTCCCACAAGATTTGGGATGCACGTTGAGAGGGGGGAATTTTAAATGGGAAGGGTTAATTTTGAATTTACACTGCTGTGACTTTAATCCACATCTTGCTACTTTTGTAAGCATACATAATGGCCTGCCTGAGGGAGATAGCCTGAGCCGCCCACCTGTGAAGGACAGTAAGGAAGTAAAACTAGCACATCCCCCTACCTGAGGCTTGCCATTCTAGGGGACATTTGCAAGGATTGAACAGTCAGGAGGCACCACAGACATACAAAGCACATGGTGATCCTTCAAACTTAAGAAAATTAAGCCTATTGTCTTAGTCCATTTAGGCTGCTATAACATAAATACCGTAGACTGGGTGGCTCACACAGCAAGCATCTCCCACAATTCTGCCTACTGGGGCCAGGGAAACCAAGATCAGCTTGCCAGCATGTTCAGCATGTGGTCAGGAGGGCCTCCTTGGTCCATGGATGCCTGACTTCTCACTGGGTCCTCAGCTCCCCCGGATCTCTTCCATAAAGACACTGACCACATTCATGAAGACTTCATCCTCATGACCTAATCACCCAGAGTCCCTACTCCTAATACCATCACACTGGGAGTCAGGATTTGTGTATGATGAACGTAACCTGCCAATGGTTTTTGTTCAGTCGCTAAGTTGTGCCCAACTCTTTGTGACCCCAGGGACTGCAGCACACCTGGCTTCCCTGTCCTTCACTGTCTCATGCAGTTTGCTCGAACTCATGTTCATTGAGTAGATGATGCCATCCAACCATCTCATCCTCTGCCATCCCCTTCTCCTGCCTTCAATATTTCCCAGCATCAAGGTCTTTTCCAATGAGTTGGCTCTTCACTTCATGTGACCAAAGTACTAGAGCTTCAGCTTCATCAACAGCCCTTCCAATGAATATTCAGGGTTGATTTTCTTTAGAATTGACTGCTTTGATCTCCTTGTAAGGCAAGGAACTCTCCAGAGTCTTCTCCAGCACCACAGTTTGAAAGCATAAATTTTTCGGTGCTCAGTCTTCTTTCACTGTAGCTTTATAGTATCAAAGTTGGGTAGTGAAAAAAAGGATATTATTGCCATCAAGTCATCAGCCAGTGCAGCAGCCTGTCCCCCACCTCCATGCACCCTGGCCCTAGATAATTAAGGTGCTTATCAAGAGAATGATTTCAATGAGCCTAGACTCTTACATCTTCCCATATAAAGAAAAGCACTAAATTAACAGTAATCTTTTGGTGTTCCAACTACTTGCTTTTTGTGGTAAAGAGATTCCAGTACATAGATATAGATATATTCTTTTTCAGATTCTTTTCTGCTACAGGTTATTACAAGATATTAAATATAGTTCCCTGTGCTATACTGTAGGCCCTTGCTGTTTATCTATTTTGTATATACAGGTGTGTATCTGTTAATTCCAAACTCCAAATTTATCCCTCCCCACTTCCTTTTCAGTAACCATAAGTTTGTTTTCTATGTCTGTGGATCTGTTTTGTAAGTTCATTTGTATCATTTTTTAAGATTTCATATATAAGTGATATCACATGATATTTGTCTTTCTCTGTAGGACTCATGACAATCTCTAGGTTCTTGTATATATATATTTTTGGTTGACAATTCAACACATGAATTTTGGGGGAACACAAACAAATCTATGGGCTTCCCTGGTGGAACAGATGGTAAATAATCTGCCTGTAATGCAGGAGACTGGGTTCAGTCCCTGGGTCGGGAAGATCCCCTGGAGAGGGGAATGGCTACCCAGTTCAGTATTCTTGCCTGGAGAATTCCACGGACAGAGGAGCCTGGTGGGCTACAAAGTCCATGGGCTTGCAAAGAGTTGGATATGACTGAGTGACTAACACTTTCAAACAAATCTATAGCACCTATGTGATTACAATTCCATTATACATAATGAGAATTTTTAACCTGAAATAGAAATTTGAATATTTGTTGTTGTTACTTAGTACCATTGGTACAAAAGATTGTATTTTCCAAAAATATTGACCATGGGGCCTCCCCTGGTGGTCCAGTGGTTAAAAATTCACCTTGTAATTCAGGGAACGCTGGTTTGATCTCTGGTCAGGGCACTAAGATCACACACGCCATGGGGTAACTAGAGAGAACCCCACGTACCACGATGAAGACCCAGTGAACCACAAAAATACATAAATAAATATTTTTTTAAAAAATAAATTATTTTTCAATATTTGAAAAACCCTCCTTTCTATAATACTTTTCCCATTGCTTTGGGTGTCCTCTGTTTGCTATCACCAAATAAGAACCAACATGGGAATTCATTTATTCCCCCAAAATCCTGCCCGATAAAATGATGCTTAGTTAATGCCTTCTTACAGGAAATTACATTAGCGCAGGCTTTGCCAGAAACCATAACACATGTGGTCCTCCTCTCAGTTCTCATGGTTAAATTTCAGGGCGAGGGAAGATACTTTATACGTGGAAGTCAGACTATCATCAGGTAGGAGCTCTGCTCTATGTTCACATCACCAAAGCTGTGGGTGAAACAACGAGTTTAATGTTGATGAACAACCGGACAAAAATGCCCAGGTCTTGAGAACTGGACCACAGGCTTCTTTCCTGAGACCTGGCCTTTGGCGTTTCGATTTCTCAGGCTGGTGCCCCACATGCTCCTATCCTTTCGTTCTGCTTCAAACCATCATCACTGCTATTTCCTCAAGGTATTAAGACCCTTTCCTTGTGGCTCCAACCTCTTAGGTGAACTGGAACCTGAGAACAGGGTGAAAGAATCGTCAGATGCTGTCCACGTGCAGTGATAACAGGCTGCTTGTGCAGAGCCTAGCAAGCACAGCACCATGGCTGCTACATAGCTTGTGTCCTTCAGGCTCTGCAACAACCCCATGGCGGCAGAAGCTGCTCATCCCACATCGTGGGTGAGATAACTGAGGCTTAGAGGTTTCAGTAGCTTTTCCAGGTTACATATGTTGAAATATTAACTCATTTTCTTACACCTCCCCTTTCCTGCCTCATCCTGGCTAGAGCGGGCTGTGGAGTTTTATTTCCTGGAGAAGGAGGTGGCAGATGGAGAGAAGTGACCAGAAGTGGCTCTTTCCGGTTTTTTTAGTCCCAAAGTCTAAATCCCTAGGAGAACTATTTATGGAGCACTCTTTTAAAAGGCTGAAACTGAAAGGAGGAGAGAATTTGCTGAGAAGAGAGGACCGGGGTGCAGTGCTTTGTGTCTGTACTCTGCCCTTTTCTAAGTAGAGAGGAGGGTTTCAGCTTCCTCTTTATAGACCTCTGGTCACCTTCTCCACGGGGATCTGGGTTTCTGTTTGAGACGGTTACACAGTCGGGCATCATGAGTAGAAAGCGCCGTGGTTCTGTTGGTTTTGCCTTTTCCCCAGATGGGGCATCTCCCAGTACCATGGGGCCCACGGAGGCAGCTACCAGCAGTGATTCCTTATCTCCAACTGTTCTTTACCTTTGTACCTTTCTTTCTATGTGGTTGTATGGTATCTATTTTTATTTATTAAAAAAATATTATTGTCATTTTAAGTCTTTATTAAATGCGTTACAATATTGCTTCTGTTTTACAGGTTGTTTCATTTTTGGCCACAAGGCATGTGGGATCTTAGCTGCCCAACCAAGGATCTAACCTGCTCCCCCTGCTCCCCCTGCACAGGAAGACAAAGTCTTAATCAACGGATCCCCAGGGTAGAGGATGCTACTGAGAACTAGGGTCTAGACGGGTCCCCAGGAAGGGAATGGCCATCACGGATGGTGCTGGTGTGTAGGGGGGAACCCAGGGGGGCAGCATAAGACGGCAGAGCCTGTGGTTGGGGGCAGGAGGGACCTGGAACCTATCTTTAAAGTTTTATATTGAAATAAGTAGATTCATTCGGTTTGAAAATTTGAGAATTTAATGTAGTCATCATGATAATGAAACATATCCTGAAAAGAAAATTCAGGATTCAGAGTCCCTCCAAGGAGACCTGGGAGGACTGGACAGGTGTTCCATTTGCTGGGATCGGTTTATATGCCACCTGTCACAAAAGTCTGATGCAAGGTTGCAAAAGAGAATAAAAAGACCTGAGCAATAAGGAAGTTAGAGTCAACAAGCAAACTAGAAGGATAAAGAGGAAGCAGAGCACGCCGGCTGTAGAGGTGAGCACAGCAGCTTGTTTCTGAGCTTCCTGGAAACCAAAGGTGACGGGGGCAGCCCAGCAGTTCTTGGGAGCTGAGGGTCCTTCCCAGAAGAACCAGATTAGATACATCTTTCCACCAGACACAGACAGGACTGTGTGTGATGAGGGGTCCACGCCTGCAGGGAGAGCCCACAGCAGTGCCCATTCCTAGGCTGGGTTTTCCTTCTGTAAATAAGGTAGAAGAAAACCCTCCAATATTGGATGGGCCTTAAGATTGTGCCTCTAAAGGACTTGAGGTGTCACCTCATCCTTTCCACTCACTCTCTCAACTCCCCAGCAACCAGATCTGTGTCGTCACTGGAATCACCCTCACCGTGGTCCCTGGATCAGGCTGGGATCCAACTGGTCCACCCTCACATCACAGGCCAGCTGCTCCTTCTGCCTGGAACCCCTTCTTTGTTCTGCCTCCTGGGACTTCTCTCTGCTTGGTCCCTCCTGCTCTTCCCTCTTATCTTCCTTCTCCTGAGTACCCCCTGCCCCACACCAGCTCTATTCGTGAGGGACACTCCCTACCCGGGGGCCTGTCGAGACCTGGGGTCTCAGTAGTATCCTCTGCTGGTGACTCCAGCCTTGAGTGTCCTTTCCCTCAGCTCGGACACAGAGTAACCATCTCCACTTAGAGGCTCAGTTGGCAGCTGTGTCAATTTCCTGGGACCCATCACTAAATACCATGTGCTGTGAGGAGTTGAATGACACAGCTCCTTACAACCTGGAGGCCAGAAACCCAAGCTCAAGGTGTTGGCAGGTCTGGTTTCTCTTGAGCCTCTCTCCTTGGCTTGTGGGTGGCTGTCTTCTTGCTGTGTCCTCAGTGGTCTTCTCTCTATCACATCCCTGTTCTGTGTCCAGATTCTCCTCCTCGTGAGGAGTCCAATCAGATGGGATTAGCGTCATCTTCACTGAATCAACTCTTTAAAGGCCCAACCTCCAAATGCAGGACAAAGTCCTGGGGGTTAGGGCTTCACCATGTGAATTGCGAATGGACACAATTCAGCCCATAGAAGCATCTGAAACTCAATCTTCCCAAGACCACATTCTTAGCCATCCCCAAATTTGCTTCCTTGTCTCGGTAAGTGGCCCTTCCCTTCCAGGGGTTATTTTCAGGGTCCTTTCTGACTCCCCACTTGCCTCTCACCCACATCCACTCACTAAGGCCAATCCCATCACTCTGTCACTGTCCCAGCCTCCAGGATTCTTGGCCCCACCAAACGCGGCTTCTCTGTGGACCTCCCTCATCCACCTGGCTCACCAGCAATTTATTCTGAACATGGCAGAGAGCAGAGTGCTCCTTCCAAGTGTAAACCAAGCCCTGTGATGTCTCAGCTCCCATCCAACTCAGAATGTAACCCGCATTCTTCCCATGGCCCCAAGACCTCCCACAACCTGCCTCCATCTCCCATCTCTTATCTCATCTTTCATGGTTCCTGCTTGTTCTTCCATGCGGCCCCTAGGGCTGCTCTCTGAGCCTCTACCTGGAAAGCTATTGCCCTACACAGGTGCACCCGTTTCTCTCCAGCCTCTTGTCAGGGTCTCCCTGACTCCCATGTGAGAAGGAGCCTCTCTCTGCCCCCTTGCCCTGGTTTAATTTTTCTTTTTTGCTCTTAGTCCCACTCCACACTATGTGTTTATTGCTTGTGAATTTCGGCCTTTTCTGGTGGAAAAACAGTTGCACAAGGACAAGCCCTCCTGAGTCCCCAGCACAGGCCTGGGCGGCAGATGTTCAGTCTTTGCGGGGGCGTCCAAGAGCAGAAGCAGGCGAGGGGGTGGGGCTCTCCTCTGCTCTCCTCGTCCCACTAAGTAAGGACATGAGGAGTAGGGAGGCTACACAGAAGAAGGTGGGGGCATTGGCAGCAGCTGCTGGTCTCAGGCTCCAGGGAGACAGGTATCCTAAGCTCAGTGATGTACGTTCAGCACTGACCGGACCCCAGAGCTTCTGGAACAGGTTGTCCAGTGGTCCCAAGTGTCCTCCATGCCAGGAGCAGCCACACAGATGCCCACATAGAGGAGAGCAGAGACTGCTCAGCACTCAGTTCTACAAGGGTGGAGTTGCAACCTATGGCAGTGCCCACTGACTGGGCACTGAGAGGAAGGAAGGTACCCATGGGAGGAGATGCCCTGTACTGTGGACAAGCCACCCCTAGATAGCTCCATGCGTGTCTCAGGAAGAATGTCAATGACCCCAGGTTCCTGCATCTTGCCATATATAGAAAAGTACTGACATCACTTACACTAAATATCTGTTCTTTGTGACCAGCAGTGGATAACCTTTTACCAAGATGTATGATTGACTGCAGGTATTTTCCAGCCGAAAAATAATGTATAAACCAGCTTCTCCCCAATCTCTTGGGGGCAGTTCGCTCAGAGCTGCTATAGGCGGTATCCTGGACTCAGGAAGTCCCTGGATAAAACTTAAACTCAGCTCTGCTGGGTTGCACTTTTTTTCCTTTCTTTTTAAGAAAGATGTATTTGTTGATTTTTAGCTGTGCCAGTTCTTTGTTGCTGCACACAGGCTGTTCTCTTGTTTCAGCCCGTGGGGGCTGCTCTTGTTTTCTCTTGTTTTGGGGTGCAGGTTCTCACTGCAATGGCTTCTCTTGTCGAGGGGCACAGCCTCTAGGCATGAGGGCTTCAGTAGCTGTGGCTCCCGGGCTCTAAAGCACAAGCTCAGTAAATGTAGTACTCTAGGGCTTTCTTGCTCGGTGGCATGTGGGATCTTCCTGGAGCAGAAATCAAACCTGTGTCCCCTGCATTGGCAGGCAGATTTTTAACTACTAGACCACCTGGGGAGCCCTGCATTTTTTTCTTTAAGTTGACAGGTTCAGGGCAGCTGGGGCCACCCCTGCTCCATCTAAAAGGTATAGGACCCGAGCAGCCAGATCTCTCAAAAAAAGATAGAGAGCTGGATTTCTGTGAAGTCTCCCTATTTTAAAATGTTGTTTCAAAACGGTTTTAGAATTCTGTGTTTCTGGAAGGATGAGTCACACCTGGATTGACCACTACTAGAGTTGGACACGACTGAGCGACTTCACTTTCTCTTTTCACTTTCATGCATTGGAGGAGGAAATGGCAACCCACTCCAGTGTTTTTGTCTGGAGAATCCCAGGGACGGCGGGGCCTGGTGGGCTGCCATCTGTGGGGTCGCACAGAGTAGGACACAACTGAAGCAACTTAGCAGCAGCAGCAGATCAGTCTAAAGTGGCTTGACACAGTTTTAAAGTGACTGATGGTTTTCCTTCTGGCCTCTAGCCATATAGTTAAGTCATAGAACAGTTAGGACACTAAAACAGTGACTTAACTTTGCAAACCTGGTAGAGGAGAATATTGCCACTGGGTTCGTTCCTCCCATCTTACCAGATGCTGCTGGACAGGCAGCCTCAACCCGAGCTTGCTCAGCACTCTCACATGAATTAGAGTAAATCGTCCTTTCTGCCATCTGCTGGATGCTGTCATGTTAAAGGTATGCATCTCGCATGACTACAAATGTGAAAGGCACCCCTGGAGTTGTGCAGTCCACAACCTACACAACCACACACAACACCCTAGGTGTGGAGGCCCATCCCAGAGGCACACCAGTTTGGAAAAGATGAACCCTTGGATTTGCCTAGCTCTTCACAGTTTGCAAAGTCTCTCCTCATTCATTGGTTAATCTAACGTTCCACGACACAGAAATATGTTGTTATGCCTATTTTGTGAATAAAGGAACTAGGTAAGCAATTTGCCTATGAGATTACAGAAGGAGTTAGAAGCAGAGGGAGTGCAGACTTCAGTGCTCTGACCACAGGGATCCCTGGAGGCCTGGGAGGGTCCACTCTGGTGTCTCTAGGCCTTCTCTTCCATCTCTTGGGCAGTTGGTTCTTTCAGTCCCGTTCTGGCACCCAGAATGCACTGGGGGCCATCTCCAGTCCCTCCCAGGGCACTGCCTGGGGATGACTAGGGGAACTGGGAGCCATCCCTTCTTGAAGGTCATAGTTGGTAAAGGAGAAAAGAGATTGCGTCTTCTTCCATCTTTTAAAAAAATATTTATATTTATTGATTTGGCTGCCCTGGGTCTTTGTTTCGGCATGTGGGATCTAGTTTCCTGACCAGGGATCAAACCCAAGCCCCCTACATTGGGAGCATGGAGTCTTAGCTGCTGGACCAGCAGGGAGGTCCCCTCTTTCATCTTTAATGCACAGTAACTCACTGTTTCACAGCAGACGATTTGTACCCAGGACTGAAAGATCTTTGCAACCAGGAACATGATTGCCGTTTAATTTTCTTTATTAGCTCTATTGAATAATTTATCTCTGTCCAACTACAGAAAATTGGTCCGTTTCAGGTTCAGGCTCCTCAACACCTCTCACTCACCAGCTCGCTAGTCCTGGCAATAAGGCAGAGCTCACCTCTGTGGCAGAGGGAGGCAGGTGAGATTTGCCCTGGAATGGAAATTGGGGGCTCTTAGGAGGTGGGGGGCCGGGGGGGCACAGGTATGATTAGGTTAGATGTAGATCATGCTACCAGAGCCACGTTGGTGGGAAGAGCCAGGCAGGGAGTTTAAGGCAGGGGTTCATAGAACCTCAGAGCATGAACTGTCTGTTGACACGTCCCACTGAAAGCGGGCCTTTTGGGAGGTTTCTGGATTGAATGACCAAGTGATTTGCCTGAGCTTCCTGGAATAGCAGCCATGCTAATGAAGGTGTTGGATAAAATCTTGTTAATGTAGACAGGCATGGGCATGGGGCATGGGGGGTTTCAGTGTTCATATTTTAAAGGACAGAGTCACTGAAGCAGCTACAGTTTCTAAAAATCGGTGAGAAAAGGCATATCTTTGTATTTTCATCTTTACATATATATACACACACTGCATATACTGTATAGATGTGTTTGCACATGTATGGCTTTATGCACACATACATATGTGTACACATGACAAGGCTATGTGTGTACACAATGACAGGGCTTTGTGTGTGCTCTGTTGCTGCTAAGTCGCTTCAGTCGTGTCTGACTCTGTGTGACCCCATAGACGGCAGCCCACCAGGCTCCCCCATCCCTGGGATTCTCCAGGCAAGAACACTGGAGTGGGTTGCCATTTCCTTCTCCAATGCATGAAAATGAAAAGTGAAAGTGAAGTCACTCAGTCATGTCCAACTCCTAGAGACCCCATGGACTGCAGCGCACCAGGCTCCTCCGCCCATGGGATTTTCCAGGCAAGAGTACTGGAGTGGGGTGCTATTGCCTTCTCCGTGTGTGCTCAGTCACGTCCAACTCATTGCGACCCCCTGGACTGTGGCCTGCCAGGCTTCTCTGTCCACAGGATTCTCCAGGCAAGAATACTGGAGTGGGTTCGTTCCTCCAGGGGATCTTCCCCACCCAGGGATCGAACCCACGTCTCTTACGTCTCCTGCATTGATAGTCGGGTTCTTTACCACTGAGCCACCTAGGGCAGCCCCGTGAGTACACACACATGCATAGATATTGAACTTGTGTTCAGCAGGGTCACACATCTCAACTGAACTGAACTAGAGGCATTTGAGTCCAGATGAATCATGTGGCATATTGATCGGTTACAGTTCATTTCTTGAGCAGAGGTAGCTACACCTGGAGCATCCCTGAGCCTGAAGAAGTGGGAGAAGGACCAGGCAGTCCTGAAGCTGCTGGCCACCCCCAGGTTGCTCTTGTTCTGCTTTGTAGCCTGTGGGCCCCAACCCAAGAGAGCAGCTGTCTCTCTCACATTCTGCATAGACTCATGACTGGACATTGTGTTTCTCTGGGGAGAAAGAGATTGAAGGGTTTTATAAATCTTTGAACCAGCCATTACCAGGAGAAAAAAAAATAGATGCAGGTTGCTAAGCTGCCTTCCTGACTGAGGGCATCAGGGGCTCTTGGTAGAGGGAGGGAACTGGGGGAGGTAAATTCAGCCAGTGCCAAGGTGTGAGCACGGAAGCTTGGGGATCCCCAGTGTCTCCTCAAAGTCTGAAAGGGCATTTAAGCGTGAGTACCAAAAAGAGCACTTGTGGCATCACTGGCCAGGCTTAATCTTTTCCCAAAAAGTTACTTGCCTGGATTTGAGCCAGAAGAGAGAAATCAGGTGTAACATGAAAAAAATCAAGCTTTTTAATCCACATGTTTTTATTTTTCTGATGTGGACCATTTTTAAAGTCTTAATTGGATTTGTTACAACATTGTTTCTGTTTTGTGTTTTGGTTTTGGGGCTTGAGATATGTGGGATCTCAGCTCCCCAGTCAGGGATCAAACCTGGACCCCCCTGCACCGGAAGGCAAAGTCCTAACCACTAGACCGCCAGGGAAGTCAAGTCAAGCATGTTTTAGAATGAGGAATATTTGTGAAAAACAAAACCTCTGATTTTTAGATCTTTAAGAACTTACTACGAATGGAATAACATTTCTAATTTTTCTCTTTTTCAAAGAAGAAAACTACCCAGATCAGTGATATCCCTCTTTGTAGTGTGGGGGTGTCAGCAGGGTGAAGACCCAGCATTCACATAGAGGCTCAGTGGGGCTGGTTATATTAGAAAAATCTTCCTGCAAATATGTTGCATTTGGTAATGAAAACATTTTGATTTCCCTTGACCTAAGCTGCGTCCTGCAAAGATAATAAAAACTGTACTGCTCATTTAGAAACAAATTTTAATACAATGCTAAAAATAAGAGGGGTGGAATATTATTTGCTAAGCAAATGAAACTTATCAGGAGTCTCCAGGGTGTTTGATCTCACTGAGCACCCCTCCCCCACAAGCATCTTCCCCTTCCTGCCACTTACCTGGTGGGGCAGGGATGGGAGTACAGGCAGAAACCAGGGGTGCAAATCCATCTCATCTCCCATCTTAAACTCTTCAAGGATGCCCCTGCACTGAGGTCCAACTAAGTTCTTTGAACAGGTCTATGAGGTCTCTGAGGTTTGATCCAGCCCACTTTAAAAAAATTATACTATTTATTTGTTTATTTTTGGCTGTGCTGGGTCTTTGTGGCTGCACATGGTTTCTCTGGTTTCGACGTGTGGGCTTCTCATTGCGGAGTCTTCTCTTGTTGCCAAGCACAGGCTCTAGGCTCGAGGGCTTCAGTAGTTGGCAGCACATGGGCTTTAGCTGTTCTGGGGCATGTGGGATCTTCCCGGACCAGGGATCGAACTCATGTCTCCTGTGTTGGCGCAGGCGGATTCTTATCCACTGTACCACCAGGGAAGTCTTACCCAGCCCACCTTTCTCAAGCAGCAGCACATTTCCAGTGAAATTTTGCACATGCTGCAAGATGGACCCAGCAGACCTAGTGGATGAAAAGGAGAGTTCAGATCAGCCGGATGGCCCCACCTTGGCCTCCACACCCCATGGGACCTGGTCCTCCCTTAGCATATGCAGTGGTCCCAGGCCTCCCTGCCTGGGAAGGGGAGAAGCAGCTCCTGTGTGCAGTCTCTGTTGCCCACTGGAGCCACTCACTGTCCCCACCTCCCCCACCTTGCCGAGGCTGTCAGCCTTAGTCCTGGTCTGGGATGGGAACTCCCGGCCTCTGGACAGCCTCCAAGGGATGAGCTGGCCAGCAGGGGTGCCTGTCTCACTTTTCTGAAAGCATGCAGCTTGAAAGGAAAGCATCTGTGACCACGACCTCCCCGAAAAAGGTCCCGCCCTTTAATGCCTCAGCACCTTGCCTTTTATTCAGCGCTGAGGTTTTCAGAAAATCCAAGATGTGGGCTTGAAACTAACTCTGATGGCTAAGCTTTAGGGAAGTTTGTTTAACAATAAATCGTTATTCTGAGAGCAGGGGATCATCTACTAAAATGCTTTAACCTATGTGCGGGCATTTGTATTTTACCTGCGCTTCTGCTCTGGTTTCTTGTCTGAAAGTGTTGGCATTCAACAATGTGATGGAAATATTAGTCTTGACCTGATGAAAAAAATCTTCTAGTCCCTAAGGCAGCGTGAACACAGTCCACTGGGCTCCTGACAGAAGGTCCATAGAGGGGGGCTTTGATGATAACAGGATTTTCGGTGCTCCAAGTTGGAAATGTTTGATGAGAGACAGAGCTTGAAACTCTCCAGACTGGGGTTGCTGGTTCCTCCATCAGGGGGTTAATTCCACAGTCGATTAATGAGAAATGGATGGGTTCACATATGTAAGCAGTGAATATCCTTAATCTATGGTTCTTAGATGCATGGGCACATCTTGAGCATCTGGAACACACGGCCATGAGCATGTGTGTTTGAGTCAGGGTGGGTGTTTTGCTGGAGCCACAGCAGGTCATGAGCTAGGAGGCACTGGTGTGTCCTGAGTATTACGAGCAGGACTACCAGTAGTACGTGAATGCTTAGTTGCTCAGTTGTGTCTGACTCTGTAACCCGCCAGGCTTCTCTGTCTATGAGATTCTCCAGGTAAGAATGCTGGAGTGGGTTGCCGTTTCCTCCTCCTAGGGATCTTCCTGACCTAGAGATGGAAGCTGCGTCTCTTGTGTCTTCTGCACTGGCAGGCGACTCTTGACCACGAGCACCACATGCAAAGCCAGTTAGCACCAGTAGTAGTAACGGCGTAATAGTGATCCTTTTTCTAAACCTTTTACATGCCATTACTCATTTAAACCCAACTTTCTCTCTATGGCTTTTCCACTGCGGCCCTAAGAGATCAGCTGACTTCTGTCCTGTGTCAGCTTCCCTGGAGACAAGAAGTTTCTTCAGAAGTGTTAAACATTTTGGGGGTGAAGGAAGCAGCTTTGGATGGAAGGAAGGGCTGAGCTGTGATGTCATCACCCCAGAAGCCTGGGCCACCCCCTAGGGAGTGGGAGCTACTGCCCACCGGTCACTGGTGCAGACGCTGTCCTGGGAGAGGAGGGTCCTGGGAGGCGATCTGGTGCCCCAGGCTGGAGATGGGCATTTGGTCAGGAGCCATCTAGGACCCCAGGGAAGAGCTGGTGTGTTCTGAGGCACTGCAGTTAGAGGGTTACAGGGCTGTCTCTTCATGGTGTGAGAGCAAACAGTCAGTGGTGAATAAACCTCTCAGCTAGGGAGTTCATCTTCTCCAGAGGAGAAAGAGCATCAAGTGAGAGAAAGTCACAGAATCATGGAAAGAGCCAGACTGGCTCAGGCACCGGGTCTGGTCGGCTCAGGGGAGGCCCCGGGAGGTGGTGGGACCCCTCCCCAGCACTCTTCCCTCTGTGCACCAGGACAGTGGCCAGTCAGAGCCAAGGACCAGGCCTGAGTCTAGCCTGTCTGACCAGAACTGACTGATGGAAATCGAAGCCCAGCAAGCCAGCCATAGACCTGGAGTCTGCACCTCCAGTGATGCCCCATCCAGGGTGGAAAAACCATGAAGCCCCCACATGCACCGGCAAAAAGAAGTGGGTCCAGGGCAGAATTGGGACCACCAGCACCTCCCAGGACAGCCGGGTGGGCGCCAAATAAAATGCTGCTGCTTCTCCTCCCCTTTCCAAGTGGCTTCCCTGCCCCCCCACCCCCACCCCGCCACTGTCCTGTTTTTGCTCCATTGTTATGAATCTGGTGCCTCTGGGGACAGAGTGGGAACTTAGCCCCCAGAGCCAAGGAGGCTTGCTGCCCTGAGTGAATGCACATCCTCCAGTGCCCCGGCCTAGGTCCCTGGAGGCAGGGTGATTCCTCATGGAGGCGGGACGACCAGGGCAGGAGGCAGGGGACCCAGGGCCCAGGAGGAGGCTGACGGAGGGCTGCTCCTCCTTCACTGCAGCTGCTGTGGGCCTTCCCCGCTTCCCGACCCCTCCCCCTGCCCCACACACCCTTTGCCCCTGCAATTAATTGCCTCCCTCTGGGTTCTGGGGCAAAGGGAGCCCAGAGACCCGGAACAGATGGGAACACAGGCCCCTCCCACATCCGGGTACCAGGAGCGCCTTACCCTTACCTGATGCCACCGCCCAAGAGACGGCGGAGCCCAGAAACCCAGTTCTGGTCTTAGCTCCACCTATGTGCTGAAGCAAGGTCTGGTGCACCCCCTCTCCCAGAGCCTCAGGACGCTCAGTGGTAAAAAATGGGGAAATCAATGCCCCACTCTCACAATGAGGTAGTGTAAACCCCAGCGTGATGACTGGTGCAGAAAATGTTTAATGAAAGGTAATTGTTTTTACAGGGCCAGAGACCCAGGACTTGCTGAGCCTTGGCGCAAAGCCTTACTACTGGCTTCAGTCACGAGAAACAACAACTACTGAAAACTTTGTCCTTGTGTGAACAAGTGGGATCTGGGCTCACCCAAAGAACTTGGTGAAAGCATGGAGACCATGCCAAGCAGCCGCTAGAGATGCTGTTTGCTCAGCAGTGGGGTTTGATGAGGGGCCTCATTAACTCTGGAAGGACGGGCCGGAAGTCCTGAGCTCACCGGGCATGGTATCGGCTTCTGCACAGTCCTCCTCCTCATTTTGGTTCGGAATAAATACTGTGTGTCCTGCATCCTTGTTTTTTAAGGGACTTGATTCTTTCTTACTCCTTCTGACTCTGGGCACCCATGGGACTCTGGTGAGCATCAAAACCACAACACAGAATTATCCTCTCCATCTGAAGCACCCTGGGGCCAAGATGGTCTTGTTACCACCGGCGGTGAGCAGCTCCATCATTCTCATCAAGGCATTCATGTTCAGGGACTTCCCAATGGTGCAGCAGTTAAGCCTCTGTGCTCCCAATGCAGGGGGCTTAGGTTTGATCCCTGGTCAGGGAACTAGATCCCACATGCCGCAACTAAAGAACCAGCATGTCACAACTAAGATCCAGCACAGCTTAATAAATAGAAATAAATATTTTAAAAAGGCATTCATGCAAGAGAAGAATTACCTTTTGATAGGAGGAGCATCAAAGAACTTGTAGCTATGTTTTAAAGACCACCACTTGTCCTGTAACAGAAGAATAGATAAAATATTTTAACAATTAAATATTATCTAAAACAGTGAATATAAATAAACTGTAGCTACCTGCCAAAAAAAAAAAAAAGGCATTCATGTTCAGCTATACACATTCTAAAAAAAAACAGTTTAATGACACATACATCATCTGTAAAATTATGAAACACTCCATACATACAATAGCATATGTGTGCGTACATGCTAAGTCACTTCAGTCATATCTGACTCTTTGCCATTTTATGGACTAGCCAACCAGGTTCCTCTGTCCATGGGATTTTCCAGGCAAGAATACTGGAGTGGGGTGCCTTGCCCTCCTCCAGGGGATCTTCCCCACCCAGGGATTGAACCCGCATCTCTTATGTCTCCTGCATTGGCAGTCAGGTTCTTTACCACTGAGCCACCTGGGAAGCCCCAACAATAGCATACTGCTGTTCAGTAGCTCAGTCGTGTCAGACTCTTTGAGACGCCTAGACTGCAGCATGCCAGGCTTCTCTTTTCTTCACTGTCTCCCAGAGTTAGCTTAAAATCATGTCCTTTGAGTCGGTGATACTATCCAACCATCTTGTCCTCTGTTGTCCCCTTCTCCTGCCTGCAATCTTCCCCAGCATAAAGGTCTTTTCCAGTGAGTCAGCTCTTTGCATCAGGTGGCCAAAGTATTGGAGCTTCAACTTTAGCATCAGTCCTTCCAATAAATATTCAGTGTTGATTTCCTTTAGGATGGACTGGTTTGATCTCCTTGCTGTCCAAAAGATTCTAAAGAGTCTTCTCCAGCACCGTATATCAAAGGCATCCATTCTTTAGCACTTAGCCTTTTTTAAAATATATATATAATACAAAATGCTGTAAAGAACATATAAAGGGAATACCTATGCCGTCACCAACCAGGCTTAGAAACATATTGTCATCAATACATTATGCGTTATGTCCAGTCTCCCCAGCTTGCATCTCTCCTCCTTATTGAACCTCATTCATTCCCACTGGGGAAAAACCGCAGTACGGAGTTTTTCCTTCTTTCTCTTTTACACAGTTCACCGTATATGTAAATCCACTTCTTTCTCTTTTACACAGTTCACCATATATGTAAATACCTCTAAAAACATTAACATTGAATGTTTAGAACTTTACATAAAGGGAATCCTCTGTATGTTGTTCTCCTGCAGCTCACTTTTTTGCTCCACATGTTGTGAGATTCATTTGTGGTAAAGCACACCCTTATCATTTGCCCAGTTTCATTGCATCATGTGAATTAGACCAACACAAACTTATTTCTTTTCCCATGAGAAGGACTGACAGGACTTTCCTGTCAATATTTAGGTTGTTTCCAGGTTTTTGCAATAGTAATTGCGCCTCTGTAAACATTTCTGTAGAAACTTCACAGGAATACTTCAGGCCACATACTTGGGAGTGAGATTGCTGGGTGAAGGGTTTTCAACAACTTCAGTGTTACTGTAGAATTCTGAAAAGTTTTCCAGTTACACCCTCTCCCTTTACCCTCCCCTCCCCTCCAGCCGACTCAGTTTGGGCCACACGTGGTATTGTGTAACTTTAATTTTTGCTGATCTGGTATCTTTGTTTTTGTGGTGAAATATACATTACATAAAAATTCACATTTTAACCATTTTTAGGTGTGCAGTTCAATGGCATTAAGGACATTCACAGTGTGGTGCAACCAGCTTATAAAAATGCCTGACACCTGGTAGGCACTCACTAATATTACTTGTTATTATAGGTGCTACGACACGGCAGAAACTGCCCTGGATAGTGGTCACTGCCAGAATGAAAATGTGAGTCCTTTCTTCCTTCCCACCACAAGCTGGTCATCCTTGGGCCCTCCCCTGGTGGGCTCCAGAGAAGGGGTGTTCCCCATCCCAGCCCCATTCTCCAGAATGCCACTGACTTTCCAGAATGTTCCGTCTCCCCAACTGAAACTCAGTCCCCCTGAACACTCACCCTGTTCCCAGCCCCTGCGAGCCACCATCTACTCTCTGTCTAGGAATCTGACTCCTCTGGGGACCTCATAGAAGCAGAGGCCCACAGCATTTGTGTTTTTGTGTCTGGTTGTTTCATTCCACAATAATGTCCTCAAGCTTCCCCCACATTGGACCCTCACTCCGTTTTAATTTGTGTTCCACGTTCTACAATGATGTGTCTCTGTGTTTTTAAAAGGGGTTGGTGAGCGGATTTGACCTTGCACTTGAGGAAGCTGTCCAAGCAGTTTCTGCGTGGCCCTTGTGTTCTCATTTGGTGCCACACCTTGCATTTCATGGGGCAATGAGTGACATCATATCAGTCTGCTCAGGTTGCCATAACAAAACATCACAGACATTTACTCCTTGTGGTTCTGGAGGCTGGAAGTCCAAATCAGGGTGCTAGTCTGTTTGGTTCCTGGTTGAGGACCCTCCTCCTGGCTCGTAGACAGCTGCCTTCTTGCTGTGTCTTCACATGGCCTTTCCTCAAGTGTGTACAAAGTGAGAGACATCTTTCCACAAGGAACATCAATCTTATCAATCACCAGTCTACCCATAACCTCACTAAGCCTTGATTACCTGAAAGTTTTATCTCCAAATCCAATCATGTTGGGATGGGGCTTCAGCATCTGCATTTGGGGTTCATAATTCAGTCCACAACAGGTGTGAAATGGGGGAGTGCAAGAATAAGCTGGAGCCCACACGGTCGGTGGGATTGTTGCCCCTGACCTTGATGGGAGTGTCCTGCAGAAGCTGGGGTGGGGCTCATCATCACAGAGGTAAGCACTCACAGCCTGGAGTCTCAGAAGCAAGAGGGTCAGGGGAAAGGGCCTGGACATTCCCCTGTGCGACAAAGAGGGCCAGCTGGCCAGCAGTGAATGTGGGAGCAAAACCTTAAATTCCTGCTTCACCTCTGCTCCCCAGATCTCCCGAGATCTCATGGCCCAGTGTAATGAGAGGCACATAGGAAAGGAAATTCTAGCAAGGCTGTCCCATACTAACCACTGCATCTTCTAAATACGCAAGCCCTTCATCCTCATGTTCTCATATGGTCTTTAAATCATCCGAATTGATTTACATATATGATGTGATGTAAGATTCTAACTCCATCTTTTCCCATGTGGCTAATGGATTATCCCATGAGATGTCTCCCATGGCCTGTATCCCTGTAACTTTTCATGTCTCCAGGTAGATATGGTTCTGTGTCTTGCTCCTTGTTCTTTTCCATTCATGGTTTCCTCCTCTCCTTAACACCGATATCATCACACAGCTTTCTAGAATGAAATTAGGAGTCTTGATCTCCTACATTTAGTCTTCTGAATGGGACAATTGGTTTGGGAATAAGCTTGTCATGTCTTTGCTTTTCTATGGGTGTCTTAACTCTTTTTGGTCTTTTGTTCTTTCATGCTCTCGCAAGTATATATTAGACTGAGTTCATCAGTGAACTCCAACAGATATATTAGAATTTTGGTTGCAATTGTATCCAGTCTATTATGTCAACTTGAGGAGATAATTAGTATCCTTGAATGCTGTATCTTCCATACACAAATTATTTGTGTCTCCATCTATTTAGTCTTTAATACCTTCCAATCAGTTCAGTTCAGTTCAGTCGCTGAGTCATGTCTGACTCTTTGCGACCCCATGAATCGCAGCACGCCAGGCCTCCCTGAACATCACCAACTCCCGGAGTTCACCCAAACTCTTGTGCATCGAGTCAGTGATGCCATCCAGCCATCTCATCCCCTGTCATCCCCTTCTCCTCCTGCCCCCCAATTGCTCCCAGCATCGGGGTCTTTTCCAATGAGTCAAATCTTCACATGAAGTGGCCAACGTATTGGAGTTTCAGCTTCAGCATCAGTCCTTCCAATGAACACCCAGGACTGATCTCCTTTAGAATGGACTGGTTGGATCTCCTTGCAGTCCAAGGGACTCTCAAGAGTCTTCTCCAACACCACAGTTCAAAAGCATCAATTCTTCGGCACTCAGCTTTCTTCACAGTCCAACTCTCACATCCATACATGACCACAGGAAAAACCACAGCCTTGACATACCTTCCAATACGGGTTTATAATTTTCTTCATAAGAATGTTCACATATTTTAGTATATTTATATCAAGGTAACTAATTTGTGTTGCCACTTAAGTGGTTTATCCTTGTGATTTTTTTCCTCAATTTTTTATGATGACACATTTCAAAGAAGCAGAAAATAGGAAAGATTAGTAGAATAAATAGAGGTACACCCTCATCCTAGACCCATTGATTTTTTAAAATTTCCTGTATGTGGCTTTTTTTTTTCTTGATGTGCTGTTTGAAATTAAGTTGTAAGCGTCATGACACTTCACCTCTAAATATTTTCCCATGCCTCTTGAAAAAAATGGGTTTCCCTGGTGGCTCAGACAGTAAAGAATCCACCTGCAGTTCAGGAGACCTGGGTTCGATCCCTGTGTTGGGAAGATCCCCTGGAGGAAGGCATGGCAACCCACTCCAGTATTCTTGCCTGGAGAATCCCCATGGACAGAGGAGCCTGGTGGGCTACAGTTCATGGGGTCACAAAGGGTCAGACATGACTGAGTGACTAAGCACTTGAAAAAATGATATGCTCCTAAAAATTCACACTACCAGTGTCAATAAAAGATACATTTAAAAATTACATTTCCATTCTATGTATGTACCACATCTTCTTTATCCAGTCGTCTGTCAATAGACTTTGAGTTTGCTTCCATGTCCTCGCTATTGTAAATAGTGCTACAACGAACATGGGTTCATGTGTCTTTTTGAATTATGGTTTTCTCAGGGTATATGCCCAGTAGTGGAATTGCTTAGTCATATAGTAGTCCTACTTTTAGTTAAGGAACTGCCATAGTGTTCTCCATTATTCAGCCATAAAAAGGAATGAAATTGGGTCATTTATAGAGATGTGGATGGACCTAGTTTGTCATACAGAGTAAAGTAAATTAGAAAGAGAAAAAGCAATTATTGTATACTAACACATATATGTGGAATCTAGAAAAATGGTACAGATGAAACTATTAGCAGGGCAGAAACAGATCCAGATGTAGAGAACAGACATGTGGGGGAAGGAGAAGGTGGATGAATTGAGAGATTACAGTTGACATATATACACTACATGTGTAAAATAACCAGTGGGAAGCTGCTGTGTAGCACGGAGAGCTCAGCTCAGTGCTCTGTGGTGACCTAGAGGGGTGGAATGGGGGGCGTGGGGAGGTCCAACAGGGAGGGGATATATGTATACATATATCTACTACCCTGGCTAAAGCATTCAGTATGATGTTGAGCAGAAATGGTGTTAATCATAATTCTTTTACCATTGAGGATATTTTTTGACACTTATAAATATCCTTTTTTTAAAAATCTGAGCCACCAGGGGACTCGGATTCTGTCTGTAATGCGGGAGACCCAGGTTCAATCCCTGAGTCAGGAAGATCCCCTGGAGAAGGGAATGGCAACCTACTCCAATATTCTTGCCTGGAGAATCCCATGGACAGAGGAGCCTGGCAGGCCCCAGTGCATGAGGTCGCAAAGAGTTGGACGTAAGTGAGCGACTAACACAGACACACAGACACACACACACACAGATATACTTTATCAGGTAAGAAAGCTTCCTTTTATTTCATCTTTGCAGAGGACTTTTATTATGAATGCATTTTAGTTTTACTGGATACAATTTTTTTTATCATTTAACACATTAGACAATTTTTCTGTCTAATGTGTTATTGTGCTAATTATATGAACAGCTTTTCTAATGTTAAATCAGTATTACATTCCTAGGATAAACCCAACTTAGTCATAGCCTTTTTTTATACACTGTTGGATTCTTTTTCTTAATTTTTAAAAAGGATTTTCACATTTATATTCATGAATTAGATTGGTTTATAACTTTTCTTGAAAGTTTTTTTTTCTTTGCTGGTTTAGGCACTAATGAGTTGGAGACTATTTTCTATATCCCTATTCCTTGGAAAAAAGCATTTGAAAGACTGGAATATTGTGTTTCTTAACTGTTTCAAAGAATTAACCTGGAAAAGCCTTTGGCCAATTATCTGGTGTAGGTGTCTACAAGTGAGTGTTAGTCACTCAGTTGTGCCCAACTCTTTGCAATGCCATGAATAGTAGCCCACCAGGCTCCTCTGTCCATGGATCTATATATGTCCATTAATAAAGCTTGCTCAAATCTTTATTCTTCAAATTTATATTTTCACTAAATTTTTGTCTGTTTGGCTGACCTGTCATTACTGAGAGAGATGATGGTGGATTTGAAAAGATCTTTTCCCTCTTCTATAAAGTTTTCTTTGTACATTTTTGGGGGACTGTGTTTTTAGGTACAAGGAAATGGCAACCCACTCCAGTGTTCTTGCCTGGAGAATTCCAGGGACGGGGAAGCCTGGTGGGCTGCCATCTATGGGGTCGCACAGAGTCGGACACGACTGAAGTGACTTAGCAGCAGCAGCAGCAGCAGCAGCAGCAGTGAGTTCACAACTGTTACATTTCTCAGGTGACTTGTTTCTTTTACCATGACAAAATCAATAAAGCCTTTTCTTCAAAAGTCTATTTTACCCACTATTAATTTAGCCAAACCAGCTTTCTTTTTCATATGTCCATTCTACATAGTTCTCACAAATTACATGTTTCTATCTTTAAAAATTATACTATCTGATAATTTATATCTTTCAAAAATCTATTCATATTATCAGGACAGATAGGAGTATTTATATGTACTATGATTATAGATGCATCTGTACATATTTTTAGGTTATATTTTGTGCTTCTATTTGTCTTCTTTCTGGGTCTGGTTTTGCTTCTCTTCCTTCCTTATCTTTTTTTCCTTTATTTTGTTAAATTTCACTGAGTGTTTTTCCTCCTTATCTCATTGTTTCTTTGTTAGGTTTGGACTAGGTTAACATACACTCTATTTTTATTCTTTTCCAATTTTCCTTTTAACTCGATGAAGTCTCATGTTAATCCATGTCTTTGTGCTCCTCCAGAAGATTGCAATGATTATAATGCTGTGATTCTGTTTCTCCTACCTAGAGCAACAGAATTAAAGCACTTTCCAATATCTTTGTTCTACTTTTTGTTGTTGTCACTTTGCCTTCATATATTCACCATTATCAGTGGTGCCTTTTTTATGCTGTCAATATTGGTTGAGATTTATTTGCATTTTTACCATTTTATTGCCTCACCATTTCCTTTTGCATGTCAGACTTTCCTTCTGGGATTATATTTCTTCTTCCTGGATTGCATAACTTTCAAATCTCTTTTTGTGATCAACACTGTCTTAATTTGTCTATAAATGTCATTTCCCTCTTTCTTGAAGGATATTTTACAGGATATAAAATTTTAGGTTAACAGTCATTTTTTCCGTCCAAACACTTTGAATATTTTATTCCACCATATTCTGTCTTCCATTTGGGGGCTAGGTCTATTGCTTCAGGATGTTTTTTAGATCTTTTCTTTCTTTTAAGATTTCTGAAGTTTCACTATATTACAATTTAACTCTGGATTCCTCATTTTTTTTCTGCTCAGAATTTGTTGAGCTTCAGTAATCTAAGGATTCATGACTTTTTTGGGGGGAATTTTTTTGGACAATTTTGGGGGGAATTTTTTTGGACAGTTTTGGGGAAAAAAATTAATCATTATTGCTTTTAACATTTTTTCTCCATTATTGCATTTTGGAGGTCTAATCAGATGTACATTAGATCTTCTGACCCTCCATACCACTTAGCTTCTTATAATTTTAAATTTTTTTAAATAATTTTATCCTTCTCTGTGAATTTTGGATAATTTCTTCAGGAATATATTCCAAGTCACTAATTCCCTCTTCAGCTATTGAAAATTTATATTGTGGTTTGTTTCTAGAAGTGAAGCACAAGCTGGAATCAAGATAGCCTGGAGAAATATCAATAACCTCAGATATGCAGATGACACCACCCTTATGGCAGAAAGTGAAGAGGAACTCAAAAGCCTCTTGATGAAAGTGAAAGTAGAGAGTGAAAAAGTTGGCTTAAAGCTCAACATTCAGAAAATGAAGATCATGGCATCCAGTCGCGTCACTTCATGGGAAATAGATGGGGAAACAGTGGAAACAGTGTCAGACTTTATTTTTCTGGGCTCCAAAATCACTGCAGATGGTGACTGCAGCCATGAAATTAAATATGCTTACTCCTTGGAAGGAAAGTTACCACCAACCTAGATAGCATATTCAAAAGCATTTACATTACTTTGCCAACAAATGTCCGTCTAGTCAAGGCTATGGTTTTTCCTGTGGTCATGTATGGATGTGAGAATTGGACTGTGAAGAAAGCTGAGCGCCAAAGAATTGATGCTTTTGAACTGTGGTGTTGGAGAAGACTCTTGAGAGTCCCTTGGACAAAAGGAGATCCAACCAGTCCATTCTAAAGGAGATAGGCCTGGGATTTCTTTGGAAGGAATGATGCTAAAGCTGAAACTCCAGTACTTTGGCCACCTCATGCGAAGAGTTGACTCATTGGAAAAGACTCTGATGCTGGGAGGGATTGCGGGCAGGAGGAGAAGGGGATGACAGAGGATGAGATGGCTGGATGGCATCACTGACCCAATGGATATGAGGCTGAGTGAACTCCGGGAGTTGGTGATGGACAGGGAGGCCTGGCATGCTTCGATTCATGGGGTCGCAAAGAGTCGGACACTACTGAGTGACTGAACTGAACTGAATACCACATAATTGCACTCATCTCACACGCTAGTAAAGTAATGCTCAAAATTCTCCAAGCCAGGCTTCAGCAATACGTGAACCCTGAACTTCCAGATGTTCAAGCTGGTTTTAGAAAAGGCAGAGGAACCAGAGATCAAATTGCCAACATCTGCTGGATCATCGAAAAAGCAAGAGAGTTCCAGAAAAACATCTATTTCTGCTTTATTGACTATGCCAAAGCCTTTGACTGTGTAGATCACAATAAACTGGGAAAAATTCTGAAAGAGATGGGAATATCAGGCTACCCTGATCTGCCTCCTGAGAAACCTATATGCAGGTCAGGAAGCAACAGTTAGAACTGGACATAGAACGACAGACTGGTTCCAAATAGGAAAAGGAGTACGTCAAGGCTGTATATTGTCACCCTGTTTATTTAACTTCTATGCAGAGTACATCATGAGAAACACTGGGCTGGAAGACGCACAAGCTGGAATCAAGATTGCCGGGAGAAATATCAATAACCTCAGATATGCAGATGACACCACCCTTATGGCAGAAAGTGAAGAGGAACTCAAAAGCCTCCTGATGAAAGTGAAAGAGAGTGATAAAGCTGGCTTAAAGCTCAACATTCAGAAAACGAAGATCATGGCATCCAGTCCCATCACTTCATGGCAAATAGATGGAGAAACAGTGGAAACAGTGTCAGACTTTATTTTTCTGGGCTCCAAAATCACTGCAGATGGTGATTGCAGCCATGAAATTAAGACACTTATTCCTTGCACGGAAAGTTATGACCAACCTAGATAGCATATTGAAAAGCAGAGACATTACTTTGCCAACAAAGGTCCATCTAGTCAAGGCTATGGTTTTTCCAGTGGTCATGTATGGAAGTAAGAATTGGACTATGAAGAAAGCTGAGCGGTGAAGAATTGATGCTTTTGAACTGTGGTGCTGGAGAAGACTCTTGAGAGTCCCTTGGACTGCAAGGAGATCCAACCAGTCCATTCTAAAGGAGATCAGCCCTGGGTGTTCTTTGGAAGGACTGATGCTAAAGCTGAAACTCCAATACTTTGGCCACCTCATGCGAAGAGTTAACTCATTGGAAAAGACCCTGATGCTGGGAGGGATTGGGGGCAGGAGGAGAAGGGGATGACAGAGGATGAGATGGCTGGATGGCATCATCGACTCAATGGACGTGAGTTTGAGTGAACTCCAGGAGTTGGTGATGGACAGGGAGGCCTAGCATGCTGGGATTCATGGGGTCACAAAGAGTTGGACACGACTGAGCGACTGAACTGAGCTTAGTATTTTACCCCCAATTCTCTTAATTTTAAACAATCCTTGCTTCTTATTCATTTTTAGAGTCTCTGCTTTACTTTTTCATATAGCAAATATACTTATTTTGTCATTTGTGTCTAATAATGCCAGTATCTATGGTCTGATTCTGCTATTGTTATGCTTGTTGATTTTTTGCACGCTGTCTTATTTGAATTATTTTTTATTAAATTAAGCTCATTTTAATTGACTGGGAATTTTTCCTGGGTTGGAGAATATATCAGTCATTAGAATATATTAGCTCTCCAGAACCAGTAAAAGATATATGTTATGTGTGTATTTGTATGCATATGTGAGTTTATTATTATAGGAATTAGCTCACCAGATTATGGAGGACAAGTCTTGGGACACGCTGTTTGCAACAAAACCAGTGGCATAGTTTAGTCTGTGCCCAAAGGTCTAAGAATCAGGAACATTGATGCTGGTAGGCAGAAGATGGATGCCTCAGGTTGGGCAGAGACAGCAAACTGGCCCTTCCTCTGTCTTTTTTATTTTAAGTCCTCAAAGAATTGGATGATGCTCACCAGCACTGGTGACGACAGATCTTTACTTAATCTACAATGTAAATGCTAATCTTTTCCAAAAACACCTTCCCCAAGGTGTTATTGCACCAAGCAATAGTATTTTATCAGCTACCTGGGTATCCTTTAAGCCTAGTCAAGTTGACACATAAAATTATTCATTACAAGTGGCATTTCACTAGACAGGCTTGCTTCTGCCATTTGCCTGGGGCATTACCTATCTGGGACCACTTTTGATTAAATTCTTGTCCGAGGCCTGGTGTGCTGTGATTCATGGGGTCGCAAAGAGTTGGACACGACTGAGCGACTGAAGTGAACTGAACTGAATGTTCCATTATATATATGTACCACATCTTCTTTATTTCTATGTTGATGGACATTTAGGTTGATTCCATATCTTGGCCATTTTAAGTAGAGCTGGAGTGAACATTGGGATGCACATTTATTTTCAGGTTAGAGTTTTCTCCACCAAATGCCCAAGAGTGGGAATTCTGGATCACATAGTAGCTCTATCTTAACTTTTTAAGGAACCTTCATACTGTTCTCCACAGTGGCTGCACTAATTTACATTCCCACTAGCGGTGCAGGAGCGTTCCTTTTTCTCCACACCCTCTCCAGCATTTATTACTTGTACTTTGTAATGATGGCCATTCTGGCTGGTGTGAGGTGTATGCTGTGGTTTTTGGTGGAGAAACTATCTTTGTTGTGGTACTAGCTCCCTGGTGATGGAAAGACAGGTATCAACAATTCCTGTGACTACTTGCTTCTTCCTCCAAGCACAAGGGAGAGGGTCTCTGAAGGCCCCTGAAGCACAAATCCAGGCAAGGATGGGATTTAGCTGCTAAGCCAGACACTGGCCATGTGCTCACCTCCAGAACTGAGGTGGTTCCCCAAGCTAGTCCTTTGCTCCTGGAAACAAACTTTCCAGAAAGTTGACAAAAGAGGGGGAAATGGATAGTGAGAAAACAAGCACTAAAAGGATGCAGGTGCAGACGCACGTAGTGCCTGGTGTGTGGTGGACACTGAGGCCTTGTGAACAACGGTGCCGTTCCCAGCAGACTCCAAACGCACTGTTCAAAACAGCAATAGATGAGTCACCACCTAACCTGGCAGTGACCTGACACTGACCTTGAAGCAGTCCTCAAGGGTCTTCTACTTGGACGACCTGCACACGGTGAAGGATGAGAGATGGGATGGGCCAAAGGATGGGAGCCAAAGGAGAGGCTGGGAAGAACTTTCTAGGCAAGTCCAGTCCCAGGACACCTGCCCAAGAAGGAATGCGGTGCCAAGGCAGTACATGACTTGGAATGAATCAGGCTTTCTTCTGCCTCTACCTGATTCTAAAGCAATCCAGATTCATTTGTGTATTGCAAATGACATTGGGAAGAGCCTCTTAAAAGGAGGCAGAAAGCTAAGTTTTATTTCACCCTTTACCCTCACCCTCTGCCTTAGTTGGGGGCAGGAAGACCTCAAGCCACTCCTGGGGACGTTCTGAGGGAAGGGAAGGGACCTGGGACCTGAGAGCAGAAAAAGACCCCCCAAGAGGACTGGGGAGGGTCCTTGGATTCCAGCGCCCAGGCCAGCGGCCTCTGGAACCAGATTCCTGGGTCCTCGCCTAGGACACAGACATCAGGTGGATCCCCTGCGCCAGGGCTCGGCCAGTTCACAGGAGACTCGGTCAGCGCTCCCCAGAATCCCCTTGCCGAATCCAGACTTAAGCGTTCGGTCACAAGGCGCCGGCGACCGGCTCGGTCCCGGGGAACGCGGGAGGGAGACGCACTCCTCCCCCGCCCTAGACTGCCCGCCGAGGATGGAAGCGTCCCCCGAGCTCCCTCTGGGTCCCTCCGGGAGCGCGTGCTGGGCTTTCCCTGGAGGAAACTCCTCCTCTCGCCGCCTTCGCCCCGACCAGCCCCGCCCGGGACAGCCGTTCCGGTCCGTCCCCTCCCTCTGTCCGAGGTGACCCGGGACCGGCGCTTGGGGGTGTTGCCCTGGGCGCTCGGACACCGCCTCCCAGGATTAAAGCGAGAGCCGGGGAGGATCGGGGACTCCGAGCCGGGCCGAGGAAGAAGCGAACTCCAGAGGAGGCAGAGGAGAAGGAGGAGGAAGAAGGGGCGAGGGGAGGGGAGCTGCCCCGGAGGGCAGCAGGTAAGTGGCTCGCGCGACGGGTTCTCTGTGCTGAAGATCCCGGGAGCAAGGGAGGACCTGGGCGCCCGGGCTGGGTGGGAGTAGCGGGAGGTGAAGCCAGGTGTGAGCAGCTCCGGCCCGGTAGTTCCGTCCTCCCGCCGTCTGGACGCACGGGGCTGAGCAGTGCAAAGCGACCTGCATGAGGTCAGGAGTGTTCCGAGAGCCTGGGACGCCTTGGTGCGGGAGTCACCCCGGCTGCTCTGTTGGCATCACTGGGTTGGTGCAGGCTACTCTGCCGGTCCTCAGCCAATTGGTAGCCGGAAAGGTGCCTCGGAGTGGGTCCCCTTGGCTGAAATCGGCTCATGCTCCCCTGGCCGCTTTAGCTCCGAGTTGGAAACAAGGGGTGCGCTTTTTCCCTTCGGGAACGAGGACGGAGGGAGGGTTGTCCATCCGCTTCTTTGTTTCGGGAAAATCTCTGCAGCCTCGTAGTGTTACCTGAACTGCTTCTTGGTTCCCTCCCAAAGTGGGGAGAAACTGGAAACTCTCGGAGATGCCGGGAGCGATAACGCCGGCGCGGCGGGGGCGGGCCTGGAGGGCCTCCAGGCGAGGTGCGAACTGCTCGGTGGCCCCAGGAAGGCAATTCCCACAACACGGGCCCCAATGCGGCGACCCGGAGGCCACGATCGGGGCTTGGCCGCCTGGACAGCCGGCAACGCCCCCCGCCCCCGCTCCGGTCCCCTGCGCTTACAGTGCGGGAAGGAGCGGTCCTGGTCTCTCGGCGCACACTCCATGCCAGGGACAAGGCCGGACACCTGGGCGCTTCGGTCCACTGCATGCCATCTGGCAGGACCCTGGGCCATGGCACCGCGGCTGAACGCACCAGCTTGGCAGTGGGCACCGATAAGAATTGCCTTATGGCCCCAAATTCCACACTTTCAGGCCTCAGAGGGGAAGCACGGGTTGCGGGCGGCTGCCTGCCCTGGCGTGCTCCCCGGCTTTTGGGAAGGGCCCACCCCGCCGGTGATCCCAAATCCGGAATTCCGTTTCGGACGCTCAGGTGGCTGCAGGCCGGTCAGGTGGAATCCCAGTGGGTCGTTTGGGAGGGAAAAGAGAGCGACTCGAGACCTGCCTGTCGGGCAGGGGTCGCCCAGGGCTCTGCCTCGAGTCTGCGAATCCCGCCCGATTCCCGCCGGATTCAGACCCGCGTGGTAGTACTGGGGCACACAGCAGGCGCCCTGGGCTCCGGGCTGTAGAGAGCCAACCAACTGATGGAAAATTACAAAGGCTGTTAAGGAGAGCTTCAAGGTGTTTAGAAAACCTGAAGTGAGGGGAGGGTTGTTGACTTAGCCTGGGAGGTCTCGGAAGGTTCTCCAGGAAGTGGAGACGGAGCCAATCTCCCCTGGAGAAGGGTGGGGGCTGGGAGTGGGAGCCGGGCTTGCGTGACACAGCTTCCTGGGGGTGCAGGCGCTGCTGCTGCTGCTGAGTGAGGTGCAGGGGTTGGGGAACCCAGGGAGGCGGTGGAGGTTTGCTCCCGCCTTCCACAGCTTTTCCAGAGGTGGGCCTGCCTGCATCCCCCACCACGACCAACCTTACTGGACCCTTGAGGTCAATGTGAGAGGCCAGGGCAGCACCAGCAAGCCCACACCACAGGAGTCAGGGAGCTGCGGTGGGGGCTCCACCTGGAGATTGGCTATGGACACCTCCCTCTCCGTTTTTAAAACCCTGAGCTGGCTAGCAGCAGGAGTCCTTTGTTCTTGACTGGGAGGTTTGTTTGTTTGTTTGATCCCCAGCAATGCCTTTCTTATTGACTCCTCCAAGGTCAGTCTTTTTCCTACGAGGCTGTGTAGTTGTCTGGAGCCTACAGGGCTCAGAATTGCTTGCTGATTGGCCTCTGCTCACCCTGGGCTGCTCCACCCTGGACTCCTGCGTTAATTGTAGGAGAACATTGGGTTGTACCCCTGTTATCATAGGAACAGCCCATGTGGTTGTGGCCTTTACTTCCAACTGGACATCCTTCCAGGCTCTTTATGATGCATGTAACTCAGTTGTGAGCAACTACGGCAGACAGGGGAAATAACTTGCCCCAGGTGATCTCATGACCTGTAGGGAGACCAGGGGGTGCAGGCAGGCCAGATGGCTCCAGGGAAGCTTTGTGAGGCCTGGAATCCTCGTGGGAAAGGGAGTGGCTCTAGGGCCAGGCTGACTTCCTCAAGATCCAAGAGCAGAGCCTCTTCCCTTCCTCCTCCCCCCCACCCCTGCCCCACTGGCTCCAAGGTGCCCACTTCAAGGGTGACCTGGGCAGGAGAGCTTGCCCCTTTATGGGGCAGTGCAGAGGGCTGTCCATCTCTGGTGATGGGGCTGAGGGTGCAAATGTCTTGTAAGCGATGAAGCCTAGACACGCGAAGGACACTATAATGGTTGTTGCAGAGACTCGACCCACCCTGGGACATGGGGTCTACCAGGATGTGTAAACCAGGGCTTCCGGCTGGTGCCTCTCACTCTTTTCCACCTAGGCCTGTGGCAGGAGTCCTGGGGGCCTCTGTGACCACTGGGGGTCATTGCGCTGGTTTCAGTTGCTGCATCAGATTCTGGCGCCCAGGTGTCCGGCCTTGTCCCTGGCATGGAGTGTGCGCTGAGAGACCAGGACCGCTCCTTCCCGCACTGGAAGCGCAGGGGACTGGAGCGGGGGCGGGGGGCGTTGCCGGCTGTCCAGGCGGCCAAGCCCCGATCGTGGCCTCCGGGTCGCGGCATTGGGGCCCGTGTTGTGGGAATTGCCTTCCTGGGGCCACCGAGCAGTTTGCACCTCGCCTGGAGGCCCTCCAGGCCCGCCCACAGGAAATAGGAAATCTATTTTTCGAAGCCCTCCAGAATTATGCAGTCCTTAGGCATGGAAGTAGAAAAAGGAAAGGAAACTGGGTCAAAGTAGTGTCTGGTCAGCTTTGCTTACTTAAGGAGGGGAAGCTGGCTCTGTTGGTGTGGGGGTGGGGGCCCTCAGGGCTCTGTCTGCCCTCTGCTGCTCTCTCAGCTCTGGGTCTGCTGGGTGGTCTTGCTTCCCACAATTGCTCGGTCTTTGCTGCCGTTCCTGGCACCCCCTAGGGGACACCCACGATGAGCTAAGGGGCCTCTGGGGAGGGAATGGGAGGTGTCACACACCTGGGTGCTGAGATGTGAATTGGGCCAGGCTTGGTGAGTCCCTTCTTAGCTTGAGGTTGTGGATCCCTATGTATAGGCCATTTTGGGGGACCTGGCTTGCAAGCTGCTCAGGACTGTGGGCCTGGATGTGGGGGAGGGGACCCCCAGTGCCCCTGCCCCTGCCATGCCGATGGCCAGCCTGGTCCCAAATGCAGTAGCAGAGGGCTCAGCTGATCACACAGACAGGTCTAAGGAACAACCCAGAGGCAGAACTCGAGATCAGGAGGAAGGGGAGGTGACCTCGGACTTGGTCTGCCCCAGCCACTGGACAGAGGTCCAGAGAAGAGGAACCAGGGGCATGAAAAATGTCATGGGCAGTCTTAGAGACGTCCAGGGAGAATGGCAGGCCCTGATTTTCTGGTGGGCGTGTGGGCAGCTCCTTGAACTGTGAGCAGTGTGAATCTTGAAGAGGGCAGGTGACTCAAAGCAGAGCTTTATGCTCTTGTTAGAGGTCAGTCAAGGAGAAGGAGGGAAGGACTTGCCATGAGTGGAAACTCCAGGCATTTATGTTGTGTGTAGGGGTGGGGTGCAGGAGGGACGAGAGTGCAGAAATGTGATAAGGAAGCAGGAAATGTTTGAAAGGCATGGAGAAGGAAATGGCAACCCATACTGGAGAAAGGAGCCTGGTGGGCTACAATTCATGGAGTTGCAAGGAGTTGGACATGACTTAGCAAGTGCTGTGCTTAGTCACTCAGTTGTGTCCGACTCTTTGCAACCCCATGACTGCAGCCTGTCAGACTCCTTTGTCCATGGGGATTCTCCAGGCAAGAATACTGGAGGGGGTTGCCACGCCCTCCTCCAGGGGATCTTCTCAACCCAAGGATTGAACCCAGGTCTCCCACACTGCAGTCGGATTCTTTACCATCTGAGCCACAAAGGAAGCCCTGCAATTCACATTAATTCTTGCAGCTAGCTGCAAGTAAACAGCAACAAAACTTAAGTCCGGAAGCTTCTGCAAAGGCAGAGTGGACGGAATCATTGGGAGCTCCGTTGGCCTTCTAGTGGACGTCCATTAGAGAAATGTTTTCTAGGAAGCTCTGATCTGGAAGGTGAGATGAAGCCCAGGCTTTTATGGTGGCTTGTTTGGATGTCACCTCACGTCAGCATCGCTTTAAGCTCCCTGCTTTCAGAAGGGCCCTCCTGGCAGGGCAAGCACCTGGCCTCATCTGAGACTCGATCTGAACACCAGGCATGTGGAGCCTGTGTTTTCTAGGGATAGATTTGTGTTTCTGATCACAAAAAATAAAAGATCTTCATGTCTGGCCTCTCAGCAAAAGCCCAGTTTGGTTCTAGAATGTGCTGTAGACACAGCCTTCCAGCGTTGGATCAGACTTTTTTTTTTTTTTTTGGTTTGAGGAACTGTTTCTCACAAGGGAACGCAGTGGATACTGAAATTTCCTCATTGTTGGAACTTGGTTTCCCTGGATTGAGTTAAATCTGCCCTCCTGATATTTCTGACCTTTTTGATCCTGAGTTCTTCCTTTGGATCTTCACACAAAAAAATTGAGTCCTTTTCCCATACATCAGTCCCTTAGCTACTGTCATTACGTTATTCTGGAGGGCTCATCGTGTGATGGGCATGGTGCTAGGCCACAAACACATTTAATCTGGACAAAACCCCATTTATCTGCTATCCTTGGGTCAGGAAGATCCTCTGGAGAAGGAAATGGCAACCCACTCTGGTATTCTTGCCTGGGAAATCCCATGGACAGAGGAGCCTGGCGGGCTAGAGTTCATGGGGTCGCCAAGAGTTGGACATGACTGAAGTGACTAAGCATGCATAGCCTGCATGCATGCCCATTTCACAGATCGACTCGGGCAAGTTCTTCGAACCTTTGACAGTGGCTTTTGTACTTTATCGTGGGACTGGCCACCTCTCCAGCCTGCCTGCTGGCATTTGGTCAGCTCTGTGCACCTGGACCTGTGAGGTCACTCACATCCTCAATTTGGCGTCTGCTTTGTCCAGCTGCAGGCTTTCTGGCTCTCTCTGTCTTAAATTTCATCTTACTCATTTGGCCTTTGGTGGGATGCAAAAAAAAAAAAAAAAAAAATTGGACCACTTTCTGTGTATGGTACAAAACTAGACTGAAGAAAAAAGGACCAGATTCAATTCCTGCCCTAAAAAGTTTGCGATCTCCTTTGGACAATGAGGCATTCATAGGAAAAGAAACTTGGATGATGCAGGCAGTGCCTCTCCTGAGCGGCTCTCTCCCTCCCTCTGTCTTTCTCATTCTTGCGTCAGTCACTGTGTGTGCCATTTCTCTGATAGTCTTATATTTGTTTACGTTGAACCGTTCATTCAATCCACCACTGTCTCTGTTAACTTCCCTCTCAGGGTGCATTTTGTGAATCTCTCCACACATAAGGTGATTGTATGCAGTGGCTGAGACGTAAGGGGCTCCATTGGTCATGGACCCTCAGATAGGGAGTATCTGTTGGTGGTGTTTGCTTAGGAGTTTGAAGAAGGCACGCCGAATCCGAGGTCAGGAAGGTGGGGTTTCTTCCACCCGTCACACCTCATCACACAACTGGCGTCTGGAAGGCATTAGAAGGGCTGGGTGCAGGCGCCACGCACATGAATGATGTGTGAGGGAAAGTCAGTGGGGTCTTCATAATAGGGAAAACCTCTGACTCTTCTGTGGGCATCGGTTTCTACCTCTCTGACCTCATTTCCGTTGGTTTTGTAGTTTTCAAAATAAAGCTCCAGCAAATGTGTTCTGAGGTCCAGAGAAAAGATACTGTAAGGAGGGACCCTCCTTGTCTAGAAATACCTTCATCACGTCATGGGAGACTGGTGGTATTTCACAAAACTGTCATGTTGAGTGGTGGCCGGGCAGGTGACTCGAGGCTTGAGTCAGTCCCCTGAAAGGAGAGCCCAGGGTGGCCCGGGACTGTCATGCTCTGCTGTGTGACTCAAGTGGGCGACATTGAAGTGGACGCGTGCCAGGAGCAAGCAGCAGGGCAGAGCTTCGCCACATGTGAGTCTCGGTCACTTTGGGAAAAAGTGTTTCCCTGAGGCTGGCTTTCCGGAATCAAGAGCACTCACGGGTGTCCTCTGATGACGGGAGAGAACATTCGAGAGGCGGTATTGTCTCTGCCATCTGGATTGTCTTGTTCGTTTCAGAAACCAGCTAAAGAGAGTTGCTACCTTGTATGGGAGTGGAATTGCCTGTTTTGGACATTAATTGCACAGAACGTGATCCCCTGGTCTTTTTGGACAGCAGTGCGTCTCCATCAGATCCAGGTCCCAGGGGAGACCTTTCTTCCTTCCTTTGTCTCTGGCCACCGAGAGTTAGGCTTCCCTGGTAGTTCAGATGGTAAAGAATCTGCTTGCAGTGCAGGAGATTTGGGTTCAATCCCTGGGTCAGGAAGATCCCCTAGAGGAGGAAATGGCAACCTACTCCAGTATCCCCCCTGCAGAATTCCATAGAAGAGGGGCCGGAAAGGCTACAGTCTATGGGGTTTCAAAGAGTTAGACATGACTGAGTTACTAACACACACACACACACACACACACACACAGACAGTTAGGAGCTCTCCGACTCATCTTCCCTTCCAGAGTCCGTGGCAGCCCATCTGGGCGCATTTGGTGTCCTGGGTCCTCAGGATCTGCCGGCTGTGGGATCTCTGGGTGAGAGAGGATTGTGCTGCAGTTATTTCTGGGTCCTGGGCTTTTAGGGGACAACTCATGGCTGCCCTGGTGCCCCTGAGCTCCTGGCTTCCTGGTCTCACTGTTTGGGATCTTGAATGACTAGGGAGCGTGGATTTCGGGCACCGATTCATCACTCCTTTCAGAGGGCTCTTAAACTGGGAGAGCCGCCAGTGAAATCAGATTTTCATTTCCTGAAACTCCAACCAAACCTATAACTGGTGAGATAGCTCAGAGGCCCGGGGAGCGCCTGCCACTGAGGGCAGAGAAACCAGGGGTGAGAACCTTGGCCAGGGCAGGACTCACCTGAAACTAATCCGAGGAAGGTGCCAGCTTTTCCTGCTTAGACGAGAGGATTCTGTGCTGCTCTCAAGTCTCAGGAACGTCTCTTGTTACAGAGCAGAAGTGGGAAAGGTTATTAATATGTGATCATCACACCCACGTAAAGATGTAAACATCATGTATATTCTACATGCTGATCTCTTCCTCCTGTGTATGGGTCAGGTTTTTTCCCTCATACCTGGAACCATGTTGACTCTTTTTTTTTTTAATCTTAAAAAAAGTCTCAAAGCTGTCAGAATGAACTGGTTCTTTTATTTTATCTTTACATGAAAAGTAAATGAATGATCTGGTACATCTTTCTTGTGACTTGTTCAACAAGTTTTCCCGAGATTAAACACCCTTACTTATATTTTTATTTATCCAAGTTAATGTTTGAGGTTTTTTTAGTGTGTAATGAGTCAAATAATAATTTTGCTTGGGACTCAGAGAGGCAGTGCCAGCAGGAGCTCCAGTGCATTTTTCAGAGCTGGTGGGTTTCTTGTTGGTATCTTGGGCATTCTTTCCAGATGCAGATCTGCGAATCTATAAATACTGCCAATCAGGCCTATCCTGCCTCTATGGGCTGTTCAACATTTATCAGCTTTATGATCAATTTTAAGAGCTTCCCATGTGGTGCTAGTGGTAAAGAATCCTGTCAATGCAGGAGACTCAAGAAATATAGGTCCGATCCCTGGGTCAGGAAGATTCCCTGGAGTAGAAATGGCAACCCTCTCCAGTAGTCTTGCATGGAAAATTTCATGGACAGGGGACCCTGGTGGGCTACAGAGTTGGCTCTGTATGTACAGCCTTGATGTACTCCTTTCCCAATTTTGAACCAGTTTGTTGTTCCGTGTCTGGTTCTAATTGTTGCTTCTTGACCTGCATACAGGTTTCACAGGAGGCTGGTAGAGTGGTCTGGTATCCCCATCTGTTTAAGAATTTTCCACAATTTGCCTCCTTAGGTAGGTTTATTCCTTAGGTATTTTATTCTTTTTGTTGCAACGGTAAATGGGATTGTTCCCTTAATTTCTCTTTCTGATCTTTCATTGTTAGTGTGTCAGACTGCAAGAGATTTCTGTGTATTAATTTTGTATCCTGCGACTTTGCTGAATTCATCGAGTAGTTCTAGTAGTTTTCTGGTGGCATCTTTAGGGTTTTCTATGTATAGTAAGAATCATGCCATTTGCAAACAGTGACAGTTTCACTTCTTCTTTGCCCATTTGGATTCCTTTTATTTCTTTTTCAACCCTGTATTGGGTGCCACTGTTATCCCCTCCCCCTCCTTTTTTTTTTTAAACAGGTTTGTAAACACAATGTTTGTTACACTGCGAAAAAACCTCTTATACTAAGTAAATTCCAAACTACATTCTTCTGAAAGATGCTTCTAGTATGTCTTAGATAACTTCTATATTATGTACAGTGAAACCACTTTTAAAAAGCAGTGACTTAGGCAAACCAACCCTAATGATTCGTTAAACCATTTCCCTGTTTTACAGACAAGGCAACCGAGGCCTGGAAGCATTATTAGACTTGCCCCCAGGTCATGGCTAGTGTGAGTGAGTTTGGTTTGGATCCAGAGTCTGGTCCCAGGAGTCATGGGCTCAACCACCCTGCCGTGCTGCCCTCATCGGCTGCGCACCAGGCCCTTTATGGATGAAAGATGCTCTGACCAGATCTGCCAGCTTTGAAGCCCAGAGCTTTCTCACCCGGGACAGGTCCTGTGGATGGGTGGTTGTGAAGGCTGTTTCTTGGAGTTACTGTTTGATCAATTCAAGGCTTCCAGGAGTGGTGGACAAAAGCCATTATTTGCTTATGATGGGAAGAGTGACATCAGATGGGCCTTTACTATAAAGCTTTTTATGTTGATGGTCTTCCTAGACACCACTGTTCAAAAACGTCTGCAAACAAAGTGACCAAGGGCTTTATTTTTCGTGACCAATTTCCTTATATATTGATAAGTATATTGTATAGGACTTCCAGGTGGCTCAGTGCTAAAGAATCCGCCTGCCAACGTAGGAGACACAGAAGATGGTGGGTTCAATCTCTGGGCCGGGAAGATCCCCCGGAAGAGAAAATGGCAACCCACTCCAGTATTCTTGCTTGAAAAGTCTCTTGGACTGATATGCTTAGAAACCACTCAAATGGTTAGTCCTGAATTTCCTTCTTTTCTGGATTTGGGAATAGTAAGTGGAGTATCAAGTGAGTTTAAATGTGTTTTGTAGAATTTTTACACATTTGTGTTGATTAAGGTTGCAGCAACTCCATGTGGCTTATTTGTATGTGTGTGTGTTATGTTTTTTTTTCTGCTTTTTAAAATTTATTTATTTTTAATTGAAGGATAATTGCTTTATAATATCGTGTTGGTTTCTGCCAAACATCAACATGAATCAGCCATACGTATACATATGTCTCCTCCCTCTTGAACTTCCCTCTCACTTAATATGGCTTTTTTTTTAAACTATTTTATTTATTTATTTGGCTGCACTGAGTCTTGGTTGCAGCACACAGGATCTTTAGTTGCGGAATGTGGGGTCTAGTACCCTGACCAGGGATCCAACCTGGGCTTCCTGCATTGGGAGTGCAGAGTCTTAGCCACTGCACCACCAGGAAAGCCCCTGATGGCTTTTTTGAAAGGTCAGGTATGGCCTCCATCTGGGTCTAAGCTCTAGACCACTTGGGAGTGGGGGGGAGTGGACTACTGCTTCCTTCTCCCTGAGGATGCTCTGTAGGGAAGAGCCACAATATCTCATCACATCTGCCACTGCCGGGGCACGAGAGGTATCTGCCTGCACTCTCAAGTTAAATCCTTATGCAAACAAGCCAGTGTGGTGGCTGCGTTCGCTTCTGCCCGACATCCAGAGAGGTCACTCACCCAAGGGCACCACGAGACATGGCACTGTCAGGAAGTGACCCAGGGCTTTGCCCTGCGTCACTTCCGCCGAACCTGATGGCGGAAAATTCCCCATGCCTGTTTCATTTTCACTGGATTCTCATTTTGGTGGAGGCAATGTTGGGGAAGTCTGGGCCTCTCAGTGGGAGCAGGGTGAGTGAAGCAGGCCCTGAATGTAAGTTACAAGCGAGCAGGTCCCCAGCTCCTTCAGGATGGGCAGCTGTGGGTGCAGGTGATGAGCTGAAGGTCAAGGTGAGCAGGCAGAACTGCTGTGGTTGTGGCGAGAGCTGACTGTCACCCAGAACCTCCTCTGGTTCTTTCCCGTTTCATCTCCCGCAAACTCACCGGCACAGAAGCAAAACAGTCCTGTCGTTCTTTCCTCTAGGTCAACTCGAACGTTCCAAATACCTCCCTTTACCCGATGCTGCTGATAACATCAGGATGGCTTTAAACTCAGTAAGTGGTTAATCATTACCTCCCTGGCCTTGCCCTGTCCTGCGTTCCTTCTGCTCTTTCCAGTGGCGGCATGTACTGCTCAGCACTGTCAGAGCTGCTTGCTTGATGCCTGCGCCCCCTGGGATGCTGTGAAGGCATTCCGGGGTTCAAGGGTGAGCAGGAGTGGGGCGGGGGGAGCCGCGTGGCAGTTGTGCAGTTGCAGGGGGTGTGTGGGTGATGAGGTTCTTCCTGCTTTGATCAGGATGGAGCAGGGGGCAGGGGTGAGATGTGGGGACAGAGGCAGGATGGTGGTGAGAGGGAGTTGTGTGTGTGTGTGTGTTAGTCGCCCAATCATGTCTGATTCTTTGTGACCCCATGGACTATGTGTGGCCCACCAGGTTCCTCTGTCCTTTGGTTTCTCCAGGCAAGAATACTGGAGTGGGTTGCCATTTCCTTTTCTAGGGGATCTTTCTCACCCAGGGATTGAACACGGATCTCCCACATTGCAGGAAGATTCTTTCCCAGTTAAAAGAGAGTGCCCGTGATACCAGTGGCCAGCAGAGCACAGTGTAGCCTCGCTTACTGGTAGTCTGGGAGAGGCTGTGGCTGAAGCAAAGGGCTGGCCACCCCCTCCTGAAACACCCCCCGCCCCCTCCCCACACTTTGGATACAAATGTACATTACATTTGAGCCTCTTAATGAAAGTGAAAGAAGAGAGTGAAAAAGCTGGCTTAAAACTCAACATTCGAAAAACAAAGATCATGGCATCCGGTCCCATCACTTCATGGCAAATAGATGGGGAAACAGTGGAAATAGTGACAGACTTTGTTTTCTTGGGCCCCAAAATCACTGCAGATGGTGAATGCAGCCATGAAATTAAAAGATGCTTGCTCCTTGGAAGAAAAGTTATGACCAACCTGCTGCTGCTGCTAAGTTGCTTCAGTCCTGTCCAACTCTGCAACCTTATAGGCAGCAGCCCACCAGGCTCCCCCATCCCTGGGATTCTCCAGGCAAGAACACTGGAGACAGCATATTAAAAAGCAGAGACATTACTTTGCCTTCGCATGTATATATATGAGACTTGGACTATAAAGAAAGCTGAACACTGAAGAATTGATGTTTTTGAACTGTGGTGCTGGAGAAGACTCTTGAGAGTCCCTTGGACTGCAAGGAGATCCAACCAGTCCATTCTAAAGGAGATCAGCCCTGGGTGTTCTTTGGAAAGACTGTTGCTGAAGCTGAAACTCTAATACTTTGGCCACCTGATGCAAAGAACTGACTCATTGGAAGAGACCCTGATGCTGGGGAAGATTGAAGGCGGGAGGAGAAGGGGACAACAGAGGATGAGATGGTTGGATGGCATCCCTGACTTGATCCCTGACATGAGTTTGAGCAAGCTCCAGGAGTTGGTGATAAACAGGGAAGCCTGGTGTGCTGCAGTCCATGGGGTCACAAAGAGTTGGACATGACTGAGACTGAACTGACTGACTGGCTGTACCTTCCCCATCGCATCTCACTTATCATCTTACATTTAGATTACTAAAAGTTGTGGTTGACAACAGAGATCTCTCTATTTGGAAAGCAGACCTTCGCTTGCCCCATTCCTGTATTTGATAGTTTCCGTTGGATCCTTTTAAAATTCCAAACCCATGGTACAGGAACTCACAGGGTTAGACAGCCGTGCCTGCTGCCACCTTTCCTGGGAAGGTCACCGTGTTCTCAGATGCTTCAGATGGAGACCAGATGCCTTTTCTGCTTTTTGGCCTCTGGCTTCCTCATTTAGATGAGAGATTACCTTCTGTTTTCCCTTTCTGTTACTGCTCTGGTCTTGGGTGCAATCTTCGGACTCTGGAAGGGGCACGTTGGTGAGTTATTAAACTCAAGATTGGCTCACTGTTTTCTAACCACACTGCCCTGGAGGCCTCATTTAAAATTCTCAGCATTAAGTCGCCTATGCTCAGAATACTAGTCTTCTCTGAGCTCTCAGTCAACAAGGAACAAGGGGAGGAATTACTGAGTGGGGAGGAGTGTTGCAAGTGGACGCTTAGATAAGAGGGCAGGTGTGGCTCCCAGGGTGGTCTAGCCAGTGGGTGGTCTGTGGGGGCAGGAGTGGGTCTGAGGCACAGCAAGTTCACAAGGTCCTGGGGTCCCCAGTGGCCTTGGGGGGTCGGGATTTGGAAAGGGCAGATTTTAAGTAGGCATAAGGGGAGGAGAGAAGTGAAAAAAAGAAAAGAAAAACAAGTAAAACCAAAATTAAAAGGCAAATGACAAGCTAGAAAATACATTTTAAAGAAAAGATTTACCACTTTCTACATAGAGTGTTCACAAAAATTAATTGGTAGAACACTAAGATTTCAATGGGCTTCCCTGGTGGCCCAGGGGTAGAGAATCCACCTGCAATGCAGGAGCCACAGATTCGATCCCTGGGTTGGGAGGATCCTCTGGATGAGGGCACACAAACCCACTCCAGCATTCTTGCCTGGAGAATCCCACGGACAGAGGATAGGGTACAGTCACACAGAGTTGGACACGACTGACGCAGCTTAGCACACACACCAACAGACACTTTGGCAAAAAGCATAAACCAATACTTCTTGTTAAAGAAAATATTGTTTTTTTTAATAATCATAACTCTGTGATTGTAAACACTGGAAGACCCTGGACCTTTATCAATGTTGCCAACCTCAGCATTGCTGAAATCTTGGAAAGAACTTATGGCATAGCAGATACACCTTCCCCCCAGATCGTTACCATTTCATGAAAAAATGTTCCTGTTTGTTATCAAAAACTTTAATTTTAAGCAAGTAGATAAGAAAACAACGCTAGGTACAAAGAGAATAGTTTTAAAAAGAAAGTCAGATAGGAACCAGCCAAAGGATGGAGCTGAGAGTGCAATGCAGTGACTGGGCATCCCTTCTATGTCTGTGTGTGTGTACACTGCACCCCAGAAATACCACTCAGAGGTGGAGCTGCCAGAGTCCACGTGCTGTCCACACAGACACTCGTGCCATGGAAAGATGCCTGGGGCAGCAGAGCTGCTAGGTGCCCCCAGCTGTGAATCCTTCAGGTAGATTTCATAACCTCTGTCACTCACGTTCCTGTCTGAGTATACCCATCACACCTGTACCATCTTAGGAGGTTGCTGCTGCTGCTGCTAAGTCACTTCAGTCGTGTCCGACTCTGTGCAACCCCATAGACGGCAGCCCACCAGGCTCCCCCGTCCCTGGGATTCTCCAGGCAAGAACACTGGAGTGGGTTGCCATTGCCTTCTCTCTCTTAGGAGGTTATGGTCAGGCTTTAAGGAGGCTTGAATACAGATACCCAAGTTGGTAAGTTTTCTAATGTTAGCTTTTATTATTCTCATTGTAATTCTGGTATTGCTAGTTCATAACTTGGTACCCCAGCCTCGGGGCTGGGGTACCGGCTCATTCCCAGACTTCTACACATGTTTTTTCTTTAGTTTGTTATGCAATCTCAACGTCAGCCATTTATTTTTCCTTTATTTCAAAAAATTAATAGCAAACAAACAAAACCAAACGCTATTGCCAATTAATTGGACACCCTGGTGAGTTTTCATTCTAGGTGAGGGTTTGACATGATTCAAGATGCCCTGGTATCTTTGGTAAAGAATCTGCCTGCAAAGCAGGAGACTCTGATTCGATCCCTGGGTCAGGAAGATCCCCTGGAGAAGGGATTGGCTACCCACTCCAGTATTCTTACCTGGAAAACTCCATGAATATCAGTCCATGGGCTACAGTCCATGGGGTTTCGAAGAGTCAGACATGACTGAGTCACTAAGAGCTTCACTTTCACATAGGAATCTGCAGTGCTGAACCCATGAATTGACTGAGTGCCGAGTTGGACACAACTGAGCGACTTCACTTTCACTTTTCACTTTCATGCATTGGAGAAGGAAATGGCAACCGACTCCAGTATTCTTGCCTGGAGAATCCCAGGGACGGGGGAACCTGTTGGGCTGCCGTCTATGGGGTTGCACAGAGTCGGACACGACTGAAGCGACTTAGAAGCAGCAGCAGCATGGAATGTTTCTTTAAGCTTTGGAATAATTACAGCTTTGTATCATTCATCTTCTTTTTAATCGTTTAGGGATCATCACCAGGTGTCGGGCCTTACTATGAGAACCATGGATACCAGCCGGAAAGCTTGTACCCTCAGCAGCTGCCCACGGCTCCCCCTGCTTACGAGGTGTACCCCGCTCAGTACTACCCGCCCGTGGTGCCCCAGTACACCCCAAGGGTTCAGACGCACGCCTCGACACCTGTCATCTACAGGCAGCCCAAACCTCCGTCCAGGACAGCATGCACCTCAAGTAGGGCCCTTTTTGCTTTTATTTTCTCTAATGGAGCCGAGTTTGGGGTTTGCCTTCTCCAGGGTGCCCTCTGCCCCCACCAGCTCGGTGCCGGCTCTCCTCTGTCTGCAGGGCTGGTGCGCATGCCTCCGTCTCTGTGTCAAAGTCGTGGACCCTGGTTCTCACCTCCCGGGGGCCTTTGCTAGCCTGTTAGCTAGGTGGTGCTAGTGTTAGAGAAGCTGCCTGCCAGTGCAGGATATGGCAGAGTGGTGAATTTGATCCCTGGGTCGGGAAGATCCCCTGGTGGAGGAAATGGCTACCCACTCCGGTATTCTTGCCTGGAGAATCCCGTGGACAGAGGAGCCTGGCGGGCTGCAGCCCATGGGGTCACAAAGAGTCGGACATGACTGAGCACACAGCACACATACACAGCGGCTAAGACCTTCATCTCCCACTAACATGTACCAGCTTGGCCTGTACCACCCAGGGTGGTCTTTCCAGCCCAGCCTCTTTGAACTGCTTCTTGTCTGCGTGGTTTACCACTATATCATCTTGAGTAGATGGCAAGCCCCCGGTACAGGAAGAAACAACCTTTCTCTACATACCCATTTCCTGGATGCGACAAGTCACGGTCAAGGTGCTTGATGAGTATTGTGTATTCAGTGAAGGAAGTGGCTGGTGGGGTTGTCACCCAGAAGCATCTGCAACATTTTCTCATGGCTTGAAGGGTCTTGTAGGCAGACCTGAGCGGGTCATGGAGAGGATGAGGGACCGCAGGTGGTGTGTCTTCTGCCCACCACCTTAACTCCATGTCTTTCATGTCGTCTCATTTGTCTGCTTTATTTTTTAGTAGTTCAAACTTTTAATTAATTAGTTAATCATTTTGGCCCCATTATGCTGCATGCAGGATCTTAGTTCTTCGACCAGAGATTGAACCCGTGCCCCTGGCATTGGAAGCACGGAGTCTTAACCTCTGGACCACCAGGGAAGTCCTTGTCTGCTCTCCTTACATTTCATTTTATCTTCTTTCCCTCCAGATCCCTTCCCTTTGTGCCCCCTCCCCTAACTTGTAACACAGGCAAGTTGATGTGGTAAGCACTGCCCAGGCAGAACGAGTACAGCCAGTTACTTATATGAGCACAGAGCTAGTACAGGGGCTGGCCCAAGGAACATTTTCATTGATAACATTTTTATTTTATTTTGTGAGATACACATACCCTCACACACAACTCACACAGTTAAAGATCTATGACAGGGTGAATTTCCATGTGCCAACAACACACCATAAACAGTGGCATCAGGTAATATCTGTACCCTTTGAAGATTCCTCTCCTCAGACCTCCCTGCCGCTGCTGCTGCTGCTGCTAAGTCACTTCAGTCGTGTCCAACTCTGTGCGACCCCAGAGACGGCAGCCCACCAGGCTCCCCCGTCCCTGGGATTCTCCAGGCAAGAACACTGGAGTGGGTTGCCATTTCCTTCCCCAATGCATGAAACTGAAAAGTGAAAGTGAAGTTGCTCAGTCGTGTCCGACTCTAGCGACCCCATGGACTGCAGCCCACCGGGCTCCTCCGTCCATGGGATTTTCTATGCAAAAGTACTGGAGTGGGGTGCCATTGCCTTCTCTGCAGACCTCCCTAGACCTGCCTAGCTCTTCACAACTGCCGTCCTTCTTGTATTTCTCTCTCTGTCCTTTCCTTTGTCTCCCTCATGCTTCACAGATGGCTCTTCACATCCTTCCTTCTCCCCACCGCTACTCTCTTCCATTCCTGTGTTTTCTACCCCTTTGTGATGCCTTCTCCTTAATTACTTCTACTCCTTTCCTGTGTGATTTTCTTTCTCTCCATCAGTTCGTCTTGGTTAAAGAAATTACTTGTCTCTGCACTGATGTCTTTCTGGTAGTGGCTGTTAGATTGAAACCGGTGGCTCCTAACGGAGTGATTTTGACCCTCAGGGGCATTTGGCGATGTCCGGAGACAGTTTCGGTTGCTATAACTGGGGTGGGGTTGCTACCAGCATCTGCTCGGGAGGCGCCAGTGATGATGCTGAACATCCTCCAGTGCACAGAATGACCACCACCGAGGATGGCCCAGCCAAGATGTCAGCGGTACCCAGGCTGAGGACCGCTGGTCTTAGCCCCTCATGGTCTTAGCTCATCCTTCCCTAACTCTTGGCAACCACTGATTTGTCTCCATAATTTTGTCTCTTTTAGAGTGTAGAGTTGGAGTCATGCAGCAGTACGTAGCCAGTCAGAGCCTGACAGTATTTTGCAAGTGACTTAAAAAGCACAAAGTCAGTAGATCCTCAGCGAGAGTACAAGGGACTTTTTATCTTCCTGGCTCTGTTTGTTTTATCTTCCTGGCTCTCCAGATCTTTCACATTGAACCTTAATACATGTGTTAGCATTTGGGTTTTGGAGGCTTGAAGGTCAACAATCTTGTGAGGCAAATAGTTGACACTGGTCACAGAAGGGCTACATCAACAATTGATAACAATGAAGGTAAGAGGAGAGTGAAAAAGCCGGCTTGAAGCTCAACATTAAAAAAACTAAGACATGGCATCTGGTCCCATTACTTTATGGTGGATAAAAGGGAAAAAAAGTGGAAGGAGTGACAAGATTTTATTTTCTTGGGTTCCAAAATCACCTCGGATGGTGACTACAGCCATGAATTAGAAGATGCTTGCTCCTTAGAAGGAAAGCTATGACAAGCCTAGACAGTGTATTAAAAAGCAGAGACATCACTTTGCTGACAGAGGTCCATATGGTCAGAAGCTTCCCTGGTGGCTCAGACGCTAAAAAATCTGCCTGTAATGTGCGAGACCCAGGTTCAATCTCTGGGTTGGGAAGATCCCTTGGAGAAGGAAATGGCAACCCACTCCAGTACTCTTGCCTGGAGAATCCCCTGGACAGTGGAGCCTGGAGGGTTACAGTCCATGGGATCACAAAGAGCTGGACATGGCTGAGCAACTAACACACACACATGGTTTTCCAGTACTCGTGTACAGATGTGAGAGTTGGGCCACAAAGAAGGCTGAGCCCCAAAGAATTGATTCTTTCAAATTGTGCTGGAGAAGACTCTTGAGAGTCCCTTGTACTTCAAGGAGATCACACCAGTCAATCCGAAAGGAATTCAACCCGGAATATTCATTGGGAGGACTGATGCTGAAGCTGAAGCTCCCATACTTGGGCCACCTGATGCGAAGTGCTGACTCATTGGAAAAGACCCTGATGCTGGGAAAGATTGAAGGCGGGAGAAGAGGGTGGCAGAGGATGAGGTGGTTAGATAGCATCACCAACTCAATGAACATGAGTCTGATAAAACTCCAGAAGATAGTGAGGGACTGAGAAAGCTGGCATGCTGCAGTCCATGGAATTGCAAAGAATCAGACATGACTTAGGGACTGAACAACAATAACAACAGCAAATGATTAGTCAGTTGTACCTACACCCAAAGAGGTACAATTGCAAACCAGCACCCAGTCCAGCCTGATCGACCAGACATTGATCCCGAAATAGTTGTCCATCAGCAGTGAGATCTGGGGCCCCCGATGCCCACACTCCTAGCGAAAGCCGGGCAGGTTGCCACCCTGTCCAGGAGACGTTCAGGATGCCTAGCTCAGGACACTGTCTCAACGAAAGGTTCAGGACACCTGGTTTAACATCCTTCTACTCACCAGGCATGGTATCTTATCTTGGATACTATGACACACAGGGAAGTCACCCAAAGGAAGAAATCACCCTTTACTGATGGATCAAATTGACCATTTGGAATTTCCCCTGAGCCTCCTTGGCGACCCCACCTTGCCTGCTGCCAGACGCATTCACCATGAACCAAGCCCTGTTAAGACGTGGCTGGTATCACATGGCACTCTTCAGACCAGCAGGTGACCTCACCTAGGAGCCTGTAGGTCTGAGACTCACCTCCTCTCCCCTAGCTGAGTCAGAATCTCTGGGTAACAGGCTCCCCAGGTGATTCCTAAGCCGGTTTGAGCATAGACTGTGGAATTTACAGAATGTGGTAACAAAATGAGGGGTGAGGGTTCATGCCCAGATCCAGTGGTTCAGTTGACTCTAGAAACTGGATTTCTTGGTCTGGTGGACTTCTGGAAGGAAAAATGGGCACAGGTGAGGTACAGGGCCTCCCCATGAGCTCTACCTCTGCCGCCCAGTGTCCTCCTGTAGGAGCTAAGGAGTAGTAGGTTGTATAAGAGCCTTCGCCCTGGCTCTCCTCTCCTCTGCCTGTCCGCCCATCTCCCGAGGGAAGCACCGGCCTTGGGGTGCTCTCTGAACAGGAACGTCTTACTCTGAAGCTCGGCACGACTTGTGGCTTACGCTCTGACCAACAGCCGCGTGTCAGTTTGTTTCAAAATGGCACCCCACTCCAGTCCTCTTGCCTGGAAACTCCCATGGATGGAGGAGGCTGGTGGGCTACAGTCCATGGGGTCGCTAAGAGTCAGACACGACTGAGCGACTTCACTTTCACTTTTCACTTTCATGCATTGGAGAAGGAAATGGCAACCCGCTCCAGTGTTCTTGCCTGGAGAATCCCAGGGATGGGGGAGCCTGGTGGGCTGTCGTCTATGGGGTCGTACAGAGTCGGACACGACTGCAGTGATTTGGCGGCAGCAGCAGCAGCAGAGAACACTGGTGACCTTGTCCTACAGCTTGTCTTCTTAGCTGAAATGTGAGCCCAGAGCTCCTGTCCTCAGACCTGAGGGGCAACCCTAGCTCTGTAGATACTCCCACAGTGATAGATCATCCTTCCTTTTCACTGTCCAGCGCAGCTGCCACTGGCCATGTGGGACTATCGAGCAGTTGAATTTACAGAATGATTTAATATTATTTAAAGGGACGGGGGAGCCTGGTGGGCTGCCGTCTATGGGGTCGCACAGAGTCAGACACGACTGAAGCGACTTAGCAGCAGCAGCAGCAGCAACATGAGAATTAATTAAAGTGAAAATAGCCACATGAGGCCGGTGACTGTGAGTCAGTGAGTCAGCGTGACTCTGGCCCATCCATTCCCTAAACTGCCTTGAGGAAAAGGCTTTTTTCTCTCTGCTTTGAGTACCACTGACACGGAGATGAGAGAATGGCTGTGCTTTGTGGCTTGCAGGACCTTAGCTCCCCAACCAGGGGTCAAACCTGGGCCCCCTGCATTGGAAGCTTGGAGTCTTAACCATTGGACAGCCAGGGACGTCCCTGGAGATGACAGTTTGGGGAGTGTTATTATTATTTTGCTTATGCTTGTAATTACTGGAGCAAGGAATATTTCCTTTATTCAACCAATTTTTTACATTCATCATTTTTTGGACTGTCTTAAGACCAAAAGACTATCTTACTTTTTTAAGAGCTTAACTTCAATGTATGTTTGCTTTATATCACAGCTGCCTGCTTTGGTTCTCCAAAAAGTTAACTTTAGTTCAACTCTATGGAAGAAATAAGGCCTCACAGGATATGTTCCTAAAGAGAAAAGTCACTTTTTAAAAATGGAAATATAATTGCTTTACAATGTTGTGTTAGTTTCCGCCGTACGACAATGAGAATCAGCCACAAGTAGACATATGTCCCCTCCCTCCTGGCCCTCACTCTCACCAAGACCCGCATCCCACCCCTCTAGGTCATCGCAGGGCACCGAGCTGAGCTCCTTGTGCTCGGCAGCAGCTCCCCACCAGCTGTTTCACTCATGCTGGTGCGTATATGTCCATGCTGCTCTCTCCGTTCGTCCCACCCTCCCTTCCCCCACTGTGTCCGCAGGTCTGTTCTCTATGTCTGCATCTCTATTCCTGCCTTGCAGATAGTTTCATCAGCACCATTTTTCTAGATTACATATATATGTTTTAAAATATGATATTTGTTTTCCTCTTTCTGACTTACTTCACACTCTGTATGATAGGCTCTAGGTTCATCTGCCTCACTACAGCTGGCCCAATTTCATTCTCTTTATGGCTGAATAATATTTAAGTGTATAAGTAAGTGAAAGTCTCTCAGTCGTGTCCGACTCTTTGCGACCCCATGGGCTATACAGTCCATGGAATTCTTTATGCCAGAATACTGCGGTGGGTAGCCTTTCCCTTCTCCAGGGGATCTTCCCATCCCAGGGATCAAACCCAGGTCTCCCGCATTGCCGGCAGATTCTTTACCAGCTGAGCCACAAGGGAAACCCAAGAATACTGGAGGGGGTAGCCTATCCCTTCTCCAGGGTCTTCTTCCCAACCCAGGAATTGAACCAGTGTCTCCTGGATTGCAGGCGGATTCTTTACCAACTGAGCTATCAGGGAAGCCCCATTTAAGTGTATACAAAATTATTATTCCTTGGTAAGATATACCATAAAAGTAGTGCATGAAATTTGAGAGTCTAAGAAACCAGGTGACTAAGTTGTGTACTCACTTCCTCTCCTGCAGAGACTAAGAAAGCCCTGTGCATCACCTTCACCCTGGTGGCCCTGCTGGCAGGAGCAATCCTTGCTGCCGTCCTCCTCTGGAAGTACAGTAAGTGCTGGCCAGAGCTGAGTTGCATTGTGCTGGTCCTTCAGCAGCCCTGCTGCCTGGACCAGGGGGCCCACCCCTGGCCCCTCATGAAGTTTCCCATCTCTTTCCTCCTGTTTGACTACTAGATGCTTGAATAACCTTTCTTGGAAGCTGCCAGTCTCGTTGGCATACTTCCTCCTCATCTGTGGGTTGTCAAGACCCCATGTCCTTTGTGTGGTATTGACACATGCGGGAGAAGCACGTTGAGTTCACCCTGTGCTTTAGGACCCTGAGTGGGGCCTGGCACTTGTGAACACCCGCACTTCGGGGGCACACCTGTCTCCTGTGTTTCTCCTGTGTACATGGTGGTGGCTGGAGGCCTTCCCTCCCCAGGGGACTCCTGTACCCACAGCCAGGCCTCCTCCACCAGCCTGGGGCGGGGATCATGGGTCACAGGACTCACCTGTGTGGCGGGGGTGCGGGGAACTGCTGACGTCCCAGGTTAGGGACCCGCCTCTGACCGGAAGTAATAAACCTGGGGGATTCACCATTGCTTTGGCCAGCCCCGCTTCCTTTGACATAATGCTGTTGGCAAGGACCCATCTCCTCCTTTTAAAATAGAGGGGGACGGCTTGCTGTCTCTTGTCCCGAGGGCTGGGGGTTTCCTTGGTTTCTCAGCCTGATGAGCGTCTCCCTCTGTTTCCCTGCAAGTGGAGGACGAGTGTTCAGGGTTGGAGTGTGGCTCCTCCGGGACCTGTGTCAGCCCCTCTCTCTGGTGCGATGGCATCCTGCACTGCCCCAGTGGCGAGGATGAGAACCACTGCGGTAAGTGGCAGGGCTGCTTGTGAGAGGGGGCCACTTGGCTTGGGCATCAGGTGGCCCCCACAGAGGCCACAGCAAGGCAGGCACACAGTGCCAGGCTTGTATCCCACACGTCAATCACGCCATCACCGACTCCATTGCTGGAGGCTGAACCTTGCATGCAAACCCAGTTTTCAGGTGACGAAACAGGCTCAGAGGGGGCGAGCTCCCACTGGGAGTCACACAGCCAGGGAATGGGAGACCACAGCCTAGGGCCAGGCCACATTCATGCCCCAGCTGCCACAGGACATGACTAAAACAGCAAACTGTTTAAAATATCAAGTTGGGAGTGGGCTCCGTGTTTTCTAAGCAAGCTGCCTTTCGGGTGGCCTGTGTCCGTTGTCATAGGGTGGACACTGCTGCTGCTTTTATTTTCAATGAATTTTTCAGTAGCTGTGGGCTTCCCAGGTGGTGCTAGTGGTAAAGAATTCACCTCCCAGTGCAGGAGATGCAAGAGGCATGCATTCGGTCCGTGGTTCGGGAAGATCCCCTGGAGAAGGGAAAGGCAACCCACTCCAGTATTCTTGCCTGGAGAATGCCATGGACAGAGGAGCCTAGTGGATTATAGTCCATGGGGGTTGCACAGAGTCAGACACGACTGAGCAACTGAACACAAAGTAGGTGTAGCAGGGAAATGATGCCTGAGGATGAAGGTTGCGCTGATATCTGCTGAAGGCCCTACCCAAAGCCTGAAGCCTGCTGCATGCTCTGGGAGCTGTTAACTTTGAGTGCAAGTGATGCAGACAGAGGCTGTGCTCCACCCCAGAGCTGTCCATCCTTCTGTGGCCATCCTGGGGAGATGGTTCCCTTTTACACCCCAAGTCCAGATCAGGGCACCTGTGTGAGACACTGCTGTCCTGCCCGTGGATTCCTCTGCACTGGGAGTTCCTGGAGTTCTCGCTTACAGGAGAGGATTTGCACTTGGCAGACTCATTCACTCTGCAATGTCCATATAGTGCTTTGCCTTTATGGGTGATAGTATATTTGTCACCATTTTCTTAAGTAAAGTGGAGAGTTTCTGAGGTTGAGCAGACATGGTTACTCTATTGGATGGAATGGTGTCTGATGTTTTAATACCTGTGTCCACTCACGTGTCAATAACTCTAGTAAGACCAGCTCATGATGTTGCCTGGAGAGACTTTCTCTTCTTAATGTTGAAGTTGTATTTATTTAAATACTGTTAACAGTTAATGTCTTCAAATAGATCAAAATTCAGGAAGTAGCTAAGGGTATGCAGTGAAAAATCTCACCTACCACTTCACTTACACTCTCACGTGATGTACTCACACACAGTCTCATGCTCACAGATACTAATACATACACTCATACACTGTGAGATTAGAGGACAGGTGCTGGTCTCTGACCCCAGTTCCCAGCACAGGGCTCCTGACACCATGGTGATTTTCAAGTGGTGAGACCACCTGGTGCATCTTTTGTTCTGGTATTTGCTCCTTGACTCCAGCTCCCAACACTGAGCTCCTAAGGCCCTTGTCATTTCCTGGGTGATAGAAGGGTCTTTTGTTCTATGAGGTGATTCTGGGTGGCTCCTGAATGGCTCCTGGGGGCGCTGGTCACCACAAAGACTGAGCCACGGGTAGAAGCTTGGACCTGTCAACCCCTCACGCCCCTGTCTTGAAACTACTTTCTCATCAGAAAACCACTGATCCTTTTACTGTCTCCATGGTTTTGCCTTTTCCCAAGTGTCGTGAGTTGGAATCCTACAGGATGTATGCAGCCTTTTCAGACTGGCTTCTTTCATCACCGACTGACGTGCACTTAAGCTTCCTCCATGTCTCTTCACAGCCTGGTGGCTCATGTCTCTTTAGGGCTGAATCATATTCCACTGTCTGGATGCGCTTACAGTTGGTTTATCCACTCACATGGTGGATGGAATCGCTCACCATGGAAGCATCAGGAAATGAGCTGGTTGCTCCATGGCGGCCTGAGCCTGGATGTCAGGCTCTAAGCAACAACTAACCTGCTTTCCGTCTCCGTAGATTTCTTCCTCCGGATGTTTCATACAAATGGGGTCCTACGGTGTGTGGACTGTTGCCTGGCCTCTTTCAGTCAGGAGAATATCAATCACTTGTGAACGTTCACGCCTGTTGAGTCGAGTCAGTGTTTCATCCCCTTTCGTGGACAAATAACGTTCCATTGTGCGCAAGGACTTCATTCTGTGTGTTCCTCCATTGAGGAACGTTTGGATGTTACCCCCTTTAATGTGAATAATGCTCTCACGAACATGTGTGCACGATGTTCATTTTTGTCTGAATACATGTTTTCAGCTCTGTTGGGTGAAGGGCACATTTTGGGAGGAAAGGCTAGATTCTGGGCATATCCTGTGTGTAGCTGGGGAGAGGGAGCCAAGCCCTCCAGAGCCTCTGTGTCCAGGGAGGGTGGGGCTCATGTGAGGACAGGATGAAGGTCATGGTCTCGGACTCACTGGAGCCTCCCTTCCTGCAGTTCGCCTCTATGGACCGAACTTCATCCTTCAGGTGTACTCAGCACAGAGGAAGTCCTGGCACCCTGTGTGCCAGGACGACTGGAGTGAGAGCTACGGGAGGGCGGCCTGCCAGGACATGGGCTACCGGTGAGTTCCTAGCCCCTTGTCCTCCCCGGTGATGGTGACAGGCACAGAAGCATAGAATCAGTGCTTCTCTCTGCCCCTCCCCGGAAGTGCCAGCCCATGGACACCACACACCTCTGTCTTCTTCCCAAAGCTGCCCCAGGGAACCAGCAGGGAAGGGTGTGCCCCACACCCCCAGCCCCACCTGGGCCTCTGTCTGCTCCTGGTTCCTCAGGGCTGTCCAGCGGAGACTCCAGTGCAAGGTGGAAGCCTTGAGTCAGCTCGCCTCCTGGGTGGGGGTTGGAGGTGGGGGGCCAGAGGGGAGGACTGCGGGGGAGGTCGGAGGGAACAGATCTGTGAGAGCTTCACTGCAGGAGTGCAGGAGGCACTGGGGGCTATTGAACAGAGAGAGCTGATCACTGGATTTATCGGTAAGAGAATACATCCCTCACGTAGCCACTAGAGAAGGTTCCAGCCAGGGGCTCATTGGAGTGCGTCTGCCAGCCTGGCCTTTCAGGGAGAGGCTGGGCCATTTTACTGCCACTGTCTCTTCCTTGGGTGTGTCCCCATGTGACTTCTCTGCAAGTCTAGCCTGTTCACCCTATGCCAGTTTTCAAAATGAATTATCACTGCATAAAAAAGTTGCCATCTTAGCTACAGAACTACTTCCAAATGCCAATCTCCCCCCTAATAGCACTATGAATGGCTTAGGGATGTCTCATCATGGTTCAGGGTCTACATTTTACTACTGGAGCATTTCGACGTGTGGTTACATTATATGTTTGGTTACATTCTACGTCCTCACACATCTATATTCTTACTGCTTTATTATCCTGATCCAGATTAGATTTGAAACATGACTGATAGAGGACTTTCCCCTGACACTTCAGGGTTATTGGATGGTTATAACGTGGCGTCACTTAATTAGCGGAGAAGGCAATGGCACCCCACTCCAGTACTCTTGCCTGGAAAATCCCATGGACAGAGGAGCCTGGTAGGCTGCAGTCCATGGGGTCGCTAAGAGTCAGACACAACTGAGCAACTTCACTTTCACTTTTCACTTTCATGCATTGGAGAAGGAAATGGCAACCCACTCCAGTGTTCTTGCCTGGAGAATCCCAGGGACGGGGGAGCCTGGTGGGCTGCCGTCTATGGGGTCGCACAGAGTTGGACACGACTGAAGCAACTTAGCAGCAGCAGCAGCACTTAATTAGAAGTTGTGTTTTTGTTTTCCAAAATGCTCTTAACCTGCATGTAGTATAAGAGAAGTACTATGATATAGCTATAGCATAGGGTTTGCAAATGCTCGCAGCAAAACTATTATTTTAAGTAAGACTTTCTGGTTTTTTTTTTAGGAATAGTTTTTATTCTAGCCATGGAATAGCAGATGACAGCGGAGCCACAAGCTTTATGAAGCTGAACATAAGTGCCAAAGATATCGATCTCTATAAAAAACTCTACCACAGGTATTTAATTTGCTGATTTCCTTTTCTTAAAAATTTGTTTTATTGAAGTATGGGTGATTTCCAATGTTGTGTTCATCTCCACCAAACAGCAAAGTGACTTAGTTATACAAATATATGCATTCTTTTTCACATTCTTTTCCATGTGGTTTATCACAAGATATTGAACACAGTTCCCCGTGGTAGGCAGTAGGACGTTGTTGTTTATAGCCATCCTATACATAAAGGTTGCATCTGCTAATCCTAAAATTCCAGTCCATCTGCTTTTCCCTCCCTTTGGCAACCACAAGTCTGTGTCTACGTCTGTGAGTCTGTCTGTTTCCTAGGTAAATTCATTTGTTTCATATTTTAGATTCCACATACAAATGATATCATATGGCATTTGTCTTTCTCTGTCTGGCTTACCTCACCTAGGATGATCATTTCTAGGTCCATCCATGCTCCTGCAAAAGGAATTATTTCATTTTTTCTTGCGGTTGAGTAGTATTCCATTGTATGTATGTACCTCATCTTCTTTATACACTCGTCGATCAGTGGGTATTTAGGCTGCTTTCATGTCTTGACACTGTAAATAATGCTGCAGTGAACACTGTGGGGGGCATGTATCTTTTTGAATTATAGTTTCGTCTGGGTATATGCCCAGGAGCGGGATTGCAGGATAACATGGCACTTTTATTTTTAGTCTTTTGAGGAATTTCAAAATTAATCAAACTAATCACATGGACCACAGCCTTGTCTAACTCAACAAAATTATGAGGCATGCCATGTAGGGCCACCCAAGATGCATGGGTCATGGTGGAGAGGTCTGACAGAATGCGGTCCACTGGAGAAGGGAATGGCAAACCACTTCAGTATTCTTGCCTTGAGAACCCCATGAACAGTATGAAAAGGCAAAAAGATAGGATACTGAAAGAGGAACTCCCCAGGTCAGTAGGTGCCCAATATGCTACTGGAGGAGAGTGGAGAAATAACTCCAGGAAGAATGAAGAGACAGAGTCAAAGCAAAAACAACGCCCAGTTGAGGATGTGACTGGTGATGGAAGTAAAGTCTGATGCTGTAAAGAACACTATTGCATAGGAACCTGGAATGTTAGCTACATGAATCACGGTCAGTTGGGAGTGGTCAAACAGGAGATGGCGAGAGTGAACATCGACATTTTAGGCATCAGTGAACTAAAATGGACTAGAATGGGTGAATTTAACTCAGATGACCACTACTGTGGGCAAGAATCCCTTAGAAGAAATGGAGTAGCCCTCATAGTCAACAAAAGAGTCCAAAATGCAGTACCTGGATGCAGTCTCGAAAAGGACAGAATGGTCTCTGTTCGTTTCCGAGGCAAACCATTCAATATCATAGTAATCCAAGTCTATAGCTCAACCAGTAAAACTGAAGTTGAATGGTTCTATAAAGGTCTGTCTAGTCAAGGCTATGGTTTTTCCTGTGGTCATGTATGGATGTGAGAGTTGGACTGTGAAGAAGGTTGAGCACCGAAGAATTGATGCTTTTGAACTGTGGTGTTGGAGAAGACTCTTGAGAGTCCCTTGGACAAAAGGAGATCCAACCAGTCCATTCTGAAGGAGATCCGCCCTGGGATTTCTTTGGAAGGAATGATGCTAAAGCTGAAACTCCAGTACTTTGGCCACCTCGTGCGAAGAGTTGACTCATTGGAAAAAACTGATGCTGGGAGGGATTGGGGGCAGGAGGAGAAGGGGCCGACAGAGGATGAGATGGCTGGATGGCATCACTGACTCGATGGACGTGAGTCTCAGTGAACTCCGGGAGTTGGTGACGGATAGGGAGGCCTGGCGTGCTGCGATTCATGGGGTCGCAAAGAGTCGGACACGACTGAGCGACTGATCTGATCTGATCTGATGAAGACCTACAAATCTTTCTAGAACTAACACCCAAAAAAGATGTCCATTTCATTATAGGGGACTGGAATGCAAAAGCAGGAAGTCAAGAGATACCTGGAATAACTGGCAAATTTGGCCTTGGAGTATGGAATGAAGCAGGACAAAGGCTAATAGAGTTTTGCCAAGAGAACACACTGTCATAGCAAACACCCTCTTCCAACAACACAAGAGAAGACTCTACACGTGGACATCACCAGATGGTCAACACCGAAATCAGATTGATCAAATTATTTGCAGTCAAAGATGGAGAAACTCTACACAGTCAGCAAAAACAAGACTGGGAGCTGACTGTAGGTCAGATCATGAACTCCTTACTGCCAAATTCAGACTTAAATTGAAGAAAGTAGGGAAAACCACTAGACTATTCCAGTATGACCTGAATCAAATCCTTTACGATTATACAGTGGAAGTGACAAATAGATTTAAGGGATTAGATCTGATAGACAGAGTGCCTGAAGAACTATGGACAGAGGTTTATGACATTGTACAGGAGGCAGTGATTAAGACCATCCCCAAGAAAAAGAAATGCAAAAAGGAAAAATGGCTGTCTGGAGAGGCCTCACAAATAGCTTGAAAAAGAAGAGACGCTAAAGGCAAAGGAGAAAAGGAAAGATATACCCATTTGAATGCAGAGTTCCAAAAAATAGAAAGGAGAGATAAGAAAGCCTTCCTCAGTGATTAGTGCAAAGAAATAGAGGAAAACAATAGAATGGGAAAGACTAGAGATCTCTTCAAGAAAATTAGGGATACCAAGGGAATATTTCATGCAAAGGTGGGCACAATAAAGAACAGAAATGGTATGGACCGAACAGAAGCAGAGGATATTAAGAAGAGGTGGCAAGAATACACAGAAGAACTATACAGAAAAGATCTTCATGACCCAGATGACCACAATGGTGTGATCACCCAGGCAGACATCCTGGAATGTGAAGTCAAGTGGGCCTTAGGAAACATCACTACAAACAAAGCTAGTGGAGGTGATGGAATTCCAGTTGAGCTATTCCAAATCCTAAAAGATGATGCTGTGAAAGTGCTGCACTCAATATGCCAGCAAGTTTAGAAAACTCAGCAGTGGCCACAGGACTGGAAGAGGTCAGTTTTCATTCCAATCCCAAAGAAAGGCAATATCAAAGAATGTTCAAACTATCACACAATTGCACTCATCTCACAGGCTAGCAAAGTAATGCTCAAAATTCTCCAAGCCAGGTTTTAACAATACGTGAAACGTGAACTTGCAGATGTTCAAGCTGAAAAGGCAGAGGAACCAGAAATCAAATTGCCAACATCTGTTGGATCATCGAGAAAGCAAGAGAGTTCCAGAAAACCATCTACTTCTGCTTTATTGACTACACCAAAATCTTTGACTGTGTGGATCACAGCAAACTGTGGAAAATTCTTAAAGAGATGGGAATGCCAGATCACCTTACCTGCCTCCTGAGAAATCTGTATGCAGGTCAAGAAGCAACAGTTAGAACTGGACATGGAACAACAGACTAGTTCCAAATAGGGAAAGGAGTGCGTCAAGGCTGTATATTGTCACCCTGCTTATTTAACTTATATGCAGACTCCATCATGCAAAATGTCATGCTGGATGAAGCACAAGCTGGAATCAGGATTCCTAGGAGAAATATCAATAAACTCAGATATGCAGATGACACCATCCTTATGGCAGAAAGTGAAGAAGAACTAAAGAGCCTCTTGATGAAAGTGAAAGAGGAGAGTGAAAATTTGGCTTAAAACTCAATATTCAGAAAACTAAGATCATGGCATCTGGTCTTATCATTTCATGGCAAATAGATGGGGAAACAGTGAGAAACTTTATTTCTTTGGGCTCCAAAATCACTGCAGATGGTGAGTGCAGCCATGAAATTAAAAGATGCTTACTCCTTGGAAGAAAATCTATGAGCAACCTAGACAGCATATTAAAAAGCAGAGACATTACTTTACCAACAAAGGTCCGTCTAGTCAAAGCTATGGTTTTTCCAGTAGTCATGTATGGATGTGTGAGTTGGACTATAAAGAAAACTGAGCACTGAAGAATTGATGTTTTTGAACTGTGGTGTTGGAGAAGACTCTTGAGAGTCCCTTGGACTGCAAGGAGATTCAACCAGTCCATTCTAAAGGAAATCAGTCCTGAATATTCATTGGAAGGATTGATGTTGAAGCTGAAACTCCAATACTTTGGCCACCTGATGGGAAGAACTGACTCATTGGAAGAGACCCTGATACTGGGAAAGATTGAAGGTGGGAGGAGAAGGGGACAACAGAGGATGAGATGATTGGATGGCATCACCGACTTGATGGACATTAATTTGAGCAAGCTCCAGGAGTTGGTGATGGACAGGGAAGCCTGGCCTGCTGCAGGCCATGGGGTCACAAAGAGTCAAACACGACTGAGTGACTGAACTAAATTGAACTGAGGAATCACCCGACCGTTCTCCATAGTGGCTGCACCAACTTACATTCCCCCTGACAGTGTAGGAAGGTTCCCTTTTCTCCACAACCCGTCCAGCATTTGTTATTTGGAGGCTTTTTAATGATGGCCCTTCTGACCAGTGTGAGGGGATACCTCATTGTTGTTTTGATTTGCATTTCTCTAATAATTAGTGATGTTGAACATCTTTTCATGGGTGTGTTGGGCATGGTTGTTTCTTTTTTCCTTTCAAAAACTGCAAATGAGTAGGAGATGTCTGGGAGAATCACCATTAGAGTCTGATTTCTCTCTTGCTGGTGAGAGTTTGTCTGAGTTCCTCACAGGGAGGAGATTGGACTCTAAGTAGGGCCCATCACTCTGAGAAGCTCTGGGTTCATTCTAGGGAGGCGTTCGTGCTAAGTCTCTTCAGTCGTGTTTAACTCTTTGGAGCCCACAATGCTCCTCTGTCTATGGGGTTCTCTAGGCAAGAATACTGGAGTGGGTTGCCATTCCTCCCCCATGGAATCTTCTCGACCCAGGGATCAAACCCACGTCTCCTGCATTGCTGGTAGGTTCTTTACCATCAGCGCCACCTTGGGAAGCAGCTGTGGTCTGCTGGCCACCTGTGTGTGCCCTCTGCCCTCCGGGGTATTGGGTAACATCACAAAATGAAGATTCCTCTTTCCCGATTTTCTTCTCTCTGCAGACACTAGAGACGCATCTTAGCATATATCAGGGTGTGTGTCTAGGAGTCCAGAAGAATGTCTCGTGGTCCCCACTGGGGTGACCAAGTCATCCTGGTTTTCACAGGACCCTGCTGGTTTCACACTGGAAACTCTGATTCCCAGAGGTCCTCTCAGCCCAGGCAGTGGGGAAGGTTGGTCCCCCAGCCCCAGCCGTGGAGTCAGAGGATGCTGTGTGAGGGGTGGGCCTGGGAGCTAGCGGCTACTCCAGTACGCCAGTGTTTCCTGTACCTGGAGGCCAACTTGCAGTGCTGGGAAGGTCGCAGTGTGTCCAGTGGGTGGACATGAACCTGAGTTGGTCCCACGGTTGATGGTTTGACTAGTTAGGAGGGCGGGGGAGAGGGCTAGGCTTAGGCTACTCAGTTTGTGTTGCATATGTTTAAAATGTTTGCAGTCTTCCTAGAATCATTCATGCTGGTGTTATTTAGTCACTGAGTCATGTCTGACTCTTTGGCGACCACATGGACTGTAGCCCTCCAGCCTCCTCTGTCCATGGAATTTTCCAGGCAAGAATACTGGAGAGGATTTCCATGCCCTCCTCCAGAGGGATCTTCTCGACCCAAGGACCAAACCGGGGTCTCCCGCATTGCAGGCAGATTCTTTACCACCGAGCCACCAGGGAGTATAGAATACTGTTATCCAAATGGAATGTTCTTTCATGTAAAAGACACACAGCATACAGTTTCCTCAGCTCCCAGTTCCCCATCACTCATGCAAACCATGCCGTCCCCTCCCTGCTGGCCAGGTGCCAGGTGCTGTGTTTAGGGAAAGAAGGACAAGTCAAGCTTCCCCCTCCTTTTCTGTGAGTGGGAGACTGAAGCAGGTTTGTGTTACTGGTGGCCCGGGGGGCTGACTTCTGTCCGGGGCACCTGAGCCTGGCCGTCCCCCAGAATGTGACAGGCTGAGCCTAGGAGGAAGGGTTCCCATGGCCAAGTGTGGCCATCAAAACAGCGGGCCGTGGTTTGCCCCTCCTGAGAAGCTAAACACAGCTGCCTGGGCTCTTTGTGAATACGTCTCTTTGTCTTGCTGGTTACTTGGAACCAGGGCTGAGCAAGGGAGGGAAGGCTGCCACCTGTGATAACTCGTAAGATGTCTTCAGACTTTGGAGGAAAGAAGAGGCCATTGCCTGGAACAGGGTACCCTGTATGCTCGTCAGGGGGTGGGAGGACTTCTTTCCTGTTTGCTTTCAGATGTAGCACTTTGATACTTGAACCTTGGGCTCCTGGTAGGGCTCGTTGAGTGACTGCTTCGTGCCCTGATGCTGTGTTGTTCTTCAGTCACTTAGTCGTGTCTGACTCTTTGTGACCCCATGGACTGCAGCATGCCAGCCTTCCCCGTCTTTCACCATCTCTCCGAGTTTGCTCAAACTCATGTCCATTGAGTTGGTGATGCCATCCAACCATCTCCTTCTCTGTTGCCCCCTTCTCCTCCTGCCTTCAATCCTTCCCAGCATCAGGGTCTGATGGCTGCACAGTGTGCCTCCACACAGGGAGAATGACCTGATGATACTTAGAAAACACCTGCTCTTAATGGGAGCATGTCTTCTCTTGGCATCTAGTGTTACCCGGCCAGAGACCACCAAGGCACACCTTGTCTTGGAACCATGGGTGTCTCAGTGGGAGTGTGTTAGAAGGGACTTATAATTGGATGTGGGCTTGTATTGAGTCATTTGGGGAAGGTTCCAGGAAGCTAGGCTTGGCCATGGGTTGGATGCTGTCCAGAAATGAGGGTGATTCTATAGTTGGTACCTCAATGCTTTTTTGTCAGAAGGTGGGTTGGCATGAAGCCAGGCTACTGCTGGGATTGGCAAAGAAGCACAGTCACTCATGCCAGCCAGCAGAGGGGGCTGTTGGTCACTGTGCGGTTTGGACCAGGTTCATGGGATGAATTACAAGCTGGAATCAAGAATGCGGGGAGAAATATCAACAACCTCAGATATGCAGATGATATGACTCTAATGGCAGAAAGTGAAGAGGAACTAAAGGGCCTCTTGATGAGGGTGAAAGAGGAGAGTGAAAAAGCTGGCTTAAAAGTCAACATTTAAAAAACAAAGGTCGTGGCATCTGGTCCTATCACTTTATGGCAAATAGATGGGGAAAAACTTGAAACAATGATAGATTTTATTTTCTTGGGTTCCAAAATCACTATAGATGGTGACTGCAGCCTTGAAATTCAAAGACGCTTGCTCCTTTGAAGGAAAGCTATGACCAATCTAGATAGCATTTTAAAAAGCAGAGGCATCATTTTGCGGACAAAGGTCCATATAGTCAAAGTTATGGTTTTTCCAGTAGTCATGTACAGACATGAGAGCTAGACCATAAAGAAGGCTGGGTGCCAACAAATTGATGCTTTTGAATTGTGGCACTGGAGAAAACTCTTGAGAGTCCCTTGGACAGCAAGATCAAACCAGTCAATCCTAAAGGAAATCAACCCTGCGTATTCACTGGAAGGACTGATGCTGAAGCTGCAATACTTTGGCCAGCTGATGCAAAAAGCCAACTCATTGGAAAAGACTCATCAGAGAAGAGATTGAGGGCAGGTGGAGAAGGAGTGACAGAGGATGAGATGGCTGGATGGCGTCATCAACATAATGGACATGAGTCTGGGCAAACTCCAGGAGATAGTGAGGGACAGGGAAGCCTGGCGTGCTGTAGTCCATGGAGTCGCAGAGTGGGATGTGACTGAGCGACTGAACAACGACATGGGATTGTGTGACGGGTGTGCCTGTGTCCTGCTCTGTAACACTGATCTGGCCCCACATGAACTGATTATGTTCAAAAGAACCTCGCCAGCTTCAAGCACCTGGACGTCAGCACTGCTTTTCTTCTCGACGTGTCAGGAGAACATTCAGGACATAGTGTTTTTCAGGTCTACTATATCTTTCTACTTTTCTATTCATTCTATTAATTTTTGAGAGTTTGATATTGAAATTCCAACGAAAAATCTTTATCTACTTAAAAATAATTGTAGTGTATAGTGGAATGATATGTAACTGTGTTCCGTATTTTCCAAATCTGCTGTAAATGTGTTATCATACTTCCATAATTTAAAAAATAAAAAAGGAAAGAAAAAAAAAAAGGAACATTGCCAGCTTCAAATACCTGGGCATCAATGCTACTTCTCTTTTCAACATGTTGGAGAAAATTCAGTGTACGATGGAATGCACTGGTTAGTTCTTTTTCATCTGTAACCTGGAATGTTTGCCTCCCAAGGAGTAACTCTTCTTCTGTTCCCAGGCAAATAGTTGTGTAGTTTTCTGTGCAGTTCATATAAAGCAGTTACAAGAAGCTGGAAATTTACAAAAGTCTTCCTTACAAAATTAAAGGATGATTTTAAACTCCAAGAAAAAAAAATAACAGCTGATATGATGTGTGCTTTGACTTGACATGATTGAATGACTAACATATACACACACGCAATGTGTGATTATCTTCACAGCCACCTTTGGTACTATTATTAGCCCATTCTGTTGATGGGGAAATCAAGGCACAGAGAGCTTAAGTGCCTTGCCCAAGGTCACACAGCTTGGATTTTAACCCTCCAGTTTGACTTGGTGTCCACTCTTTACTACTGTCCCCTATGTATGTAGGTTTACTTTCTCTATTCATGTCTTCAATTGCAAACTCTTCTATATCTAAAGAAGCAGGGAGTGAGAACATTGGAAGAAAATATTTATTTCTAAGTATTTTGAGAATCAAGTGTCTTGATTGTTATAGTGACCAGAATTTCCCCCCTTCTTTTGCAGTGATGTCTGTTCTTCAAAAACAGTGGTTTCTTTACGCTGTATAGGTAAGTGATTCTTGGTTTTCTGTTTTGTGTTTCTAAAATGGGATACATTTTGGTATCCCATTTGATACCAAATTCAAATGGTATCAAATTTGATACCTTACTGAAATGTATCCTAGTGTGTCTTTGGGGGACTTGGAGATAGAAGGTGAAGTAACGGGTCAGGACACGCCCAGTACCCTGCCCAAGGGTTCCCGTTCTTGAATCTGGATACACTTTAGATACCTACTGCTTTGGTCCAAGAACCAGCTGTCCCCTGAGGATAGAAAAGCTCCAGAGACAGACAATGTGGCCCTCTCTGTGGTGTCCACATTGTGGGGCTGGAGACCCATGGGTGTCCCCATTCCAGCGTTTGGACTACTTATGGTTTCCAACCTTTTCGGGCTTCCCTGGTGGCTCAGACAGTAAAGAATCTGCCTGCACTGCAGAAGACCTGAGTTCAATCCCTCTGTCAGGAAGATCCCTTGGAGAAGGAAATGGCAACCCACTCCAGTATTCTTGCCTGGAAAATTCCATGGACAGAGGAACCTGATGGGCTACAATCCATGGAGTCACAAAGAGTTAGACATGACATAACACTGTCACATTTTCCAAACCTTTTATGGGTGTGGAGAATACTGTCCCTGAGCTCCCTTCTCTGGTATGGCCCCATCCTCTTCCCGTATGGGTCTCGGGCCTGAAGCTTGGATTCCCAGTTTGAACAGGGGAAGCTAGCAGTCGCTCCGGGGTGAACACCATTCCCCAGTGGTCCTGGCAGTAACTTCCCACACAGGTTGGTTCAAGCTTCTTTAGATACCAGGAGAGCATGGTGCCTGCCCTGCCCTCCTGCCCACGCCGTCCACCTTGTGATGGTTTGAGAGCAGTGCATAGGAGAAAAGCCCTCCTTAGCTTTGTTCAGGAATCTTAGGGTCTCTGAGCATTCAAGGGGGTTCCAGGGCCTTTGTTATCTGCCCTGCTACATGGGTATTTGGGAGATACTGATGGAATCACACAAGTGCCAAGCAACAGGTGGCATCCAGGCTATCAGAAGTGGTGCTTCCTGGGGGTGGCAGCGGGGGTGGGGTGGTTGCTGGAGGAGTGTCCTCTGGCCCCGCACCCCAGCCGAAAGAGACCAGGCGGCGTTTTCCAAAGTCAGAGCCCAAAGAAACAGGAACAAGAGGAGATCACGGTCACCCTGCAGCCAGGCCGGAACCTTGGGATGGGAACTGTCTGGGCACACAGTGTGGCAGGTGTCCGGGAGAAGCGGGAAGGAGGGTGGCAAAGGGTGTAGTGGAATTGGGTGGGGGCGACCCTGCTTTGCTCACTGGCCAGCTGCACTGTGCTTGTCGCTCTCAGAATGCGGGGTCTCCGTGAAGACGAGCCGCCAGAGCCGGATCGTGGGGGGATCGAATGCTTACTCGGGCGAATGGCCCTGGCAGGTTAGCCTGCATGTGCAGGGCATCCACGTCTGTGGGGGCTCCATCATCACCCCGGAGTGGATCGTGACAGCCGCGCACTGTGTAGAGGAGTAAGTCTCGAGGAGGTGGGGGGGGGGCCTGAGAAAGGGGGCGTGGCCTGAGGGAAGGGGCGGAACCAGAGGAGTAGGGGGCGGAGCCTGGGCTTCTGAGATGGCTCTGCCAGAGCCCTTGAGCAAAGTCCCTGACTCCTGCAGGCTCCGGTTTCCTTGGGGACAACTGGGGCTTCTAAGGGCGCCTCGCTGGCGTCACAGGGAGGGTCAGATGACTTGTGAAGCACGTGAAACTGTGGCCAACACATCCCATAGCGTGTGTTCATCGCTTTGAGTCAGCACAGGGATGCAGTGTAAGGCTGGGGTTATGCTATGATCAGAAGGAATTCCAGTCCACAGTCTTCTCAGCTCGGTCCTATCCTTCCTGAGGCTGCTGCCCTCTCGACAGATTTGGGCTCCCTGGGTACTCGTCCCCAGAGAGACACTCAGAGAAACTTGGAGACACTCAAACCTCAGGCTGTCCTGCCGGAAGGTTCTCTGTGATCCATTAAGCAGCCTGGGCCCCAGAGATGCCCATACAGATGGGTGTGGAGAGGTGAGGGTGGCCATCATTTATAGTGTTAGCTTTTGTAGACAATACTGTTCTTCCTCCTTTTTTCTTAAGCAAGGAATTTTTTTGGTCACATGGATATTTTGAAAAACCCTTACTCATGGGAGCTATTTGTCATGTTTAGAGTGAGGCTGGGCCTGACTTGGCTGTTCCCTGGCTGATTAGCCTGAGACAGTTCACCCCAGGTGTCTGACAGTAGTGTCTGCACCTGTAAGTCAGGTGTGCTGTTTCGAGGGTTGTTGTGAAGGTTGAAGGAAGGAGTGTGTATAACTCAGGAGTGTCCCTTCCTTCTATCCACCAGATTCCATGGGCTCTAAGACTTGGGATTTTCTTAGAAGGGAAGCACCCAAAAGAAGGTAGTGCCTGGGTGGTTATTAGACTCAGAGTCTACTCCCTGGTACACATTTATTAAGCACCTACTGTGTGCCAGGAGATGTCTAGTATATAAAGATAAGTAAGACCCAGTCATGCTGGAAATAAGGTTTCAAACCTCAGGGAGATGTTTAGATTCAAAAATAAGTTGGGCTTCCCAGGTGGCGCTAGTGGTAAAGAACCTGCCTGCTAATGCAGGAAACTTAAGAGACATGGGTTTGATCCCTGGGTCAGGAAGATCCCCTGGAGGAGGGCAGGGCAACCCACTCCAGTATGCTTGCCCGGACAATTCCATGGACAGAGGAGCATTGCAGGCTATAGTCTATAGGGTCACAAAGAGTCAGACATGACTGAAGCGACTTAGCACACACGCGTATGTGTTCTTGGAATTGCGAGGGTTTGCAGGCTGGTGCAGAAATACGGGAGGAAAATGATTCACTGATGAAGCCAAGGAGAGGGGTGTGGGAGGGTGAGGCTGCGTAAGATGGGGAGAGAGAAGAGCCTGAGACCACCTGGCCATTCTGGTGTGGCTTCTGACAAGTCATGTCACCTCGGGGGCTGATGACTTCTGAGAACTGTGGAATGCGTGTTGTGTGTTTGCCGTTCTTACATGCTGAGCGGTGTTCCTCTCTGTCTTCCAGACCTCTTAACAATCCCAAGATCTGGGTGGCCTTTGCGGGAATCTTGAAACAATCTTACATGTTCTATGGAAGTGGATACCGAGTAGCAAAAGTGATTTCCCACCCAAATTATGATTCCAAGACCAAGAACAATGACATTGCTCTAATGAAGCTGCAGACGCCTCTGACTTTCAACGGTGCGTACCTGTGTTCCAGCAGCCCAGGGTGTGTGAACAGTTTGGACCAAATCTTAAGAGGTTGACTGGAAATAAAACGTGCTGTGAAGACTGGATGGAGGAAATGTGCATTGAGCTACAGTGTGCAGGGCTGGGGGAGGGGATGACTGCTAGAAGAGGGTTTCCAGAGGCTGAGCCACCCCAAAATGTGCCTGTGGCCACTGAGCGATGCGGTCACCACCGCGTTTTTCCTCCACCACACGGTGACAACTTAGCACACATGCACATCTACAAAAGTCATTTCATAATCAGGGTCTGGTCAGTGACAGTTGACACTGTGCCTTTAATTATAATACACTGATCAGTTACCTTCATCATGATCAGTTTAGTCTGTAGTTGATACAGCCCTGCCGTGCCCAGTGTCAACTATTTGCATCACAGGACTGTTGACTGTTGACCTTCAGCTGTTGACTGTTGACCTTCAGTTTTCCCAAACCCTAACTTCCAGAGATGAACTTCTTGTCTCTTAGAAAAACGGTCGTGGCAGGGAGAGGAAGAGGATGCTGGGCACATTGGAATCTAGAAGGCTCCTTGGGCCACAGGGTGGTGGTCCCAGGCCCAGTGCATGCACACGGGAAGGTCCAGGTGGAGACCATCACCCGAGGCCTTCAGTTAGACCAGACCCGCTCATGGTGTTTTCTTTTCATGAAACAGACAAAGTGAAGCCAGTGTGTCTACCCAATCCAGGCATGATGCTGGAGCCAACTCAGTCCTGCTGGATTTCCGGGTGGGGGGCCACCTACGAGAAAGGTGAGTCTCCCCGCCCAGGGTCTGCAGGTCCCATGAATCAGAGCATGGGTTCAGAAGTGGGAGATCTAGGTTTTGATCCTGGTTCTACCACTGAATGATTGGATGATTTTTGGGTGATTCACCCAGGCTATTTGCCTCAGGTTCTCTACATGTTAGATGGGAAAATCCTACCTGCCCTACCTACCACAGTGCCCTGATTAAGGTCAAATGCAAAGACTTCCCTAGTGGTCCAATGGTTAAAACTTCATTTTCCAGTGCAAGGGGTGTGGGTTCAATCCCTCATCAGGTAGCTAAGATCCCACATGCCTCGTGGTCAAAAAACCAAACATAAAGCAGAAACAATACTGTAACAAATTCAATAAAGGCTTTTTAAAAACTGGTCCACATCAAAAAATTAATTAAACAAATCAAGTGGAACAGTGAGTGGAAACTGCGTTTTGGAGTGTAGAGGGCACCTAAACGTGAGAGGCACATGGCCCACCGTGTTCAAGTCACAGAGTCATTAACGGGCTGCCTGGAAGTCTGCCAGCCTTTGATGCTGAGGATAATGGTCTCAGTGAGGATGGGCCTGTGTGACTGGCAGTGACTGGCTGCAAGTCATCAAAGCCTAGTCCTCCTGCCCTGACCACACAGAGGGGAAGAGGCTCTAGACTCTCCTGACGCAGGCTGGCCCTGCTGCCTTCAGTTATAATTTGGTTTCATCTCTGATAACCTTTTTCAAATGAAGAGATCCAGGCTGTTTCCTTTATATGGAGCATTGGATGTGCTTCAGTTCAGTTCAGTCACTCAGTCCTGTCTGACTCTTTGCAACCCCATGGACTGCAGCACACCAGGCTTCCCTGTCCATCACCAATTGCCAGGGCTTGCTCAAACTCACGTCCCTTGAGTTGGTGATGCCATCCAACGTCTCATCCTCTGTCGTCCCCTTCTCCTCCTGCCCTCAATCTTTCCCAGCATCAGGGTCTTTTCTAAGGAGTCAGTTCTTCACATCAGGTGGCCAAAGTATTGGAGCTTCAGCTTCAGCATCAGTCCTTCCAATGAATATTCAGGACTGATTTCCTTTAGAATTAACTGGTTTGATTGACTCTCAAGAGTCTTCTCCAATACCACTGTTCAAAAGCATCAGTTCTTCCATGCTCAGCTTTCTTTATAGTCCAATTATCACATCCATACATAACTACTGGAAAAACCATATCTTTAACTAGACGGACCTTTGTTGGCAAAGTAACGTCTCTGCTTTTTAATACGCTATCTAGGGTGGTCATAGCATTTCTCCCAAAGAGCAAGTGTCTTTTAATTTCATGGCTGCATTCACCATCTGCAGTGATTTTGGAGCCCCCCAAAATAGTCTCTCACTGTTTCCATTGTTTGTCCATCTATTTGCCTTGAAGTGATGGGACTGGATGCCATGATCTTAGTTTTCTGAATGTTGAGTTTTAAGCCAACCTTTTCACTTTCCTTTTTCACTTTGATCAAGAGGCTCTTTAGTTCTTCTTCACTTTCTGCCATAAGGGTGGTGTCATCTGCATATCTGAGGTTTTTGATATTTCTCCCGGCAATCTTGATTCCAGCTTGTGCTTCTTCCAGCCCAGCGTTTCTCATGATGTACTCTGCATATAAGTTAAATAAGCAGGGTGACAGTAGACAGCCTTGATGTACTCCTTTTCCTATTTGGAACCAGTCTGTTGTTCCATGTCCAGTTCTAACTGTTTCTTCTTGACTTGCATACAGATTTCTCAGGAGGCAGATAGGGTGGTTTGGTATTCCCATCTCTTTAAGAATTTTCCACAGTTTATTGTGATCCACACAGTCAAAGTCTTTGGCGTAGTCAATAAAGCAGAATTAAATGTTTTTCTGGAACTCCGTTGCTTTTTCAATGATCCAAAGAAGGTTGGCAATTTGATCTCTGGTTCCTTTGCCTTTTCTAAATCCAACTCGAACATCTGCAAGTTCATGGTTCATGCACTGTTTAAGCTTGGCTTGGAGAATTTTGAGCATTACTTTGCTAGCATGTGCGATGAGTGCAATTGTGTGAGAGTTTGAGCATTCTTTGGCATTGCCTTTCTTTGGAATTGGAATGAAAACTGACCTTTTCCAGTCCTGTGGCCACTGCTGAGTGTGTGGATGTGCTTAGTGGTACGTTTATATTAATGTATTGTTTACATCCTTCCAGAAGTATTTAGGGAACACCTACAAGGAATTCTTTAAAGCAGGGGTCTCAAACCTCAGGCCATGGGCTGGTGCTAGTCAGTGCTCTGTTAGGAATCAGGCCACACAGGAGGAGGTGAGCAGCGGGTGAGCAAGCAAAGCTTCATCGTATTTATAGCTGCTCCCCATTGCTTTCATTACCACATTATCACAATGTTCTAATAATAGAAACAAAGTGCACAATAAATAATGCACTTGAATCATCCTGAAACCATCCCCCCCCCCCACCTCCCTGGTCCATGGAAAAACTACCTTCTACGAAACTGGCCCCTGGTGCCAGGAAGGTTGGGGACCACTGGTTTAAAGCGAGGTGAATAGTACACGGGTGGATCGACTTAGAGAAAGAAGGGAGATGGCAGCTGGGCTGAGTATCTTGGCATTCGGACGAGAGAAGCTCCTGGGTTGATCCTTCCAGTTGTGAGCAAGTTTCTTCAGCAGCCAAGACCAAAGGAAAAGTCAGCCATGATCTGTGGGGTACCTTCCAAGGGCTGGGAGAGCAACAGTGAGCAAACTAAAACAAAACCTCTGCCTGCAGGAGCTTCGCATTCTCCTATGGGCGCTGGGGTGCCGATTGTGCTCAGATAGGAAATGAGAAACTAGGTGCTTTCAAACAATGGAGGCTTGTCACGGTGAGGGGTGGTCAGGGAGGGCTTCCCGGAAGAGGGGACATTTGAGCTGAAATCAGCATGACAAGGCTGTCTTAGGAACAGAAGGGCCAGTGTGGCCAGGGCGTGATGAACCAGGGGCGAGGGGGCAGTGGAGTCAGGTTGCATAGGGTATTGTAGGCTATGACGCTAGCACTGGCCGCTAATCCAAGTGGGCCAGGGAGCTGCTAGGGAGTGACATGGTTGGACGGCTAAGTAGGGACTCACAGAAAAGGTGACAGCATGGTGAGAGGACCACTGCCACATCCTGCGAGACAAGAAGGTGGCCAGACCAGGGAGGTGGGTGTGGGGGTAGGGGCAGAGCCACCAAATCTGTTGATGGATGGAGTGTCACGGGACAGTGAGCAGTCTCAGGGGGCCTGCTTCGTGCTTGTGATCTGAGCCCCATGGTGGGGCATGGGGCCACTTCCCGAGTTGAGGTGGCTCAAGTGGCGTGGCTTAAGGTGGAGGAGGAGCACTCTAGGAGAGGCTCTGCTTCAGCCCCCAAGCCCACAGAGCCTAGAAAACCTCTGTGTAGCAGGTGGGTGATGGAGACAGCACAGACCTGCAAGTGATTGGAGGTCTGCGCATGCAGGGAGCGAGGGCAGGCAGTCAGGAGTGGAGCAGCGCGTGGGCTTGAGAAAGGTTAGGGTGCTTGAGATGGAAACACAGGAGCTCCTGGTGTCAGCCTGGGAACTGTCCAGAGGAGAGAGAGCGATGGAGGAGGAGAAGTGATCCCAGGGACCACGTGGCTGGGCCATGAGCAGGTGACTCTGGGACACAGTTGGAGCTTGGTCCTCAGCCCAGAGGCAGGTAGTCCTCCCCAAACACAATCTAGAGCCGCTTTAAACACACGCCCCAGCAGTTGAAAGGTACCTGGGTTCCCCAGGAGCCGGCTTGGGAGGAGTGGCGTGACTGTATGTCCACGTGTCCAGGAGGGAGACCAGGCTTCCTGTGAGAGCTATGCTGTCTTTTGTTGCAGGGAAGACCTCGGATGACCTGAACGCGGCCAAGGTGCACCTCATTGAGCCCCGGACGTGCAACAGCAAGTACATGTACGACAACCTCATCACACCCGCCATGATCTGCGCAGGCTACCTGCGGGGCACCGTCGACTCCTGCCAGGTGATGCCCAGCTGGGCCTTGCCCGGCTCCCACCCGGCCCATGCAGTACATCCCTCCCCTACCTGGGACCCAGGGTTGGAGGAGACCCAGAGACTCTCCCGTCACCCCGCTGAGCCCTCATCCCACCTTCTTGCCCTCTGGCCTGTGTGGCTTGTGGATTGACTTCTGTTCTATAACCTGCTGTGTCCCTCAGGGTGACAGTGGAGGTCCTCTGGTCACACTGAAGAGCAGTGTCTGGTGGCTGATCGGAGACACGAGCTGGGGGTCAGGCTGTGCCAAGGCGTACCGACCGGGAGTGTACGGGAACGTGACAGTGTTCACAGACTGGATCTATCAACAAATGAGGGTAACCTTTCCATCCTCCTGATCGGCTCCCCACGTCACTGTGTCAGAGCCCAGGGGTCTAGGAGGTGTGGTCCTGTGACAGGTGGCGCCCTTCCCCATACGCGTTTGGATGAAAACTTCTGGGGCCCAGCTTTGCAGGGTCCAGGGTTACCTGTGATGGGCTTGCTTCTGGCTCTAATAGCTCCATTCACCTACTCGGATGTCATTGCATCAGACTTCTGGGGATGGGCAGAAAGCAGAGCGAGGCTGCCAGGCGTGATTCGGGCCTATCCTTCTCTGGGCTGTCACGGGCACCCAGGGGAGCAGCTGGGGCCTCTGGTACAAAGAGAGAGCATGAGAAGGGAAAGATCCCAGGGGTTCCCGGCGCCCCTGCTGCCTCTGGCTTCTGGCCGGGTTCATGATACTCAGTGGGGCCCAGTCTTGGGTTCTGTCCAGAGATCCTGGGTGAGGACCAGATGTCTGTCCATCGCAGGGGCCTTGGGACTGGGCAGTGCTCACAGATTTTGGCTCCTTCCAGGGCCAGGTTCTAGGTGAAAGTGCTGTCTCCCTCAAGTCTCCAAAGGTGCCCAGGTGCCAGGAGATGGGGCAGAAGCCAAGGGCAGTGCCTGGTGAGGCATGGCCTGCGTCTCTCCTGAGCCAAAACCTAAGACCTAACACCTTCAAGTGACTCGGGGCCCAGCCAGTCCCCGCCCCGCAAAGGGCCGAGTTCTGGAAATTCATGACCCCCACTGTCCCACTGAGGACTTGCATGATGCAGGGAAGCTGGGAGGGGGTCCTGGGGAGACTGGCGGGGGAGGTGCGGCAGGCCATGGGGTGAGTGTCCCTCCAGGATGAGAGAGTGAAGAGGCACCGTGTGTCTAGGCAATGCTGGTGGTTCAGCAGCGGGAAGTGGGGGCGCTGGATGACAACAGAGGCGGTGGGGTAGAAAGCAGGACTAAGTAGACCCTGGATGACTTTCAGTGGCTAAGGTCATGCTTGGTTGGCCCAGAGATGCCTGTGTCCCAGCGGTGCTGAGTGATGGGAGCCCCCCAGCATCCCGGCCCCTCCTGTCCCTGGGCCTTTGCACATACCATTCTCCTCCATTGTCAGTCTAACCCAACCTTCATGCTGTAGAAAAAAATATCCCTTTGTCTTATTTTTAAAATCACTTATTTATTTAATTCTTGGCTGTGCTGGGTCTTTATCGCTGCACAGACATTCTCTCATTGTGGTGAGCGGGGGTTACTCTCTCGTGGTGTGAGCAGGCTTCTCATCGCAGTGGCTTCTCTTATAGGGGGGTTTCCCAGGCGACGCTAGTGGTTATGAACCTGCCTGCCAGTGCAGGGAGACGTAAGAGACTTGAATTCGATCCCTGAGTTGGGAAGATCCCCTGGAGGAGGGCACAGCAACCCACTCCAGTATTCTTGCCTGGAGAATCCCATGGATAGAGGAGCCTGGCGGGCTTCGGTCCATGAGGTCACAAAGAATCCGGCATAACTGAAGCAATGTAGCATGCACTCTTGTTGTGGAGCACAGGCTCTAGATCCCAGGCTCAGTGGTTGTGGTACATGGGCTTAATTGCTCCGAAGCATGGGGTATCTTCCTGGATCAGGGATAGAACCCGTGTCTCCTGTGTTGGCAGGTGGACTCTTTACACTGAGCCACCAGGGAAGTCCTCCCTGTCAATTAGGGGAAAAATAATTTTCTGCCTTTGTTTGTCTTGAGAAAATAATATCGTTTCTTTTTCCTTTTTGAACAGGCAAACAGCTAATCTGTGCGGCCTGGGTCCTTGACAACATTGCACAAGAAAAAGAAGGGGCTGATTGTTAATCCCCATGCATTATGTATTTTTTGAAGTGATTCCAGGTCCTTTTGTTTTTATGTGATCATGATCCTGTATGTCTTGGCCCTTTCCACAGTTCTGTGCAGACCCCGTGGCTCCCCTACCCCCCGGGGCCACCCTTCCAGACTTCTCGTCTGACCGGGGAGGCCGGCCGGCCGTGGACAGCAGAGCCAGCGCAGAGCAAGGGGACGGGGTCTGCCCCGCGGGGACCTCCCCTCTGAGCCCCACTCCAGGGACCCCTCTTGGATGCACAGGGGGCTGGCGACTTCTCAGCTGCTGGACGGCTTGAGAAAGGAAGGGGAAAAGCCTGGCAGAACCTGCAGGGGCCAGCCTCTGGGGCCGCTGCTGGTGGGGCCCCTTGGGGTAGCCCCAGGGCCTGTCTCTCCACGAGGGAATTTGATGAACATTCTTGAGTGCCTTCTTAGCAGCCCAGAGTGCTGGCTGGAAATAAAGGGACCAGCTCTTCATGGGTGATGACTTGATAGACACTTGAAAGGGGACCCAAACCTTTTTCTTTCAGGGGGTGTGTAGACAGAGCCCTGGGAACATATGTGATCACCCCCAGCATTGCTGGGGGGCCCCCACCTAGGGAGACCCGCCTTATTCTCCAGTCTCTCCCTGGCCTCCCTTGAAGATGGTGCAATGCCCCGGGCCCCCACTGAGGTCCTCACCCCGAGTAGGGTGCCTTCTGACCCTCTTAAAGCCTGCTAATCATTCACCTGGAAATCGAGCTCACCCAGGGAAATCAGGGATACTAATTAAAGAAACACTGTTTCCTGTAAAGCGTCTACCTGTTACTACCTCAGTGCCCATGAAACCGGGCCGTAGTCCTATTCTTAGCTTTTTGAAATTACTGCTGCCTTTGCTTGTGTGAGCAGTAGCCGACTTGAGTTGCTTTCACAAAGCGACTGCTCCCAATTTAATGTTCTGTAAATGTTGTCCTGAAGCACAGCATCTGGGCTTGTGAGAAAGGAGAGAGGGGTGTGCGTGGGCCTCCCCCTGGCCCCTTCCAACCACTCCTCAAGCTCCCCTGCAGGGGAGAGTCAGGCTTTAGTGACCAAGTGTGAAGTGTAACACGGGTGCTGTGAGGTCCTGCCTCCTCTCCAACACACTGGTTCCGCAGAACGACTTGAGTGATTCTGCACTAGGACTTGACCTTGGAGTGGAAGTCAGGACGATCCGCTAGCAGGATGCTCGGGCGGCAGCATCCCCAGGGGCCATCCTGACCTGCCTGCTCCCGAGTCAGATTTTAAAGAGCGTCATCATGGTGAGCAAGCATTCCTTCTTTAGTGCTTCTTTTAATTTATGTGACCCCTGTTTGTTCTCTGTTTTGTATCTTTTTTAAATTGTAAAATTCAATTGTGAAAAACTGTACAAATAAATTATGCATTTTTTTTTCCAAACATGGCAAGCAGAACCAGTCTGCATTTCTGCATTGGGCCTTGATGTCAGGGCAGCCGCTGAATGGTGGGTTGGCAGGGGGTGAGGTCAGGTGGGGTGGGGCAGATGTGGTCTCCTGGCTGCCCTGCTGGCCCCCACAGCTTGTCCTGTAGGACAGCAAAGTGAAAGTGTGAAAGTGTTAATTGCTCAGTCATGTCCAACTCTTTGTGACCCCATGGACTGTAGCCTGCCAAGCTCCTCTGTCCATGGGATTCTCCAGGCAAGAATATTGGGGTGGGTAGCCATTCCCTTCTCCAGGGGATCTTCCCAACCCATGGATTGAATCCAGGTCTCCTGCATTCCTGGCAGATTCTTTACCGTCTGAGCCACCAGGGAAGGCAGCAGTCCCCAACTTTTTGGCACCAAGGACCAGTTTCACAGAAGACAATTTTCTCATGAACTGGGATGGTTCAGGTGGAGCGATGGGAAGCAGCCGATGAAGTTTCCCATCGCCACTCACCTCTTGCTGTGCAGCCTGGACCAGTACTGATCCTAGGGGCTGGGGACCCCTGCTATAGGAGGTAACCAAGCTCCTTAAGGAGCATCACCTGTACCTCCCATTTCTCCCAGATCTGGACCCTGAGACCCAACTCCCTTCTAGAACTCTCTGCCCAGTGACTCCAGAGTCCTCAGATTCTTCCTTCTCAAACTTGAGTCTAGCATCTCCTTCCCTAAAATTCCTGTGAGCTCACGGCAGCAGAGCTGCTTCCTTAACATGTGTCTCAGCCCCTGGAGTTGTGACCACAGGTAGGAGAGAGAGAGAGGGTAAATGTTTTCCTCCCTGGAAGAGAAATCCACTCATGTTCTTCAAATAGCTCAAATCTGGCAGGTCCCAATGTGTAACAGGTGATTGGAGAGAATTGTCAGTTATGTCAGTTTGTGTTAAAATTACGGTAAAAGTTTAATAAAAAAGTAAAGAAAACACGTTTTGTTAGATAAGATTTTTTTTGTTTTGTTTTTGATGTGGGCCATCTTTAAAATCTTTTATGCTACAATTCCAATACTTTTGCCACGTGATGCTGAGCTGACTCATTGGAAAAGACCCTGATGCTGGGAAAGATTGAAGGTGGGAGGAAAACGGGACGACAGAGGATGAGATGGTTGGATGGCATCACCAACTCCATGGACGTGAGTCGAATCACTCTGGGAGATGGTGAAGGACAGGGAAGCCTGGTGTGCTGCAGTCCATGGGGTCGCAAAGAGTCAGACGTGACTTAGCGACGGAACAACAACAACGAAAGGGGACAAGTAGGGGCAGGTGCCTGCCAGCCACCAGTCTTTGTCACCTGATAGCCATAGAACTTTGTTTTCTGTGGGTTTGCTTAAAGACACCTTACTGGTAGATACTGTCAATTCATTAACATTGAACTCATGGCCAGCAACTCCATAAGTCACTCCTAAAGGACACTTCTCTAGCACACATGTTTTGTCTGGAGGGCACAGCCAGTCTTCCTGCACTTAGGAGATTAGACAGCACTTCCCATTCTGCTTGGGGCCATTTCAACACTGACATCACCATCTGAAAATACAAAAATGCTAAACAACAGGCGCTAAATAAACTGAAAAGGATACTTGTTTACAGTCTGAGCTGAAGCAGGAAGGCAGGGTAGCCATTTTCACACTCAATCAGCCGTTCAGTGTTTTTGCTCCTCTGCTGGAGTCCACGAAAGAGCTGCTAGTGTTCATTTGGGGTAACAGATCAACTTTAATGAGTAGGTGGATCTACCGGTAAGGAACCTGTGAATAATGAAGATGGACTGTATCCTAAAAGTGTCCACGTGGCAGGGTAGCTGACATCTTTTTCAGTTGTATTTCTCATTTTGCAGTCCTCCTCCCATGAGTGGCTTTAATTTTGAATGAAGCTGATTTCACTTAAAAGATCCAGCCAGGGAGGGGACTTTCCTGGTGGTCCAGTAGCTAAGACTCTACATTCCCAATGCAGGAGGACTGGGTTTAATCCCAGGGTGGAACAGATCCCACGTGCCACAACGAAGATCAAAGATCCTGCGTGCGGCAACTAAAACCTAGCGTAGCCAAATGAATAAATATAAACAAACAACAAAGAAAGATCCAGCCTGAATGCTGAAACTAGGGAAATGGATATTTCTGTATTAAACCTTTACAAGAGACAAACATTAATTTGCTTAATATAAATTAACCCAAAATACTAAAGTGGACACACGAGTATTAAAGCCACAAAGGATCACTTTGTGGCTTCTTGCAGCTGGGGAAGTAGGTGAGTTTCCAGGGTAGAGAATGAATTAACTTTGATTCGATTCTCACTGAGCTGTTATGGGAGAGGGCACAGTCCTGCCTTAAACGCAGGTACCTGGTCTGTTCTCAGCACCTCCCTGGTTCTCCTGGGGTTGCCCTGATTTGGCTCGAAATTCAGAGACTTTATTCTTTTGACCAAGGCTTCACCCTGGACCTGAGTTTGTGAAGAGCCACACACACACAAATATACTCCTGGTTGGAGTCCTATCCCACAGCCGCAGTCCTTTTCTGCTCTGGACGTAGAGAGGGTGATGTATGATATGGTACAGGCCAGAGCTCTTCTCCCAGTGTGCCCAGTGTTTTAAGAAAAATGTGCAATTTATGCTACTTCCAAAGTAGTTCAGTTCAGTTTGGTCGCTCAGTCATGTCTGACTCTTTGCAACCCCATGGACTGCAGCACGCCAGGCTTCCCTGTCCATCACCAACTCCTGGAGCTTGCTCAAACCCATGTCCATTGAGTCTGTGATGCCATCCAACCATCTCGTCCTCTGTCGTCCCCTTCTCCTACCTTCAATCTTTCCCAGCATCAGGGTCTTTTTCAATGAGTCAGTTCTTCACATCAGATGGCCAGAGTATTGGAGCTTCAGCTTCAGCATCAGTCCTTCCAATGAATATTCAGGACTGATTTCCTTTAGGATGGACTGGTTTGATCTCCTTGTTTTCCATGGGAATTTGAAGAATCTTCTCCAATACCACAGTTCAAAAGCATCAGTTCTTTGTTTTAAAAAGTCACTAATGTACCAGCTGTGCCTGCTTTCTCTGTCTCTGCAACCCCATGGACTGCAACCCACCAGGCTCCTCTGTCCATGGGATTCTCCAGGCAAGAATACTGGAGTGGGCTGTCATTTCCTTCTCTGGGGGATCTTCCCCGCCCAGATATCGAACCCACATCTACTCCATTGCAGGCAGATTCTTTACCACTAGGCCACCTGCGAAAGCCCATAATGTACCAGCTATTTCATTTTAAATGAATCAACCCCATAAATATTGGTGTTTGAGTCATCGTTTTGCTATGATTAATGAACCTGAACTCGTAATCCCCTGAAAATCCACTGATCACTTGGATCCACCGAACCTTGGAAAGCCAATGTCAGTGCCCCATTAGCTGCTTTTAAGGGCTTCCTGGTTGACCAGTTGGATTGGATTCCTTTCCTCCCACACAGTAACTGATGGTGGGGATTTTCCTGGTTGGCTGCTTTTGTCTTTGCTCTAAGAAGGAAACTAATAAAGGTAGGTGCTTCACAGCATCTTAGAAGATAGTCAAGCAACCAGCAAGTCATTTGGACATGTGCCTGGCATCTCCTACGCCCACTCCCTCCCACAGCATTTACTAAGCACCAGCAGACCCTGTATTCTGGAAAACCGAGGCTTCCTAGTTCTGTCACTTGAATGTTATCTAGTTCCTCTCCTAGCTCTGCTCCAAACTCAGGCCCATACTCTGGGGTCAACTGAGCCCCAGACTTGCCTGGAGAGAGGGTCCCTGAGTACGCGTGATTGCTCTTCTAGTTTAGTCTGCCCAGGTTGATGGACCTTCAAGCCGGCGCTGTGGAGCTGGCTGCAGAATCTGGAGAGGCAGGCTCTGCTCCTGGTGTTGCCCTTCACAGAGGAGATGGGGGACTGGGGTGGGGCGGTGGGGGCTGGAGGATGGGGGGCAGTTCAGCCCCTTGCCTGAGCCCCGCTGCCCTCTGAGTGATGGACTCACACAGAGTGGACTCCAGGCCTGCCTCTGCTTGACTCCTCAACAGATAGGAGGGGAGCCAGTGTACTTCTGCCCTGTCGATGGCCAGTCAGGACAGATCTGAGGGATTCCTGGACAGATCTTTCTGATGAAAGTGAGCACCTTGTGAGTCCCCAGTGGGCTTGTCCCCCAAGGAAACTTCTGTTCTCTGAAATATTATCGGCTTTCTTCCCCCATCTATCTAGGAATCTCTAGGAAAACTATAACAGCAAAGAAGAATCCTTGGCAACAGTGACACCTCTCTTTCTGGTCGAGGCAGATTCTATGGGACGCCTGATACTGGAGCAGTTACTTAGCCAGCCACGAGGGGGCAGCAGCTCCAAGTCTCAGAGCATCCCTTCTCGTACACTTGTTCAGTCGCTCAGTCCATGTCTTTGCAACCCCATGGACTGCAGCACGCCAGGCCTCCCTGTCCCCCACCGTCTCTTGGATCCTGCTCAAACTCATGTCCATTGAGTCGTGATGCCATCCAACCATCTCATCCTCTGTTGTCCCCTTCTCCTCCTGCCTTCAATCTTTCCCAGCATCAGGGTCTTTTCTACTGAGTTAGCTCTTCGAATCAGGTGGCCAAAGTATTGGCGCTTCAGCTTCAGCATCAGCCCTTCCAATGAATATCCAGGACTGATATCCTTTAGGATTGACTGGTTCAATCTCCTTGCTGTCCAAGGGACTCTTCAAGAGTCTTCCCCAACACCACAGCTCAAAAGCATCAGTTTTTCAACTCTCTGCCTTCTCTATGGTCCAGCTCTCACATCCATACATGACTACTGGAAAAACCATAGCTTTGACTATACAGGAGCAAGCATCCTTTAATTTCATGACTGCAGTCACCATCTGGAGTGATTTCGGAGCCCAAGAAAATAATACATAAATAATCTTGTACAGAAATTCTTGCATCGTCCCAACCTTTGAGGATGGTGGAATCCTGAGTGTCAGAAGGAGCCAAGGGTGGGGGTGGGGCAAGGGCTGGATGGGAGGGGACAGTGCAGCTAGTCCACCTCTTCCAACAAGCTGTTGTCCAGCTTGGCCTGGGAGTGAATGGACAGCTCATGAAGCAGCCACTCCCTTTCTGGCTGGGTGTCTGCATGTCCCCATGGCTGCCTAGTCCAAGGAGGCCAGTCGGGACCCTGCTCTGCTCCTTTTGGACAACACGTGGTTAATATTCTGCCTTCTCACCTCCCAGACCAGAACAGCATCTGCTGTAAAATCCTCCTAGGTGGGCAGTGACCTCTTTCGACTTAGGCTTTCACCTTTCAGCTCCACACTAGTTGGCCAGCAATTAAGCAGACTGGATGCTTGATCAGCATACATTATAAACCACAAATGCCGATTGCTTCACCTTCTGCCCCATTTCTTTAACTTTATTCCCCATTTCCCTTCTAGCCTCTTAGAAATAACCCACCACGTTCTTTTGTTCAACCATTCCTTCTGACCTGACCCAGTACAGAGGGCAGCCTTAGTGTCCACTGATTGCCCCACAGATTCCCACCTGCTATCATTTTCAAACGTCTCCCAAATAAAGAAGGTGTCAGAGAGGGTTTCCTGATGGCACAGTAGATAAGAATCCACCTGCCAAGGCAGGAGACACAGGTTTGATCCCTGATCTGGGAAGATCCCATATGCCTAGGAGCAATGAAGCCCATGCACCGCAACTAACTGAAGCCCACGTGCCTTAGAGCCCGTGCCCCACAAGACAAGCCACCACAATGAGAAGCCACAGCTATAAGAGGCCCGCATAGCACGACTACGGCGTAGCCCTCACTCGCCACAATCAGAGAAAGCCCGAGTGCAGCAATGAAGACCCAGTGCGAGCAAAATAACAATAAAATAAATAAACATTAGAAAAGAAAGTGTCAGAGAAATGTCTGGTAGAAAGAAGTGTATTACAAATTGAAGAAATAGGCTTCTGTATGCATTCACAAGTGTGGCACTCATGTTGCTAAAACATGGGGTGTGAAAGGCTATTACAGCAATTGGAATGACCCTTCTACAGTACTGTGTGGGGATCATTAACTGACAGAGGCGAGGAGAGAGTTCAGGGATGGGGCAGGGTGGGCATGAAGCATCGAAGGAAATCACCTGATGCTTGAAGCCAGTGTGCTTATCCACTAAGAGACAGCAGAGACTACGGCCACAGGCTGACCACTGACGCATCTGTGAAACGGGCAGCTGAGGGCGTGCGGCCGTCAGGGGAGCTGTCGGCGGTCCGCTCCCTGGAGACCCTGGGCTGCACGGAGGGCGGGTTCAGCCCGGGAACTTGGCGAGCCGCTGCCGAGCGCGGGACAGCCGCTCCAGCCGCTCCTTCAGGAACTTCCTCTTGTCTCTGGTGTCGGTGCGCTCCTTCAGTAGCCAGTCGTACTGGTCCTTGTCCTGGAGCAGCTGCAGCATGCTCTTCTTGAGCTGCTCGCCATACGTCCGGAGCACGAAGAACTGGATAATCAAGGGGATGTGGCCGGAGATGCGGGTGCTGACCTCCTGCGAGGAAGGAAGGCGCAGTTCACACGAGGGTGAGGGGCCGCGCCCTGACTTCAGCACGGCACCCCGGCAGGGACCCAGACCCCGAGGGTGCACAGTCCCCGCTTGGGTTTCAAACCCACCCGCATCCTCTGTGATCTGGGCAGCACCAGGCTAGGGACCAACCCCGACTCTGGGCTCCCGCCAGCCTCTCCTGACCACTAAATGGTTACTTCTGATGCAAGAGGGCAAAACGTGCCCTAGGAAGGTAAATGCACGGAGTACAAAAAGTACAGAGGACAGGCTTGTGGACAGTCTGTGGGTGGGAGGAATTGAGAGTAGCATTTAAACATATGCATTACCATGTGTAAAATATATAGCTAATGAAAAGTTGCTATATAACACATGGAGCTCAACTCCATACTCTGTGATGACCTAGTGGGTAGGATGGGGGTGAGGGAATGGGAGGGAGGTTCAAGAGGGAGGGGACATATGTGTATTTACAGATGATTCTTCTTGTTGTATGGCAGAAATCAACACGACATTGTAAGCAATTATCCTCCAATTAAAAATAAATTTAAACAAACCTGCATTTTAAAATTATTTACAACTCTCCCTAAAAGATTCTATAACCTCTTTTTTTTTTGTTTTAAATCAAGGCTGAAATTATTTAGCATAAAAGGGGGTGGGCTATCAAAAGCCACAGAAGGGAGCCCTCTGAGTTCTAAGCATGCTGGAAGTCACTTTCAACTTTACTTTCTCCCTCTTCCTGAGGGAGTCCTTCCTGAGACAATACCCACTTCCCACCTCACCCATGTCCTCTGCTTCCTTTTGGTCTATTAAAAAAATTATCCAAAGAATAAATTTAATCAGATTAATGAAAAAAGGCAGACACCCAAATGAACTTTTCAGCCAACCCGATATTAATTTGCTTTACTTGACTATTTTCCTTTGTTTCTGCTGGACTAGGCAAAGAAAGAGATTCTCCCTCTAGACCCTCAAGAAGGCACCCAGCCCTGCTAACATCTTGACTTTATCCAGTGAGGATCATACTTGATACGAAAAGTAGGGCGTTCTCATTAAAGTCAGGACAGGGCAAGGCTGTCTGCTGGTCTACTGTGGTTTCAAGTTGCACTGAAAGGACCAGATGGGGCAAGAAAAGTTTGAGGTATAAAAACTGGAAAGATCAGGGAGAGTGTAAAACCACCACTGTCTGCAGAGGGATGAGTGTTGGGAAAACTCAGGAGAAACAGATGTAAAACCACCACAGACAGTTTAAGAGAATCAGCATGGTTAACAAATGTAAGAGAACATACAGAAATTGACCAATGAGATGTCATGGAAGAAAAGTCTCATTGATAGGAGGTACAAAGATGAGAAAAGAAGTAGGAATAAACTCCAGACATGTGCACCACCTACACAAAGAGAACTTTAAACACTTTTGAGACTCCCCAAAAGGATATATAAGAAGGAACATCAGGGGTCTCCTGATGTTCTTGGATAGGAAATTTAAAGGCACAAAGGTGCCAATTCCGTCACTGCAGGTAGAAATTCTTCTGAGGAAGAAGGACTTTGGCCTGTGGTCTGCAGATTTGGCACCTGCCTGGCTTTCTGCATGGCTTGTCCTACCTACCTTGGACTTGATGAGCCAGCCTCCATAATTGTATAAGCCAGTTCCTTTTTTTATACTTATAGATATAAAACAAGCCCTAGCCTTTCCCTAGATATAATGGTCAGTTTCATGTGTCAGCTTGACTGGGTTGTAGACCCACTTATTCAATGGAACTCTCATCTAGGTATCTCTGTGGAGATATTTTGTAGATGTGGTTAATAGTTCCAATCAGTCAATTTTAAGTAAGAAGATCATGAGAAACGCTGGACTGGAAGAAACACAAGCTGGAATCAAGATTGCCGGGAGAAATATCAATAACCTCAGATATGGAGATGACACCACTCTCATGGCAGAAAGTGAAGAGGAACTCAAAAGCCTCTTGATGAAAGTGAAAGTGAAGAGTGAAAAAGTTGGCTTAAAGCTCAACATTCAGAAAACGAAGATCATGGCATCTGGGCCCATCACTTCATGGGAAATAGATGGGGAAACAGTGGAAACAGTGTCAGACTTTATTTTTGGGTTCTCCAAAATCACTGCAGATGGTGATTGCAGCCATGAAATTAAAAGATGCTTACTCCTTGGAAGGAAAGTTATGACCAACCTAGACAGCATATTCAAAAGCAGAGACATTACTTTGCCAACAAAGGTCCGTCTAGTCAAGGCTATGGTTTTTCCTGTGGTCATGTATGGATGTGAGAGTTGGACTGTGAAGGCTGAGTGCCAAAGAATTGATGCCTTTGAACTGTGGTGATGGAGAAGACTCTTGAGAGTCCCTTGGACTGCAAAGAGATCCAACCAGACCATTCTGAAGGAGATCAGCCCTGGGATTTCTTTGGAAGGAATGATGCTAAAGCTGAAACTCCAGTACTTTGGTCACCTCATTCGAAGAGTTGACTCATTGGAAAAGACTCTGATGCTGGGAGGGATTGGGGGCAGAAGGAAAAGGGGACGACAGAGGATGAGATGGCTGGATGGCATCACTGACCTGATGGACGTGAGTCTGAGTGAACTCCGGGAGTTGGTGATGGACAGGGAGGCCTGGTATGCTGCGATTCATGGGGTCGCAAAGAGTTGGACACAACTGAGTGACTGAACTGAACTGAACTGAAAGAAGATCATCCTCAAGAATGTGGGTGGGCCTCACCCAATCATGTGAAGGCTTTAATATGTGTGTATGTGTGTGTGTGTATTACTCACTCTCAAAGGTTCTGCCAGGCAGCACAGGGGGGTGAGCTTGGCTGCAGGAGAAGCCAAGGGGGCACAGGGCTGTCCTCGCTTTGCCCTTTACTGGCTTCACACACACCCATGCACATCCCAAGGTCTGCAGAGTCTGACCGTTTGAGCTTTGTTGCTCAGAGTGTATCCCCATCCAGCAGCATAGCATCCTCTGAGAGCCCCTCAGTAATGCAGAACTGTGCCCCATCTCAGACTTGCCCCGCTACCACCACATCTGCATCTCTGGAAGATCCTGGAGAGGTGTGAACATGGTTGGTGTGAGATGCTCTGCCTGAAGTGATGGAGACATCTGGTAAACCAGGAGGCTGCCATTTGTCTTCCTGTCCAGACTTTCACATCCCCCCGGGCTCTGAGTTATGCATCCTTCCCCAGATGAATTAGATGGACCCTCAAGTTATTTGAAACGTAAGGTGCATGTGCTACATTGCTCAGTCATGTCCAACTCTTGTGAAACCCTATGAACTACAGCCTGCCGGGCTCCCCTGTCTGTGGGATTCTCCAGGAAAGAATTCTAGAATAGGTTGCCATGCCCTCCTCCAGGATATCTTCCTGACCGAGGCATTGAACCCACGTCTCTTACATCTCCTGCCATGGCAGGTGGGTTCTTTACCACTAGTATCACCTGGGAAGCCCAAAATGTAGGGAAGCAATCAAAGAACAAGTCTCTGTGAACAGCAGCTTCTCCAGGGCCAGTGGTCACAGGCTTCTATGCTTCTCCTGCTGAATATTCACAAGAACCCTGGGAGGAGGTAACCACATTACTTCCTTTTAGAGAGGAAAGCTAAGGCTCAGAGAGGTTAAATAACTTGACTGGGGCCACACAGCCAGCCCAAACCAGATGCAGATGGCTCTAAGTAACAACTCTTTTCATGTCTGATTGAATTGCTTCTACAGAGGCTTACCAAGGGCTGAAAGATGGGGCTGGTGGTCCCCTTACAGAGATAAGACTGAAGAGACAGGCTCTTCATTCTCAGAGACAGAGAATGGATGAGAAGCACTGTCCTGAGACTAGCAGACTCACCTGGTGGTACGCGGTCAGGTGTTGAAAGATCTCATCTGTGGAGGGCTCTGAGACCTGGGATTGGAAGTAATGGTTTGATTTTTTGTTCTTTTCTTCTTCTGCCTCCTTCTCTCTGACCTGTTGCAATGCACGCCGGTACACCTGGTCCTGGCAGTAGACCAACTGCTCCATTTGGAAATGTAGTCGGATGGACTTCTCAGCTTCATTTTCTTGTTCTGATCGAATGTCTTCAATTTTGCACTATAGCAAAGGAGAAACACAACAGAATTTCCATCTAGAAACAAATCACTGGGTCAGAGGACAATAGCCCCACTGCAAAGGCCACCCCTAGCAGGTGCCATCTAGGAAAGGGCTGGTGGTTTTGGAGCAGCCTTCTGCCCCCACAATAGCTTCTCTGGGCAGGGAGTGGGACTTCCCATTCTGGCTGAGGGTCAGAGTTTCCCAGGAAGCCTGAGCCACACAGATGACCAGACCGTGCATCCCCAGGGCCTGGGAACCTGCATGGGCTCTGTTCTCAGGCCTGATTTCCAGCTTTTTTCCTTTTCCCTTTTACAGACTTTTCCATCTGAGGAGGAGAAATATTTTTCTACCAGAGAGCTCACAGGGATAAGATGGGAGCCAGATTCCATCAGTCAAATTGCACATATTCCATGTGCCTGGGGTTTAGAGGAACTGGCTGCCAGAAAGTCAAAGAGGGGACCCTTCACACAGAAAGTTACCTGGACCCCCTGGCTTCACTGAATGCAAGAGTGTGATGTCAAGTGTGGTCCTAAATCTTCTCTATGTTCCTTCTGACTAAGAGGGCACTCTTAGTCCTAGTCGTAGATGAGGAATCAGAGGCCCAGGCAGGTTAAGAAGCCGCAAGACCTCCAGTTTGCAAAAGGCAGAGCCAGTCTTCCCATCTCTGCTGGGTGCTGGGTCTAAGGTTGGTGTCCCCACCAGATTCATGCACTGAAAGCCTAATCCTCAACAGGATGGAATTTGGAGGTGGGAGGTCTTTGGGAGGTAATTAGGTCATGAGGGTGGGGCCCCCACAAATGGGTTAGTGACCCTCTGAGAAGAGATCCCAGGGAGCTCTCTCTCTACCTCTGCCCCCAGCCTCCTGTTTCGTGAAGACGCCAATGAGAAGGCCACCAGCACCTCCATCTGGGATTCCAGTCTCTTGGACTATGAGAAATATTAAGTGTGTGCAGTGGTATTAGCTATGCAGCCCAAGCCAGGACAAGGGGGAGTCCCTGTTCCTAGATTGGACGAGTCGTTCCTATTTGGTTTCCTCGATGAGTTTCCAGGTTCAGGACCATTCTCTTCAGCTGTAACAGGGTTCCACACTTACTGTGGCTCTCCTCTGTTCCTGTGACTAAATATTTTCCTTCTGAATTCTTTCTCTTTCACTCCCTCTTACTGCCTTTAACGAGACATCATCGCTCATATCTTAAATTCACTATTGATCTTGACTATTTGCTTCTCCAAATACACAATAAAGGTTGAACAGTCTTAATCTAAGAAATCTTTTTCTAATGTCAGGCCTACATTTTTTTTTTTTTAAAGTAACTTAATGGTCAGTTTTACCTTGGCAGTTCGGTGGAGGTTGAAAAATTCATTAAAGTGTCTTCCTGAAACATTTGTGAAGGTATTCCGGATTATATCTGGTGAAAGAAAGACAGAGAAGTCCAGTCTTGCTGGAAAGACCCATGACTTCATAAATTGCAAAAAATAAGAGGGTAAAACAGCAGAAACAGTTCCCTGCCTCCCTCTTCCCCAGCCCCAATCTTCTCTTTCTTTCTGAAGGAAGAAGGTGTGCTTTCTTACTCAAAAACATCCTGGAGGAATTTTAAAAATCTAAATGTCCACTGAAATATTTATCTGATGTTTACATTTTCTTCCTAAGTATAAATAGTTGCAAAGAATGCAATTTCTGTTATTATAAATACATTAATATTTATAGTAAAACACATCACTTTTTAAAATACATCAATGGAATCAAAATAGCTCTGTTATCCATTTAAAACAAATAGGTGAACAAACTCTCATTTCAATCAGAAAACTTACATTATTTCATTTTATTTTTGAAACTGATATTTCCACTTGACTTCCTCACAGAATGTTATCTTAGTGTGATGTACAGTATCTTTATGCTTGGAAATTTTTTTTGGCCACACTGTGAGGCATCTGGAATCTTAGTTCACTGACCAGGGAGTGAATGCTCACCCCTGTAATGGAAGTGCAGAGTCCTAACCACTGGACCAGTGCTAACCACTGGCTGCTATGCTTGGAAATCTTTTGGCTACATATCACATTTTTCTAAACAGAAATAGGTATATATAGACTTTTTAACATTTTTCTGAAGAATTTTCAGAAAGCCTTGAAGCATTACACAAGAATTTTCTTTAAGACTGACTGAAGAATGCACAATTGATCAACAAGACACAATTACAGATTTTGGTTTATAGTTATTAAGCTCGAAGGTAAAATTTAATTAGAAATACCAGGGAAACCACTTGGACTTCCCTGGTGGCTCAGTGGATAAGAGTCCACCTGCCAACGCAGGGGACGCAAGTTCAATCCCTGGTCCAGGAAGATCCCACAAGCTGAGGAGAAATTAAACCTGTATATCACAACCACTGGGGCCCATGAGCCGCACCTACTGAGCCCACGTGCTGCACCTACTGAAGCCCACAGGCCCTAGAGCCCACGCTCCTCAACAAGAGAAGCCACCGAAATGAGAAGCCCGCTCACAGCAACTGGAGAGTAGTCCCCGCTCGCCGCGACTGAGAAAGACTGCACAGCAAGGAAGACCCTGTGCAGCCAAAAATAAATAAAAGGGCAAAGTAAACAAAAAAGAAATACATGTCTTATCAACTGTGAAAAGGCTGTCCTCCCTTCACCCCTATGGATCCTCAAGATTACGACTTGATGCTAAAATGAGACAGTTGAAGCCTGAGTGAGGAGGGTGTCGGCCAAGGAGATGACAGAGAAGAGATTCAGTAAGCTCAGAGCAGTAAACAGGAAACCAGGGAGCGAAGACTCTCGAGGAGAAGGGGGCGGTGAGTACTGCAGGGGACCGTGCGTCTCCCCCACAGTGCCGACATGGCTTGCGATCGGCAGGTGACCACGGTGACACCGTCTCAGGCTCATGCCGCACTTTAGAGGCTCAGCCCACTCGCATCATGTACAGCTGTTTAGTCAACCTTACTTCTCAGAGATTTCGAATAAACAATAGTGTTTTGAGATTGTGAAGTATGCAAAGTGGTGGAGTAGAGGGAGGTGAGGTATGATAAGAAACATACATCTGGTTCTTGTCCCTGGTTCCTAACACAGCTCTTAAACCCCTTAGAATATCCTGGGTGATGGGAGCATCGCTTGTTCTAACAAGGTGGCCCTAGACAGCTTCAGGATGGGGCTGGTCACCAGAAAGACCAAGCCTTTGATTAGAAGCCTGGAACTTCCAACCCAGCTTCCCCCTTCTCCCCAACTTCTGGGGGCTAGGGGAGGGGCTGGAGATTGAATTAAAAATTGATTATGCTCCCATGGGATAATTGATTGTGTCTGTGTGTGTGTGTGTGTGTGTGTGTGTGTGTTGATAGCTCAGTTATGTCCGACTCTTTGTGACCCCACGGACTGTAGCCCTCAGGGCTCCTCTGTCCATGGAATTCTTCAGGCAGGAATACTGAAATGGGTTGCCATTCCTTTCTCAAGGGGATCTTCCTGATGCTGGGATCGAACCCAGGTCTCCCTCATTGCAAGCAGACTCTTTACCATCCGAGCCACCAGGGAAGCTGTATAATTGATTATACCTTCATAAAAACCCTTAATGACGGCTCAAAGATAGCCAGGCTGGTGAACATGACCACATGCCAAAAGGGTGGTCCCGCCCTCACCACACACACTCCAACAGACGCACTTGTAACCCGCCCACATCACACACTATGCATATCATTCATTTGCAACCTTTCATTGCAAACTTGCAATCTTTCATATCCTACACCAGTAAACTGGTGTGTGCGTGTGTGCTCACTCAGTCTTGTCCCATTCTTTGTGACCCCAGGACTATACTCTGCCAGGCTCTTCTGCCCATGGGATTCTCCAGGCAAGAATACTGGAGTGGGTTGCCATTCCCTTCTCCAGGTGAACTTCCCCACCCTGGGATGGAAGTCCCGTGTCTTTTGCGGCTCCTGCATTGGCAGGCGGATTCCTTACCACTGAGCCACCTGGGAAGCCCCACTAATAAACTGGTAAAGGTAAGCAAATCCTTTATAGCAAACCAGTAAAGTAGAGTATGCTCCTGAGTTCTGTGAGCTGTTCCAGCTGAGTATGGAACCCCAGGAGTGGGTGGTGGGAACTGTGACTTATAGCTGGTCACTTAGCAGTACAGGAGTCTCAGACACGGAGCTGCCATCCACAGAGGCTGGTCTTGTGAGCTGAGCTGTGGGTCTGTGTGAACTCCAGGCAGTTAAGTGTCAGAAGGGGAATGAATTGTTGGACACCCAGTTACAGTCTGGAGAAGACTAGTTGGGTTGCTTGTGTTGGAAAACACCCCAGCAGGAGGTACTGGCTTTGACCGTGTCCTAGAAAAATTGATAAAATGCCTAAAGTAAAACCAAGAACCCACCTGTCACTGTGCGCAGCATGTCCACAGCAGGCTCTTCCAGAACTCTGACCTGCTTTTTTATGATGGTCTCAAACGTCTTGTAATTCACAAACCCTGGCAACTCTCTGCCACGATACCGTTTTTCAAATTGCTTGATTTCTTTACGTATGGCTTCATAACCTACAGAAGGAAAGGATAGCTCTGAATTATTTTGCAAAAATAACCTTGCTTGTTTGGCTGAACACAGTAGCATTCTGACCTTCCTGAAAATACAGAGGAGCAAGAAAAAAAATCAAATCTGATTTTCAAATTGAAAAAGATTCAAGGATTGCAATAAAGAAACAGATTTTGAGATAACTGTCCTTAGTCATCTCAAGATGGCATGTGTAAAGCCAGGGAAGGACACTGAAAAATAGCAAATGCAGACACTTACTAAGACAGTTTTAAAAAATTTTGGCTGCACACCACAGCATGTGGGATCTTAGTTCCTTGACCAGGAACTGAACCAGGGCCCCCTGGTTCAGCTGGACTCCATCTTCAGCATTGGAAGGTGGAGTCTTAACCACTGGACCACTGGGGAAGTCCCAAGACATATTCTGGAAAAGGTAACTTGAGTAGGAAATTTGGTAAATCAAATTTGATTTTGTAAAGAAAATTGTATCATAGAATACTATGACCTGCAGACACTTTAAAAAATAGAAATGGAGACTTTCCTGGTGGTCCAGTGGTTAGGACTCTGTGGGCACAGTGCAGGGGGTGAGGGTTTGATCCCTGGTCGGGGAGCTAGCATCCCACATGCCACTCGAGGTGGACCCACTTAAAAAAAAATAAAGAAATGACCATAATGCCAGCTGGAGTCAGTGACTCAGCATATATTCCCAGGTTGCAGTAGGAGTAAAATGTATTTATAAACCAGAGGGATAATACAGTTGGATTATTAATGTGATATGTTATCACTGTTTACTACATAAAGCACTTAATTTTTTCTCTATATTCTTGGAATTCTTTTTACTCTAAACAAACTAGGGTGTGAAGAACCTCCTTCATGGGGTGGGGGGAGGATGATTCAGAAGGACTAAGGTTCCTTCTTTTTGAAGAACTAACCAGGGATGGTAGCCTGGTTACCCGCTTTTGGTTAGGAGATATTTTCTGAAAGGTATTTAAAAAAATTAAGATTTAATTGGCATACCATAAATTCACCATTATTAAAGTATATATTTATTATATTCACAAAGTGGTGCAAACATTACCACTATCTAATTCTCAAGCATTTCCACCACCCCAGGGAACCCTGTTTCCATCAGCACTCACTCCCCATTCCCTCTATCCAGCCCCTGAAACCACTAATCCACTTTCTATTTCTATGGACTTGCCTGTTTTGAACATTTCATGTAAATGGAACTGTACATCCTGTGGCCTTTTGTGTCTCACTTCTTCCACTTAGCATAAGGGCCACTCTAGTACGTGTGAAATGGGATTTAACTTGCATTTCTGATGGCTAACAATATTGTGCATCTTGTCTCGTGCTTATTAGCCATGTGTGTGCGGGTGCTCAGTTGTGTCTGACTCTTTGCCACCTCATGGACTGTAGCCCCTGAGGCTCCTCTGTCCATGGGATTTCCCAGGCAAGAATCCTGGAGTGGGTTGCCATTTCCTCTTCCACGGGATCTTCCCAACCCAGGGAGGAAACTCATGTATCCTGCATTGGCAGGCGTATTCTTTACCACTGACCACTGGGAAGACAATCTTATTAGCCATACCTGTATATTTTTTCTTTTTTTTGAGGAATGTCTATTCCAATCCTTTGTCCATCTTTAAATTGAATTATTTCTTTTTTTGTTGTTGAGCTGTAAGAGTGCTTCACATATTGTAAATACAAGTGAGTGAGTACTAAGTCACTTTAGTTGTGTCCAGCTCTTTGTGACTCTATACTGTAGCCCACCAGGCTCCTCTGTCCAGGGGATTTTCCAGGCAAGAATACTGAAGTGGGTTGCCATTTCCTTCTCCGGGGGATCTTCCAGAACCAGGGATCAAACTCACAACTCTAGGTCTCTTGCATTGCCAGGCAGGTTCTTTACCACTAGCACCACCTGGGAAGTGAAGTCCTATAAAGACTAGACCCTTATCATATACATGATTTTTAAATACTTTCTCCAGTTCTGTGGAATGTCTTTCCACTTTCTTGATCGTGTTCCTGGATAGTGTTCTTTGATATGCACACAAGTTTTAAATTTTGATGAAATCCAATATATCATCTTTTCCCTTGTGTTGCTTCTGCTTCAGGTGTCCTAGCTAAAGAGACCAATACCTAATCCCAAGGTCACAAAGTTTTAAACCTATGCTTTCTTCTAAGAGTTTTACAGGTTTGGCTTGTACACTTTGGTTTTTGATCCATTTTGAGTTTATTTTTGGATAGGAGGTGCATTAGGGGTCCAAATCAATTCTTACATTTGGACACCCAGTGATATGGAACTGATCATTTGTTGGGAGGAATTTATCGTTTTAAAAAATGAGCCATTTTTCTCACAGGCTGTCTGCCATAAGCACTTTTGCCATAAAAACCTGGCCAGGTAATGCCACGAGGGAGCTTCTGGAAGCCAAAGACTGTTGTTTTCTTTGAAACGGGTTAGCATGGTGCTCCCCTTCCTCGACATAAGAACATGCTGCACAGCAGGTGTACAAGTCTCCGCTCACAGACTTGGCTTCTGTAAGCAGCACAAGGGGATGACAGAGGATGAGGTGGCTGGGTGGCATCACAGACTCAACGGACATGAGTTTGCGCAAACTCTGGGAGATCGTGAAGGACAGAGGAGCCTGGTGCATCGCAGTCCATGGGGCCGCAGAGAGTCGGACACGACCAAGCCACTGAGCAACAGCAACAAGTGACACAAAGACTGTGGACGTGCGACAAGTGACCACCCCACGAATGAGTGTCCTGGACTTTGGTCCCCAAGGTTCACATCCTACCCTGCCCTCTGTGCCCTCTGCCAGGGAATAAAGGTCCAGCCTCTGAATTATGTAGAAACTCCCTTGATTTCTCTCCCCATGTTCATTATTCAAAGCCAAGGAGGACTGTCCGTCTGAACCTCTGCTCAGTTTAAATAAATCTTGAAACCACCACCATCGCCTACTGCCCCCCTCCACCATCAGATTGTTGGAATAAAAGCAGATTGAAAGTTCCCTCAGCTGCTGCAGTTTTCTCATCGGTCAATATATGATTTAGTTTAGGCTTCTTAAAATAGTAAAAAAAAAAAAAAAATTTCAAATCACATTTTCTACTTTTCTTAGACTCTGGAGGATTTGATGATGCAAGGTGGTACCCAAGATGCTGCTGTATTTTCTTTTTGCCACTGCAACTATAAGGGCTTCCCAGGGAGCACAGTGGTAAAGAATCCACCTGCCAACCTGGAGACATGGGTTTGATCCCTGGGTTGGGAGGTTGCCCTGGAGGAGGAAATGGCAACTCATTCCATTAGTCTTGCCTGGGAAATCCCACGGACAAAAGAGCCTAGCAGGCTACAGTCCGTGGGGTTGCAAAGCATCAGATGACTGAGCAACTAAACAGTGACTATAAGATCCATTACAGGACACGTCAGGTTTCAAGGCCTCAGTGGATTACCCACTGGATTATTTCAGGGGCAGCACCAGTGGGAACACAAAGGGCATGACATACATGGAAAGGTCACCTGCTCCCTGTTGAGGGAAAACTGAGTCTTCTAAGAGTCATGACTGGCATGGGCCATTGAACCTGCATCTTCTCTCAGGTGTCCTCTGAAGTCTGAACCTTATGCTTGCTGGCCTGAGTTCAGGGACTTGAAACAGCACATGCAGCTTTCACGCTGCCAAGTCCTTACTCTGACCGTCCTTGACCACCGTCATCACCCACCTCCCCCAGCCTTGGACTCAGCTCAACTTGACGTGTTTACCGTGGTGCCTCAGACTCACCTTCTTCGAAATTTTTCTCAACCACAGCACTCCATTTGCAGAACTCAGTTCGTACTTTGGTAAACAGTCGGGAGTCATACTGCTCCACGAATTCCTCCCCTTCTATTGTTGAGATGATCTCTTTATTAAATGTATCAATTTTCTTCCAAGAAGAAAAAAAAGAATCAGCAGAGATATTCTAAACAGAGCAAGGGAGTTTGGCAGTCATGTGCATGGGTGAGTCCCTCTTTGCTGTCTCTCAGGCCAGGTGGGAGGACAGGAGAGAAGAAGCTTAGGCAGCAGACAACCCCAAACTCCCCTCACAGCCTGGGGGGGGTCCCCAGTGAGGGAACGCACTTGAGGAAGAGCCAATAGCATGCATGGGGTGGTCCACCACTCCCTGCCCACCTTCTAACTCCGGGCCCGTTTTGGTGCTAAGTGGGCAGAACGCATTTGGATCAGCTTTAGGGAAGTGAAGACAGATGAGCGTGACACCCATAACCCCTGTGGACAGTGATGCACGACTCCCTGGCTTGGCGCCACTGGCAGTCCTCACCTCGATCAGAGAGAACATTTTCTCACTTTCTTCTTCTGGGATGTCCTTGCCATACTTCTGTAACTCCTCTGTTATTCTCTGGTGAGTCTCCTTTATTTGATTTTCCAACAGGGGCAGAGTTTTCTGAGAAAAACAACAGAAAGACATAAATATAAAGAGGGAATGAGCTGTGGTTGGCGATGGGGAAGGGCTAGGGTTAGGCCAGTGCTTGCAAGAAGCTCATTTTTAATTAAGCCGGGTGGGTAGTTTATCAGCATCCCACTCAACATGTGATCCTCTGACAGGCAATAGCCACACCCCCTGGGAGCATCCCAGGCCACATCCACAGCCCCTGAATCTGAGCCCACATCTTAACAAGATGTCCAGGCGATCCATGTGTGTCAACATGCTTTAGCTTTGCACTTGCAAGACTCTGTTCAGCTCTGCGTGCACTTACACAAATGTGCATGATGAGTTCACTAGTCAGTCTTTCTGCCAGGCAGGGGATAGTGGCCTTCCCTTCCTCCAGAAGGTCCCTGCAAGAGAAGACAACATTCATGTCCACCTGGGTCTAGCCAGAAAACACCGGTTGGCTCTCTGTCGCTGGGGAAAGCCAAAATAAGTGCAGTTACTTCCCACTGGATGGCATGTCCTGCAACTGGATCACACAGAATCATGACTGAATTTTTGTAATGTTTCGTATTTCGAAAATGGTATAGAATGATCCCTTCCAGCTGATATATTAAATGTGTCTTATGACAGCTGACTATAAATGGTCTTTATAAAAATTCACATATCACCTAGAGATATGTTTCCATAACATGCACATACCATTCTGTATACACAGTGAATATTGGTACTGGGCTTCACGAAAATATATTGACAGATATTTACACAGGTGCATGGATGAAGCCTGAACTGGGGGACCCACCCTTCTCCAAAATGACAACTTAAACCATGAGCTGCGTGGGGAAGGAGATCAAGCCCTCCTCTCACTCTTTCCAAATATGTGTTTGTAGAGTGAGCTACTACACAGTTTTCCACATGTTAAAGGACTTTTTAGGATGAAGGGCAGCCAGGGAACATGAGTTCACACACATCTTTGCAAGAGTACACTCATACCTAAGTTTCAGCTTCTGTACCTGTCGAATTTTTAATTGCGGGAAAATATACATAAAATTCACCACTTTAATAATTTGTAAGTGCACATGTGTGAGCTAAGTCACTTCAGTTATATCTGACTCTTTGTGACCCCATGGAAGGTAGCCCAACCGGGCTCCTCTGTCCATGGGATTCTCCAGGCAGGAATACTAGAGTGGGTTGCCATGCCCTCCTCCAGGGGATCCTCCTGACCCAGGGATCAAACCTGCATCTCCTGCATTGGCAAGTCAGTTCTTTACTCACAAGTGGGGAGTGCCACTTGGGAAGCCTGTAGGCACACATTCAGTGGTATTAAGTACAATTACATTGATGTGTGACATCACCACCATCTACCTCCAGAAACAGCTCATCTTCCCCACCTGAAACTCTGTCCCCATTAAGCATCTCCCCACCCCCTCCCCCAGGTCCAGTCTCTATGAATTTACCCCTTTAGGGACCTTGTATAAGAGGAATTATACAGTGCTTGTCTTTTCATGACTGGCTTATTTCACTGAGCGTAGTGCCCTCAAGGTACAGCCGTGTTATAGCAGGTGCTAGAATTTTCTTCCTTTCTAAGGCCAAATTCTATTCCACTGTGTGGATAGAATTTTTTTAATCCATTTTGGATAAACATTGTGTTTATCTATCAGTGGTCACTCAGCTTGCTTCCATGTTTTTTTTTTTTTTTAGCTATTGTGAATAATGCTCCTATGAACACAGGACTGCAAGGATCTCTTCTGAATTATGTGTCTCTGCAGGCTTCTGGGAACATCAAATATGATAATGTTTACAAAGGACATGCGTCTCCTCCCACATACACATGTGCACACACAAGGGATCTCAGTGAATGTGTCATTTTTTTTCCTCAACATCTTATAAGAATCTTTTTATTGGCATCTCCTTGGCACAGCCCTATAATGGTTGCTAGCACTGTGATCTCTTATTCTAGTTTGTCCATACAAATCCCATGATTTTCAACATGTACATTCCACAGTCTTCACAATTAAAAACAAATCTGGGCTGAACATGCTTTAGGGGACATCACTGAACACATCTCTGATTGCTTGCCTGTGTGGAATTCCTAGAAATGGAACTCAGCCTTAGGGACACCTGTGTGATCTCAGCACACGCCATTGGCAGCAGAGATACAAGCCCACATCCCTCCTTTCCCACCAACTCCACACCTTCTCATTATTTCAAAATAACCAATTTATCAGTATCATCCTTTTTTTAAAAATTTTCATTTTTGGCATCAGGGTTAGAAAGGCCTTTATCCTGGGATTATTAATTCTCCGCCTATATTTTCTTATGAGAAGTGGTACTTTCTTTGTACTTAATTTTAAACTTCCACTGATATTTATTTTGGTATCCTATGTTAAGTAAGGACAAATTTAATCTTTCCCAACTATTAAATAATTATTTCAGTGCCACTAATTGATAATGAAACTGACAAAGCCCAGGAATTTGAAGTGCCACGTTTATCACAGACCAAATGTATGTACTTGAGTCTACTTCTGGGTTTTCCACTTTGTTTCCATCCTGTTATACTTACATTTATATTCTGTTTCCAGAACTATAACAAGTTATTGCAAAAAGTCTCCGCCTTCTTCTGAAGTTTCAGATTTATTCTTTGCCTACTTTGTGAATCCCTCCTTTACTCTTCCAGGCAGATTCCCCATGGCCACAGTAAAGGAACAGACACACACGGATACGCTCAACAGCCAACCTTGGACAGCATGCGTTTCTCCTGTGAGGAAGGAGGTCCTTAATTTCGGTTCTCCCTGGGAAAGCTCCGTGCACATACCTGAAATGTGCGTGATCCTCGAAGAATATCCGCTCTCTCTGCAGGGCCTTGTCCAGGCTCATCCGATGCTTGATGTCCTGCTGGCCGCGGCACTTGACGATCATGTAGCCCTTCTTCAGGTGGAAAACCAGGTTTCTTACCACGTCCACGACCTTGTCTTCCGTGCCTTTGTCCACCAGATCGGGCTTTGTCAAGATTCCTGCAACCCAGAGACTCTGGTTACAGAATGTTCACATCTTCGCAGGGTGAGGAGTAAGGTCAGCTCCCCTCCTGGGGAGCGAGGTCCCCTGGCCCCGGGCTTGCTCCCACGCTGCTTGGGGCAGACAATGCAGCTTGCCTAGTGAAGGTGCGAGGCTCAGCCCCTCTGTGCTCCTTAAGTTCACTTCACCCAGACCTTGGCTCTCATGCCAGGGAGACAGCAGCGTGTAATGGCCTGTTACGTTCCTCCTGTTCACCAAAGGAGTTCACTCTCATGCAATGGGTCTCAAACTTCCCTGTGCATCGGAGCCATCTTAAGGCCCCGCTCCAGAGATTTTGATTCAGCAGATTCGGTGGGATCAAGGGACTTGCATTTCTAAAAATTCTTTAGTTAATATTGGTGCAGGTGGGGCCTGGCTCACACTTGGGAAAATAAGGGTCTGACCAGGATCAGCTAGGTCATTTGCAGGACCCACTGCAAAATGAAAATGCAGAACTCCTGTTTAAACAAGTATTGCAAGATGGCAGCATCAGAACACTGCCCTGCGCTTGGACCCATCTGTATGTGAGGCCCCGTGCGGTTGTCCAGCCCAGGATTAACTCTGAGGTTTACTGTGCCCACTTGTAGCCACAGCCCTGGCTGAGAGATTCTCATCCCAGGCAGGATGGGCAGCAGGCCAAGCAAAGAATGAGAACCTGCAGCTAAGGATGGTGGAGCAGAATGTGGAAGGGACTGATGGCATCACTGGTATACAGGTGAGCAGCCTCTGCCCAGGCTTCTTGTTAGGTGTGAAAATAAATTTCTGTTTGTTTCAGCCACTGTCCTCAGGCTCTCTGCTATTTACAGCCAAATGCATTTTTTCAAACATAACATTTTAACCATTTTTACATGCACATTTCAGGTGCATGAAACACTTTCATGTTGTTGGGCAACCTTGACCAATATTCATCTTCAAAACCTTTTCATCTTCCCCAGCTGAGACTCTGTAACTGCCAAACACTAACTCCTATTTCTCCCTTCCCCCACTTGACTTCCTGTCTATGAATCTGACCACACTAGGTCCCTCATATGAATGAGGCCATGCAGTATTTGTCCTTTGGCACTGGCTTATGTCATTGAGCACAGTGTCTTCAAGGTTCATCCTCATTGTGGCAGATGTCAGAATGTCCCTCCTTTTTAAGGTTGGATACTATCCCACTATCCCAAGATAATCATGATGGTATGATCACTCACCTAGAGCCAGACATCCTGGAATGTGAAGTCAAGTGGGCCTTAGAAAGCATCACTATGAACAAAGCTAGTGGAGGTGATGGAATTCCAGTTGAGCTAGTTCAAATCCTGAAAGATGATGCTGTGAAAGTGCTGCACTCAATATGCCAGCAAATTTGGAAAACTCAGCAGTGGCCACAGGACTAGAAGAGGTCAATTTTCATTCCAATCCCAAAGAAAGGCAATACCAAAGAATGCTCAAACTACCACACAGTTGCACTAATCTCACGCACTAGTAAAGTAATGCTCAAAATTCTCCAAGCCAGGCTTCAGAAATATGTGAACTGTGAACTTCCAGATGTTCCAGCTGGTTTTAGAAAAGGCAGAGGAACCAGAGATCAAATGGCCAACTTCCGGTGGATCATCGAAAAAGCAAGAGAGTTCCAGAAAAACCTCTATTTCTGCTTTATTGACTATGCCAAAGCCTTTGACTGTGTGGATCACAATAAACTGTGGAAAATTCTGAAAGAGATGGGAATACCAGACCATCTGACCTGTCTCTTGAGAAACCTATATGCAGGTCAGGAAGCAACAGTTAGAACTGGACATGGAACAACAGACTGGTTCTAAATAGGAAAAGGAGTATGTCAAGGCTGTATATTGTCACCCTGCTTATTTAACTTATATGCAGAGTACATCCTGAGAAATGCTGGGCTGGAAGAAGCACAAGCTGGAATCAAGATTGCCAGGAGAAATATCAATAACCTCAGATATGCAGATGACACCACCCTTATGGCAGAAAGTGAAGAGGAACTAAAAAGCCTCTTGATGAAAGTGAAGGTGGAGAGTGAAAAAGTTGGCTTAAAGCTCAACATTCAGAAAACTAAGATCATGGCATCTGGTCCCATCACTTCATGGGAAATAGATGGGGAAACAGTGGAAACAGTGTCAGACTTTTTTTTTTCTGGGCTCACTGCAGATGTTGACTTCAGCCACAAAATTAAAAGACGCTTACTCCTTGGAAGGAAAGTCATGACCAACCTAGATAACATATTCAAAAGCAGAGACATTACTTTGCCAACAAAGATCCGTCTAGTCAAGGCTATGGTTTTTCCAGTGGTCATGTATGGATGCGAGAGTTGGATTGTGAAGAAAGCTGAGCACCGAAGAATTGATGCTTTTCAACTATGGTGTTGGAGAAGACTCTTGAGAGTCCCTTGGACTGCAAGGAGATCCAATCAGTCCATTCTAAAGGAAATCAGCCCTCGGTGTTCTATGGAAGGAATGATGCTAAAGCTGAAACTCTAGTACTTTGGCCATCTCATGCAAAGAGTTGACTCATTCAAAAAGACTCTGATGCTGGGAGGGATTGGGGTAGGAGGAGAAGGGGACGACAGAGGATGAGATGGCTGGATGGCATCACTGACTCGATGGACATGAGTTTGAGTGAACTCCGGGAGTTGGTGATGGACAGAGAGGCCTGGCGTCCTGCGGTTCATGGGGTTGCAAAGAGTCGGACACGATTGAGTGACTGAACTCAACTGAACTATCCCACTGTGGGCTTCCTTGGTAGCTCAGCTGGTAAAGAATCTGCCTGCAATGCAGGAGACTCTGGTTTGATTCCTGGGTTGGGAAGATCACCTGGCAAAGGGATAGGTTACCCACTCCAGTATTATTGGGATTCCCTGGTGGCTCAGATGGTAAAGAATCCACCTGCAATATGGGATACCTGGGTTCGACCTGGGTTGGGAGGAGTCCCCTGGAGGAGGGCATGGCAACACACTCCAGTATTCTTGCCTGGAGAATCACCATGGACAGAGGAGCCTGGCGGGCTATAGCCCATGGGATCTCAAAGAGTCAGACATGACTGAGCGACTAAGCATAGCACAGAACTGTCCCACTGTATGGATACCTCACATCCTGTGTATCCCTTCATCTCTCTGGGACACATGGGTTATTCTACATAAAATGCATTGTCAACTGATATAACTGCTTTCTGATTTTGCCCCACCCCTGAACCCACTACGCCTCTTATAAGCAGATAGACAAGGATTATGGGTCAACCCATGGCCAACTAGAGTCAATTGTGGCCCAAGAGTCATCTGGCCTCAATGGTTCTTGAATGGTTCTCATCTGCTGGGTGTAGGCCCCCACTCATGTGTGCCAAGAAACACCCACTGGATTTAAGGGATGCTGCCCCACTGTCAAGCCACCTACGATTTTTACATTCTTCCCTGGTGGCTCAGACAATAAAGAATCTGCCTGCAATGCAGGAGATGGAGGACACACGAGTTCAGTCCCTGGGTCAGGAAGATCCTCTGGAGAAGGGAATGGCAATCCACTCCAGTAGTCTTGCCTCGGAAATCCCAAGGACATCGAAGCTAGGAGAGCTACAGTCCATGGGGCCACAAAAAGTCAGACATGACTGAGTGACTAACAATTTCATTCTTCTTACCTATGGTCCTATCTCCTTGGGGGTCCACCTCCTGAGCCATGCGCAGCGCCTCTGTGGTAGCGATGTCCACGTTAGCAGGGACCACCACCAAGTTGATGGTCTCCTGCCTAAGGATATACTTTCTGATGAGAGACTTGATCTGTAAGAAAATTAGAGGGTCTGAGAGTTGAGACAGGTCCTGACCTTGTACTTGCTTCTGGCCTTCCAAGTCCCAGAGGTATTTCTTCCAAGAAGCAAACACAGAAATGAGCTGACAACACAAGTCAGAAAAACTACATTTTCTGAGGGAACACTATGAGGTTTTAACTCGTGAGTCATCTCCCAAGACCTCAAATCTGAAGGTCACAATGAAAAATAAGATGTCAAAAGAATTGCTTGATATTCCCTAAATCTTTAATCCACAGGGTGAGATTCACTGATACAGGAATATCATTATATTTGCTCTTAATGCTCCTTCTTCCCACATAAAACCCCTTCCTAATGCATGCCGATTTAGATATGGCATAGAGTGTAACTATAACCAAAAATGAGTCACTGCATAAAACACAAATAAAATGCCTTCCCAACTTTGCCTCTTCCCATAGAAGCTTCCATCCAACTTGGTGGAGTAATTTTGACCAATGCATGCTCCAAATTCCCCACCTCCCCATACCCACTCCTCAAGCTTGATCCTAGACTCACTGATGCTCTAATGCAGTCCCTCCCCCCACAAGACCTGGGCCAGGATGGAGCCTGAAGTTTCACCTGATATTCAATGTCGGGTGGCTGGTTGCCCACAGCAACCCTGGTGATGCCAGGAAGGTCTATCAGGGTCAGATCTGGGACGTGAGGGGAGCTGACCTCCAGACTAATCAGCTCATGACTGATCCCCGTGCCTTCCCCAGCGATGGCAATCTGGGCTAGAGAAGAGGAGAAATAAAAACGGAATAGAGCTTGGGATGGAATATCTCATTACAGTGAATCTTCTGAAGGCAACGCCCAGCTGCTGTGATTCAACGGTAAGGCATATTTGGAGCAGATTCATTTCTCCGAAACAAAAAAGGACATCAAAGGATAATCCCGTATTTGCATTGCCAGTGGCCAGAATAGTCTGCAGAGAGAACTAGCGAGAACACCTCTGTAGGTGACATCTATCTGAACCAGTCTTAACCTGGCAGAGCAGGTAAGTTCTTCCTGGTGCCACACCTAAATTCCTCCCATTGATACACTAGGAACTTAATAAAGAGGTAAAATGAAAACAAATAAAAATAAATGGTGACTCCTAAAACATGACCTGGAAAGTTATGGGTGGTGGTACATGCTTGTTTCAGGCAAGCTGAGCATTAGCTGTTGATATTCCATTAAGAGATTAATTCTGTCCCTTCCTCCATAATAATAAAAATTTCAAGATAAGAATTTATTTCATCAAACTTTTAGCTAATACCACTTGACTACTTTATACATCCAGAATGTCTTTTTGGTATGCTTTATATTGGTCAAGAATGTAGAAGGAAATAATAGTAACAATGTTATATGTAGCACAATCTGCTAATTCTGCCCCCCACCCCACCAAATCCATTTCCCAGAGATGTGATCATATAAAATTGTCTGGCCCATGGGATAGATGTGAAGATGCTATGTGCAACTTCCAGAAATATGCTTAAGACAGGGATAGGTCCTTTGCCAATGACTAGCTGGCAGGAATGGGCACTTGACTAAATGATGAGGGGGCCTTGGGAGCAGAGGCCACACAGAGTGTAGGAATGAGACAGGAGTCTGGGTTCATAACCTTGGAACCCTTACATCAGCTTTGAGAGACATAAAACTGACATTGTTTAAACCACTGTGTTAGTAACTTGCTTGCACAAATGGCTTCTATACTCCTTCCCATCTCCATATGAATGCTGCTTTATTGAAAGAATGCCACTTCTCCCATCAAGAGAGTTTGCTTCTTGAAAGTGGGCCTGAGTGCATTAATTTCTTTGGGTAACAGGTTGTCACAAAATGTATTCCAGTAGACACTGAAAGGTGCTTACACATCAGAGCTTCGAACTCAGGTCTCTTGGTACTTGGAAGCCTTCTACCAACATGTTAAAGAACCCAACCCAGTCACCTGGGGGGGACAGGCCACTGTCAGACCATGGGAAGGTCTGGTCATTCCAGTCGAGGATTGGGTTGGTACCCGAGGTCATCCTAGACTGTTGGCCCCAGCCAAATCATCCTAGAGGAAAAGAACTGCCCAGCTGATCCTTTGAATCACAGGAAATAAACTGTTCCAAGCCATTAGGTTTTGAGATTGTTTTGTTACACACCAAGGACTAACTGATACACACTAATTCTGCATTTTCTGCAGGCAACCTAATCCCAACAAACACACAATGACATCTTCATGATAACATTAGTTAATTTTTACACAACAGCCAATAAATGGTAGTTAGTGCTTCCACTTTTATAGAGTCAAATCCATTCTTTCCTACTGCTGGATATCAGTTCATACCATTTTTGCATCTTCCCCAAATTACTAGAACTTAATTATGTGACACACTAGGAAGAAATTAAAGTCAATAAGGGAAAATTGCTTACTCATCTCACTCACACTCAGCAGCAACTAAGTGTATCACTACTTTGTCCCTATCTACATGGGAAATAGATGGGGAAACAGTGGAAACAGTGTCAGACTTTATTTTTCTGGGCTCCAAAATCACTGCAGATGGTGACTGCAGCCATGAAATTAAAAGATGCTTACTCCTTGGAAGGAAAGTTATGACTAAACTAGACAGCATATTCAAAAGCAGAGACATTACTTTGCCAACAAAGGTCCGTCTAGTCAAGGCTATGGTTTTTCCTGTGGTCATGTATGCATGTGAGAGTTGGACTGTGAAGAAGGCTGAATGCCGAAGAATTGATGCTTCTGAACTGTGGTGTTGGAGAAGACTCTTGAGAGTCCCTTGGACTGCAAGGAGATGCAACTGGTCCATTCTGAAGGAGATCAGCCCTGGGATTTCTTTGGAAGGAATGATGCTAAAGCTGAGACTCCAGTACTTTGGCCACCTCATGCGAAGAGTTGACTCATTCAAAAAGACTCTGATGCTGGGAGGGATTGGGGGCAGGAGGAGAAGGGGACGACAGAGGATGAGATGGCTGGATGGCATCACTGACTCGATGGACGTGAGTCTCAGTGAACTCCGGGAGTTGGTGATGGACAGGGAGGCCTGGCGTGCTGGGATTCATGGGGTCGCAAAGAGTCGGACACAACTGAGCGACTGATCTGATCTCTAACGTTAAGCATTGCTGCTGCTGCTAAGTCGCTTCAGTTGTGTCCAACTCCGTGCGACCCCAGAGACGGCAGCCCACCAGGCTCCCCCGTCCCTGGGATTCTCCAGGCAAGAACACTGGAGTGGGTTGCCATTTCCTTCTCCAATGCATGAAAGGGAGAAGTGAAAGTGAGGCCGCTCAGTCCTGTCTGACTCTTAGCAACCCCATGGACTGCAGCCTACCAGGCTCCACCGTCCATGGGATTTTCCAGGCAAGAGTACTGGAGTAGTGGGGTGCCATTGCCTTCTCCGACATTAAGCGTTAATTTTCTCTTTTCAGATGTTTCAAATTGATAAAGTAATCTCTGTGGTGTGCATTTTCTGAGACCTGCCATATATTATTCTAAACTGGGATTATTCAAGCACATGCATCCCACTCTTGGAAGAAAAAGACTTCCGGTTCTGAACAGGATTCAGTGATGGTCCAGTCAGCATTTTGGAAAGCTGGTTAACAGGTGAAGGTGTTCCTTGGCCCCACACCCTGACATCAGATCTGTGGAGTGGAAAGGCCTTTGAATAAAGGACAAATACTCCATATTTGAAGACAAGCTTCAAAATTCACATTATGCTCAGATACATACTTACATACTAAGTAATAAATTACTGAGGTCAGATTCTGTCCAAAGCACTGGTCTTAATGACAGTAAAAAAAAGAGAAAATACAAGAGAGCTGGGGGCCTGATGGAGGGAAGGGAAGGTTCCTGAGGGACCAGAACAGGCCTAGAAAGGGGAGAGTGGGAACAGTGACAGGCAGATCCCATCTATTTCACCTTGTTGACCAGATATCCAAATAGGCATGAAGAACAAATATGGGACACTTACCTTCACTGATTTCCTTTTCCACCTGTGAAGCATCTGAAATCTCAATCTCTTTGTCCAGGAAGCTGACTTTGCCTTTCCACTGGTCTTCATTCCCAAGTTTTTTCAGCCTCAGCACAAGAGGACATCTTGTAACAATACCTAGGAAACCACTACTCATCAGGTCTATACTCTGCTGCTAACAGTCCTATATGGTGGTCTTAGACCAGTGGTTCTTAAATTTGTATATAATCATCCGGGAGGCTCCTAAAACTGCAAACTCCCTGTTCTCACCCTTTGACTCTCTGAGGCATCCTATCTGGGGTGACTCATGAATGTGCATCTAGAATGTACATTTCAGATGGAGTTTGACTTGAAATCCCCTACTTTAGATCTCTTGCTTCACCCCAGTGTTTTCCATCAGCCCAAGTGGTACACTGCATTGGGAAACCCCAGACTTCAGCAAACATCCTCCACCATCCCCCAGAAGACACAAGGAGAAGACAGTCATCTGTGAGCGGAGGACACAGGCCTCAGGAGAAACCAACCCTGGTAATACCTTGATCTTGGGATTCTAGCCTCCCAAATTTTGAGAAGTAAACTTCTATTGTTTAAGCCCAAGTCTGAGGTCTTCTGTTACTGCAGCCTGAGCTAACCAATGCAGAAGCCAAGTGCTTACCACTGCCCCTGGGGAGGGCGACCCCAGACAGGGCCTCCAGCACGGAGCTCTTGCCCGAGCTCTGGTCCCCGATAACGGCAATGGCGGGCAGGGCCAGGTCCTGCTCCACGCCCAGGGCCCGCAGGGAGTCGATGAGGTCAATGCAGGGCCGTACCTTTTCCTCATATTGGCTGTACAGGTTGCTCTTGGACTCCTGGAAGAAGCAGAATGGGAGATCTCTATCATAACCTGCAGGTCACGTTCCATCAAAGATGGACAACTTCAATCATCCTAATGTATACAGGTGATTAAAGCTCCCCAATCTAGAGAATGAGGGTAAAACAGAAATAAATATTTGAAGAAATAAATGTCCTCAAACTTGGTGAAAACTATTAACCCAAAGATCCCCAAAGCTCAATGAGCCCAGAGCAAAGGAAACATAAAGTAACTATATCAAGGCACACTATAGTCAAATTGGTCAAAATCAGTGATAATGACAGAATGCCAGCCAGAAAATGACATGTTATGTACAGAAGAATAAACATGAGATTTATAGCATATTTCTCAGTAGAAACTATGCAAATGAGAAGACAGTGTAGCAGCTTTGTTAAAGTACTGAGAAAAATCATCAACCTAAAATTTTCTACTCAGAAAAAAAAATCTTTTAAAATAAGAAAGTGAGTAAGGACTTTTCAGGATGTACAAAAATGAATGAATTCATCACTAGCAGACCTGCATTACAGGAAATGTTTAGGATGCCCTTCAAGCCAAAGGAAAATGATATGGAATGGACATTTTAATCTACACCAAGGAATTTACACCAGAATGGTAACTACTATACTTTTTTATTACTTAAATATCTTTTTATTTATTTTAGATATTTGAAATACAACTTTATTCTGATTCTAAAGGAAAAGGAATGGAAATGACAGTAACAAATAAGATTCCACCTCTCAATATTGTCATGTGACTATAGCAGTCTTATATTTGAAACTCAAGGAGGAAACAACTGTGTTGCAAAACCCCTAAATATGCCGGTCCAAAAACAGAAAGTATTTTTTTTTTAAAGTGCCACATTCACTCCAAAGCCCATCCATCTCCTTCAGCATCCAAAGATTAAGCACACGTTCTGCTTAGCTATGTAATAAAGTGGCAAACACGCTGCAGCATTGACATCACAGGACAGTCGCCTATAAAACTAGCCTTCCAACGCTGGGCCCCAGCTTCGCTTTCTCACAGGTCATCATCTTCATCCGGGAGAGCAGTTGTCTGAGCAACCTCTAAATTGTGCTCATACCGTGCTGCCAAGGCTGGGTCCATGACCACCTCTGGCAGGGCAAGAGCAGGCATGGCAACAAACTCCAAGTTAGGGTCTCCAATCAGTTTTCTAGGAAGCCAGAGGAAGGGCTTTTCAAAGCTGTAGTTACTTTGGCAGAAATGTGATAGTACTGAAGATTCTTCTTTCAGTGGAAGACAACTGACTTTGCCTTAACCTTTCTGTTCTTAACATCCACTTTGTTGCCACAGATATCTTTAAAAGACATTGGCCATTTCCAAAAGGATAACAATGTAATGTGGGGGCTTAAAATATTGATAAAATAAAAACTCAATGCAAAAATGGCATGCAGGCTGGGAGGAGACAAATGGACACATATTATCATAAGGTTCTTATATTATATATGAAATAATATATTAGTACTTGAAGGTAAACTTGATAAATTAAAGACATGATATACTCCCTAAAACAGTTGTACTCAATAAACCAACAAAGGAGATAAAATGAAATCATAAAAAACTTAGTTAATTCAAAAGAAAGCAGAAAAAGAGGAAATGAAGAATAGGGCAAATGGAAAACAAATAGCAAAATGATCTTTCCAAGTCCAATTATATTAACAATCACAGTAAATCTAAAGAGTCTAAATACTCCTAGAATAGTCAAATGACTTTGAAAAACAAAAGAGTTGGAGGGTTAACATGACCTGATTTCCATAATTATTATTAAAGCTGTGGTAACCAATTTTCTTTAGGGTTGATTGGTTTGATCTCCTTGCAGTCCAAGGGACTCTCAAGAGTCTTCTCCAGCAACACACTTCAAAAACATCAATTCCTCACCTCCCTTTACCCTTCCCAAATTACTCTTGGCAATTCCTTCTCCTCTCCTCTATCCTGTCCACTTGTCCTTGTATCCACACTAAGTTCAAGCTCTCTCCTCTACTGCAATAGTCTTGAATAAAATCTTCCCCACTATTTTTAAACAAGTGTCCTGTGTGAATTTTCTCACTTAAGAAAGATTTGGAGCTTGAATCCCCAGGGAAAACCTTGTGGGGGCTATGCACATACCTGGCTGTACCTTCCTACTCATCAGTGGCTTATTTTAGCCCTCCTTACGGGTTGTTGACTTCCCTGGTGGCTCAGACGGTAAAGCATCTGTCTACAATGCGGGAGACCCGGGTTTGATCCCTGGGTTGGGATGATCCCCTGGAGAAGGAAATGTCAATCCACTCCAGGACTATTGCCTGGAAAATCCCATGGACAGAGGAGCCTGGTAGGCTATAGCCCATGGGGTCGCAAGGAGTCGTACATGACTGAGCGACTTCACTTTCTTTCACTATGGGTTCTTTTTGTTTTCATTTCTTTATATCACCCATTCCCAAGAGTTTATAAAACATGAACAGTAATTAGCCAAAATGCATGTGCCAACCACCTGGGTTAAGAAAACACATATTCCCAGTACTTGAGACACTTTGTCCACCCCTCCCCAGGCACCTTCCTCCTAAAACCCCTTTACCTCTAGAGGGTCCCTCTATTTCCAGGTTTATGAAAACGATGTCCTTGCTCTTCATTCGTTGTACCACCCACCCATCTTTCCCTAAAAAATACATGGCTTATGGTGGCCTGGATCTTTATATAAATGGAATGATACAGTATATTTCTTCTGTGACCTGATTCTAGGGGATTCACCACAGTCTATTTATTGTTATTTATTTATTTTTTGGGGGCCATGCCGTGTGGCTTCCAGGGGACCTTAGTTCCCCAACCACAGATTGAATCCAACCTATGGCAGTTAAAGTGTTAGCCCGAACCATAGAGCCACCAGCCACACCATTGTTTTTTAGACCCAGCCATCATGATACCTGGAAGTCTAGCTCATTACTTTTCACTTCTGTGTGGAATTCTACTGCATACCACAATCTATGTATGCATTCCACTACTCATGGACACTTGTGTTATTTCTGGTTTTGCTTATAAAAAATGCTGTACAAACATGGCAAAATGCATCTCAAACCTCAGCACAAAGAAAAATCACCTAGAAGTCTTGTAGAAACACAGATGGTAGGTCACACCCCTGAAATTTCTAGTTCACTAGGTCTGGGGAAGGGTGTGCGAGGGTGATAGTTTGCATTTCAAACTTCCCCAGAGATATTAATGTTGCTTCTCTGGGGATCATACTCTGAGAACCAAGGTCAATATCTAGAAGTGGAATTTCTGGGTCATAAGATACACCTTGTTCAACCTGGCCAGAAAGGCCAAGCTACACTCACCTGATACGAAGAGTCAACCCACTGGAAAAGATTCTGATGCTGGGAAAGACTGAAGGCTAAAGGAGAAGAGCTTGGCAGAGGATGAGATGGTTAGATAGCATGCACCGACTCAATGCACATAAATTTAACTCTGGGAGATGGAAGACAGAGGAGCCTGGCATGCTACAGTCCAGTAGTAGGACACAACTTAGCAACTGAATAACAACAACAACATTCAAACACGTGGGTGTGAGCATTATGAGTTCCTACTGCCCTATACCTTGCCAGTTACAGCCAGGCAAGAGCCAACAGTTATATCATGGTGCTGGAAAGATGGGTGAATTTCTTATTTTTCTGTGTCCTTTGGTGTAGTTTATAATATTGTTTAAAATATTGTTAACCACGGATGATTAAAATGGAGTCAATTGAAAAGAGGCTGAAGATCCATTGCTTTAAAACATATGACAGCAATAAACAGAGCTCTTTCTAAGTGCCCAGCCTCTACCTCCTCTCAGTTCAGTTCAGTTCAGTTGCTCAGTTGTGTCCGACTCTTTGCGACCCCATGATTTGCAGCATGCCAGGCCTCCCTGTTCATCACCAACTCCCGGAGTTCACTCAGACTCACGTCCATCGAGTCAGTGATGCCATCCAGACATCTCATCCTCTGTCGTCCTCTTCTCCTCCTGCCCCCCATCGCTCCCAGCATCAGAGTCTTTTCCAATGAGTCAACTCTTCACATGAGGTGGCCAAAGTACTGGAGTTTCAGCTTCACCAACAGCTGCACAAAGTAAATACTCCTCCTCTCAACAGCTGCACAAAGTAAATACTCTTATTATTTTCATTTTAGAAATGGAAAACCAAGCTTCTAAAGGGAGGAGTAACCATTCAAGATCTTACAGCTGCACGTTGTCAGCAGTGGAATCAAATTTAGGTCGAACTGATTCGAGAAGCCAAGTTTGGTTCCCACCAAAAATATGTCTCATTCCTGGGAGAAAAGACACCACATGGCTTCACTGTCGGAGATATCACAATGACACTTAGGAGGTTTGAGCTCGAGACCGAACTATGATGTGGGCATGTGATCTCACAGGGCTCCTTGGGCCCAGTGCCTGGGCCCAATTCTTACACCAGCCCATTGGCCTCTTGCCTGGATTTTCCAGACCAAAATTACACCCCAACCAGGTGGCTGAGATGGTAAAGAATCCTCCTGCAATACAGGAGACCCTGGTTTGACGCCTTGGTTGGGAAGATCCCCTAGAGAAAGGAATGGCTACCCACTCCAGTATTCTTGCCTGGAGAATCCCATGGACAGAGGAGTCTGGCAGGTTACAGTCCATGGGGTCACAGACAGACATGACTGAGTGACTAACACTTTCACTTTCAAGATCAGCTAAGGCAAAACACTAATGGCTTTTGGCTGTAAGAAAAGTGAAGTCTCTCAGTCATGTCCGATTCTTTGCGACCCCATAGACTGTAGCTTACCAGGCTCCTCTGTCCATGGGATTTTCCAGGCAACAGTACTAGAGTGGATTGCCATTTCCTTCTCCAGGGGATCTTCCCGACCCAGGGCTTGAACCCGGGTCTCCCGCATTGTAGACAGACGCTTTACTGTCTGAGCCACCAGGGAAGTCCTTTGGCTGCGAGAAGGGCCCAAGCAGAATGAATCACATCTTTGCATCCACATATAGCCCCTGGAGAGATGAGGAAGCGAGCATCCCTGGGCACCAATGGCATCGCTGTTATCAATGGGCAGCCCACAAGTGAACACAGTTCATGTCCACATGGACAGCGGTTTTCAGGCATCAACTTACAGTTTCATGTTCCCTCACCACATCATCACTTCCATTTAGACTGGATTCAGGTGAATTAGGTTCTTTGATATCCAAGTCAGAATGAACCATCTTCTTCCTTTATCAGTTCAGCATAAATCAAGCACATCAGGATTAACACAATTCAGGAGCTGGGTACATTCAATCATGGAACCAAACCCACCATAAGACACACTGGGACTGAGTGGGAGATCAGAAAGAAATGACAGGAGAACTCCAAGGAACCAAATGTCAGATGAAGATATGCTCCATCCCAGCTCAGTGGTCTTCAAAGACATGCTTCTGGATGCCAAAAGCTTTTTAAAAACTCTGTATTTCCAATCATGATTATAGGGTGAACATCAAAAATTTTTTTCACCATAAATTTAAATAGCAACAAAGAATGAAATTTCTAATGCATTTTAAAATTTACATTTAAAAATAAAATTACTGTAAGACTCTTTCCAATGTAGATGAGGGATTCTAAATATTTGATAATACCCAAACATTTTACATATATATATATATATATATATATATATATATATATATAGCATAGCTTGCATGATCTTAGTTCCCTGACCAGGGCTTGAACTCAGGTCCCCGCAATGAAAGTGTTGAGCCCTAACCACTGGACTATATGTTAAAAATTTGTAATTTTTTTTCTGGGACCATAAGCTTCTAAATATTAAGATTTATGTAATAATCTTGGATAAAAGTAAATGAAAATATATTTCTCCTAGGACTTGAAATAAATGTTATAAAAAGTATAAAGCACTTACCTCAATATACCTTCCTTTTACTTGACAATGTAGTGCTGACTAGTTGGTAGAAATGCAGAGCTCTGCTCCAACACCGCCTTGGAATCAGGCAAAACATACAAATTAGACCAAAACCCAATGAACACAATACATGTCAGTGCTCATCGCCATACATTCCATTGCTGAGAATGGTGAAGATGCAGAGGGGATGTGCTTTGAAGGAAGTTCACAGTTCCCTGAGTCCTTTTGTAAACCTTAAATATTTAAATTCTAAGGTTGAAGGATAAAGCAGAGAGACTTGCTGTCCGTGTACTGAATCAACACTTTTTTTTCCTGATGCTCTTCTTGTATATTCTCTAGGGACCCTCCCCCAAGGCCTATGCGGATTTTGGATCCACATTGAAAGGGCAAGTTGAAAGCGCAAGCTTGCTTAAAAAAAAAGGGTGGGGGAGGGATGGATTGTGTTCACTGTATAGCGGAAGGGGATTTTGAAAGGGGATCAACTTTAAAGAATACTTATGGAATCTGGCAATTTATTTCTTAACCACCACACATCCCCATGATTTCGTGTGCCCAGGGGCTCCTAGGCTGGAGCTGGGGCCCCAGGTTAAAGACCACAACCTCAGCTGACCTTACTGTGCCCAGTCATGTGGCATCATTGATCCCCAGGGCTAGCACTCAATGACCATGGGTGCTTTGAGAACAAAAAAGTCTCTCTCTTTGTTTCATAAAGTGACATTCCCTTGAAAACCAAGTCTTGTGAGTTTTGTCTGTACATCTTAAATATCTGTACCTATCTCAGATAGTCTTTGAAAATCAATTTGGATCTCTGGGGCAAGGCCATCTCCGTAATAAAAATCAGTGTTTTACTTACTCGTCACATTCAGCACCTGGCTGCGCTTGTCGAACTGAACAGCCCAAATAATTCAGTCCAGGTAATCCTTTAAGAACTTATATTTGCTTTTTCTCATGGAAGTGTTTCGCCTTCCAAAAACTCACTGACATTTAAATTGTTTATGATTGTAATAGGGAGTAACAAATCTGACACTGTATTAGATCTGTTTCTTTAACTTTTCCCTTTATATTCCACTATTAGGGGACGCACACTGACTGAAACTGCCCACGCTGGCCAGGCACCACGGTAACCATTTGCATCCGTTGTTTTATGACAGGAGGTCTTGGTAAGAAAAGGGAACTAATAAGTCACCACCAACAGAAAGAGTTTGGGAAAAGTCAGGAGACACCACATGTCCAGCCACCTCCCAGAATCCTTCTCGCTGGCATCCATCTTGGCTGAATAAGGTGTGCACCACCAGGGAGGACCCTGAGTCAGAATGATTGGCTAAAGACAACCTGGAAACTAACCCCATCACCATAAAATCCAAGACTGCGAGCCACTTGGCGGAGCTGTTCTCCTGGGTTCCCTTACCCTCCTGCTCTCCACCCGGGTGCCCTTTCCCAATAAAATCTCTTGCTTTGTCAGCACATGTGTGTGTCTCCTTGGACAATCCATTTCCGAGTGTTAGATAAGGGCTCAGTTTCGGGCCCTGGAAGGGGTCCCGCTTCCTGCAACACTATTGCTTTTGCCACAAGTTAATCATTAAAGGGATGTTCCCTACAGCTTAAACACAATGGCCCCCAAGGCAGGATGTAAAATTAAAACACTTTTTCAGCTCACAAGAAGCATTCTGACCCAGCCGCCTGTGAATGACCACAATAAAGAAGAAATCAACACATCCCCTCTTACTTCCCTAAGTCCAACAAAAACTTGATTTAAAATTTGACTTATTAATTCCGCGAATGCCACCCCCGGCTGCTCCGCGTGTTGCAGGTCTCAGCAATGCCTGGGCTTTCGGCCAGCCACCAGTACTGTCCTACCTCGCTCCACCCGGAAAACTAACTGCGCCGGCCCCACACCATCGCATCCCGCTGCACAGCTGCTGGAAGCAGCTCTCCATCCCCTGGGTGACCGGTCCTCCGCGCAGGGCACTTCTGCGCATGCCCTATCTCCGGCCAGCCCCGGCTTTCTAAAGGGAAGCTCCCTCAGGCAAAACCTGTCCGCGGAGACCCTCGGCTACAACATCCCTCTTTTCAGCGAGATTGGGGAAGATCCCTGGGTCGTTGCGCTTCCAAGGATACCGCCCAGCCCCCGGCGTAGAGTTGTTTGGCTTGCACTCCTTAGCTCCCTCGGAGACCCTCTTTACCTGCTCTGCTCCACCTTCCTATTTCTTCCGGCAGAAAAGTCGCCAGTGCTTGTTTTTTGACGCGTAACTCAAAAGCCTTAGCCGCGTGTCGGTGGGAAAGCAGAATCAAGTATGCTCTGAACCCAGCCAATACTGCATTATCATCATCATGTCATCATCACTATTGCGTGCTAAGTCGTTTCAGTCGTGTCCGACTCTTTGAGACCCCATGGACTGCAGCCCACCAGGTTCCTCTGTTCATGGCATTCTCCAGGCAAGAATACTGGGTTGCCATCACTATTAATCATTTTCATTCTTACTATTACTGCTGCTGCTGCTGCTAAGTCGCTTCTGTCGTGTCCGACTTTTCGAGACCCCATGGACTGCAGCCTACCAGGCTCCTCCGTCCGTGGGATTTTCCAGGCAGGAGTACTGGAGTGGGGTGCTATCGCCTTCTCCTAGTCTGCGCAATACCGGTACCCCAGAGCGCTCAACTCCCAGCCAACGCCCAAATGCCCCAACCCGCGGAGGGTGCCCAGACCCAGGAGCGCTACACTTACCCGTCCCCAGCGCAGAGACCGGCAGGCTCCCAGCGCTCACCCTCCTCGGCTTTATTCAGCGCTAACGCCGCCCCTAGCTCTCTGCCCCGCCTCCCCGTCCTTCATCTCCTACCAAGCCCCGGAGAAACGAAACTCAGAAAGTTTTCAGGGCTGCTGGATCGGAAGGGAAACCGAAACCGAACGGGTGGCGCACTTCCGCACCGGCGCCTCCCGAGGTCGCTGCTCCCCTCACCCTCAGCTGTATTCTCCCAAAGGCACTCTAGGTGCGCCCCGCACCAACAGCATCCCTAGGAGCTTGCGGGAAATGCAGATTCTCGGCCCGCACCCAGACCTGCTGCCTCAGAAACTCGGGCGCAGGACCCAGCTACCCGAGCTTTATCCGGCCCTTCTGAAGTTCCTGGCAGTTTGAGAACCTCTGCTCAAACAGCCCCGAGTCATCCAAAGCCGAAGGTAGCTTGGAACCTAGCTGGTCCCTTAACCTTTGGTTGTTTGAACAGATGCATTGATAACTGGGTATCAAACTCCTGCTGTAGGTTCATTGGGAACATTCCAGCCCCGGAGGGATTATCAAGCATGCTAGGGAGCTACCCCCTTAGCCCCCTCCTCACCCAGACCTACATCAGGCTCCTTTCTCAATTTTCCTTATCCTCTTCAAGCACCGGCCCCTCTCCCCACCTTTAAATCTCTTGACCACTCTGCTTGTCATGTGGGATCTTGGTTTCTTGACCAGGGATCAAACCTGTGCCCCCTGAATCGGAAGCAAAGGGTTCCCGGAACCACCAGGGAAGTCCCAAGCCCTCCCTGAAGTTTAGCTCATTTGATTTCTTCAGGATGGAAATGAGTAGAAAGGGGGGGACCAAGGTCAAATAGACCCAAAGATGAGCCCTCCCGGAGGGCTTTGGGAGTGAGGAGTAAAATTTCATTTTGGAAAGGGCTGGCACCCCACCTCCATTCTCCTTGGCTCAGCTAAGAAGCCTGGACAACAAGTGTCCTCCCCACAAAGACTCCTGTGGTTAGAGAGGGTCTCCTACCCGCTACACAAAGACCCAGAACTGCCCCTTTTCCAAGTCCTGGGGTCAGATGTCAACTTAAAAAAAAAAACAAAACTGCACACCTAAAAAAATTGAGAATTATATTTTACTTGGTGGACTTGCTGAGGACTTACCCTGGAAGACAGCCTCTCAGACTGCTCTTAGGGATGGCTCCAAACAGGTCAGAGAGGAGCCAGAATATATAGGAGTTTTTGCAAAAAAATCCAGGTAGTGAAAATATTAACAAAGTTACTGTTACTTAAAGAAAAACCAGACATCTCAAGTTCATGAATTCAGCACTTATTCTATGTATGGGAAGATGCAACAGTCTGGGCTCCTTGAAATTGTTCCTTTGATGTGCACCTTAGCCGTCTAGGGCCAGCATCCTGCTTTTCCTCATCCTGAATCCCTGAAGGACGTACAGTCACAGGTCAAAAAATGCAGTGGGTGCTAGCGTGATGGCTGCAATATCTTTTGTCTACTGATATGGCAGGTGACATTCTTCAGCCACATCGGGAAAACTTGGATAGAACCAATTTCAATGTCGTGGCACCCAAAAGAAGGGGAGGGGGCCACACAGAGCAGCTCCCTGGCGTGAAGTCTGGTATGTAGCCCTCTGCTGGGGTCTAATGGGAGAACACGGGCTTCCCCAGCAATTTTCAAGGAACCCTTGCATGGCTGCTTACCCATCCAGGCCTCAGTTACTTCCTAGTTACAAATGAGAAATGGAATATTTCCTGCCATATCAGTAAACAAGGATGTCACAATCACCAGCCATTGTAGCCACAGCTTACCGTGAACTGGTGAGCCCTAAAGAAACTCAGGAAGGAGAATACTTGCCATCTAGCAGCCATCATGGTACTCTCTTCCAAAAACACAAGAGAGGATGCTACACATGGACATCATCAGATGGTCAATACTTAAATCAGATTGATTATATTCATTGCAGCCAAAGATGGAGAAGCTCTATACAGTCAGCAAAAACAAGACCAGGAGCTGACTGTGGCTCAGATCATGAACTCCTTATTGCCAAATTCAGACTTAAATTGAAGAAAGTAGGGAAAACCACTAGGCCATTCAGGTATGACCTACATGAAACCCCTTACAATTATACAGTAGAAGTGACAAGTAGACTCAAAGGATTAGATCTGATAGACACAGTGCCTGAAGAATTATGGATAGAGGTTCGTACCATTGTATAAGAGGCAATGATCAAAACCATCCCCAAGAAAAAGAAATCCAAAAAGGCAAAATGGTTGTCTGAGGAGGCCTTACAAATAGCTGAGAAAAGAAAAGAAGTGAAAGGCAAAGGAGAAAAGGAAAGATAAACCCATCTGAATGCAGAGTTCCAAAGAATAGCAAGGAGAGATAAGAAAGCCTTCCTCAGTGATCAATGCAAAGAAATAAGGAAAACAATAGAATGGGAAAGACTAGAGATCTCTTCAAAAAAAATTAGAGATACCAAAGGAACATTTCATGCAAAGATGGGCACAATAAAGGACAGAAACAGTATGGACCTAACAGAAGCAGAAGATATTAAGAAGAGGTGGCAAAAATATACAGAAGAACTATACAAAAAAGATCTTAATGACCTGGAAAACCACTATGGTGTGATCACTCACAGACATCTTGGAGTGTGAAGTCAAGTGGGCCTTAAGAAACACCACTACAAACAAAGCTAGTAGAGATGATGGAATTTCAGCTGAGCTATTTCAAATCCTAAAAGATGATGCTGTTAAAATGCTGTACTCAATATGTCAGCAAATTTGGAAAACTCAGCAGTGCCCACAGGACTAAAAAAGGCCAGTTTTCATTCCAATCCCAAAGAAAGGCAATGCCAAAGAATGTTCAAGTTCAGTTCAGTTCAGTTCAGTCGCTCAGTCGTGTTCGACTCTTTGTGACCCCATGGACTGCAGCACACCAGGCCTCCCTGTCCGTCACCAACTCCCAGAGTTTATTCAAACTCATGTCCATTGAGTTGGTGATGCCATCCAACAATCTCATCCTCTGTCATCCCCTTCTCCTCTTGCCTTCAATCTTTCTCAGCATCAGGGTCTTTTCCAATGAGTCCGTTCATCACATCAGGTGGCCAAAGTATTGGAGTTTCAGCTTCAGCAGCAGTCCTTCCAATGAATATTCAGAACTGATTTCCTTTAAGATGGACTATTTGGATCTCCTTGCAGTCCAAGGGACTCTCAAGAGTCTTCTCCAGCACCACAGTTCAAAAGCATCAATTCTTTGGTGCTCAGCTTTCTTTATGGTCCAACTCTCACATCCATACATGACTACTGGAAAAACTATAGCTTGGACTAGGCGCATACAAAGAAAAGCTGCTAAATTCCTTAACTTGGAATTATCTGGTTTTCTGTAATTTATAAAAAAAAATTTTGGCATTCAAACTACCTGCCGTTTGTTGCAAAACATCTATATAACCTGGCTTCTCCCCAGCCCCCTTGTTCTCAGAGCAGTTTCCCCAGGGTCACTTGAGATGCTGTCTCCTGGGCTTGCAGTCCTAAAAGTTTCTGTTGAATAATGCATACCTCCAAACTTTTAGGTTGCATGTATTTTTTCAGTTGACACAAAGAAGAGTGAAGACTTAAATCTGAGGCATGATCCTAATTCTTCAAACCACAGGAGGCTCTCCCCTTGACTCCTGTACACAAATGAACTCAGGAAGAGCCACTGGCAAAAGTGAAAATTGGCCAGGGCAAAAGTCACTGCCCAGGCCAGAACTAGGAACAGGTGAGTGAGGTGCCTGGAGTTCAGTGTTTAAAGAATCACTCCCTGTCAGTAGGTCAAGTGTATCCTTAACATTGGTGCCCAGATGCTTCACGCTCCTCCCCCTCTTGCCTCCTGGTCTGGGATTTTGGTACCTGCTGCTTCTATATGCACCTTAGAAGGTAGTTCCCTAAAGAGCCCAGGGTTTTGTTTGGGACGTAATTCAATAATAAGACAATAATAGCTTGTATGCTCTAGGCCATAGTATGTGGGTGCCACCCTGAGGAAATAACTCACCTTCAGAACCACCCTGTGAGGGGAGTAAGATCATCACGCTCATGTTACATATGAGGAGACTGAGGCCAACAAGTTAGGTTACTCTTGGGCCCCTTGACTAGGAAGTGGGGGAGCTTAGACTGCAATCAAGACATTTGTTCTTAAGCCTGGGTTCCCTAGCATCTTCTCTCCATGCTAAAGCTGACAAGATGCAGCTCTTGTTCTTGGGAAGTTCACAACCTTTTACCTGACTTGTGGACTACTCTTCCCCTACTAGAGAGACACTATATTCTACCAGGTAAGTGTCAAACTCTTAGCCCTTGAGAGTTGCCCTCCAGCCTCAGCACCCCACTCACCACCCACCACCCCTGATCCCACTTCTGCTGACCTAACTGTCATCCTGGGCTCCCAGAGACATGCTCCTTTCTGGTCAAGCCCCAGCTGTGTGTTTCCTGTCTCTGCAGCTACCCTGGACAGCTCCTTCTAAGCCTGGGTCACACCTCTTCCAGCCTGGGTCGCACCTCTTCCACCTCTCCCCTTCCGTGGGCCTAATTAGCTCAGGCAAAGATGCTTTGCATTTTAGATGGATGTTCTGCATAGTGCGGATACAGCCACCTCCTCGGTGAGGCTGTCATCTTGATAAAGGCCTATCAAGCTTGGATGCTCCAGTGCCTAACTACTTACCAACAGTGATTGCTTAGTAATCATGTGTGTGCTTAGTCACTCAGTCGGGTCCCACTCATTGCGACCTCATGGACTGTAGCCTGCCAGGGTCCTCTGTCTATGGGGGTTTTTCAGGCAAGAATACTAGAGTGGGTTGCCATGTCCTCCTCCAGGGGCTCTTCCCCACCCAGGGATTGAACCCATGTCTCTTATGTTTCCTGCATTGGCAGGCGGGTTCTTTACCACTAGCGCCACCTGGGAAGCCCTCTACCCTCTTCTTACTGTTTCCTAACTTCATTAAAGTGTCTGGCAAAAACACAGCATCCACAGGAAAGCATTTGTTGCTGGTCAGTTGCTCAGTCGTGCCCTACTCTTTGCAACCCATGGACTGCAGCATGCCAGGCTTCCCTCTCCTTTACCATCTCCCAGAGTTTGCTCAAACTCATGTCCATTGAGTCGATGATGCCATCCAACCATCTCATCCTCTGCCTCCCCCTTCTCCTCCTGCCCTTAATCTTTCCTAACATCAGGGTCTTTTCCAGGAAAGCATATCAGAGGCTAAAAAAATCATGCTGACTCCAGAACCCCTCCTGCCTGTGCTGTCCTGGGTGCTCAGGGCTCTGTAGGTCTCTCTGGCCCTTGTCCAGCCCTCTCATCACCTGCTGGCCTGGCTCTGCAGAGGAGAGGTGCACTGGTGTGCCGGGAGCCGGCGAGAGACATTCCACTCGTGACAAAGGTCATGAGGAAGGGGGCTCGGCATACGCACAGGCGGGATCGAGCCTCGGGAGTGCCCCCGGATGTTCTCGAGCATCTACCCCCCAAAAACCAGAGTCTGCCTACTTTATTGCTTTGTGCTCTCACCTCTGACTTTACTGGGGGCTGTCCCCCACCACCATCTCACTCTCTCTGTCAAAGAGTTAACTTACAGCTCCAATTAATAAAGTTCCTGGGCAATTAGGAGTGTTTAAATCCAAACCCCTCAGATGGCTCTCTAACTCGCCTGACAAGTTTACCCGGACACCTACAGCTATGCATAGGATTGTTTACAGTCTCCCAGCCTCCAGAGGCACGGGAAGCTTAAGATATTCAAATAGCTTAGAGCCTCTCAGAGAATTAGAAACTGTCAGAATAAAACTAGTAAAAGATTTCATTGATGAGCCAATGTTTGTTGCCAAGTTTTCACATCCCCTGAATTGTATCCTTGAATGTGCATTAATTAATATAGTTGGTATGTAGAAAAAATAAGTAGTGGCCTGGTGTTAGTAACTTTAGACCCTTAAGGTAGTAAATTCTTTCCTTTGTAAACCCATTACACATCCACCCTATAGGAACGTAATCTTATCTTCGGAGGATGGCGCCAAACCTTAAAATAATTACTCTTAGAGAAAATAAGTCTTTGTTGATAAGTCCTTGTCAAGAGTCATAAAATGTTAATAGGCCTCTGGCCAGAAGATGATGTAAATCACCTAAACCATTTGTATACGATAAATCTGCAGGAAAGAAACCCTGGTTTTTGATAAGCATCAAAGACTGCTGATTTTGCATCCCCTATTGTCCTCTATGTGTAACTTAGGGTATAAAAGCCCCTGTTGAAAATAAAGCTATGGACCTTGCTCACCAACGCTTGGTCTCCCCATGTCATTCTTCCCTTTAACTTCTAGCTGAGTGTCCATCTGGAGCGTGGATGTCCTCTGCGACCATTTATTTGCCTGGGCTTCTAAGACCCACTCGAGAAGGTGTCTAAGGTGGGGCACCTTCCGCTATTCGAGAGGGCGCCTGCGGCCTCCGTGGTCAGAGCTAACCTGGTGTCACGGGTTATATTGATTTTCCGCGTAAACCAAGCCACTCAGCTTCTTTTCTCCACTGAATTTTCCTACTGAGCTATCCTCATTCTATTCCTCTTTATTATATCTAATTAACATTTGAATAGGTCGCCTAGCCGTCTCTCCTTCGAATACCCTGGATCAGCCGGGGCTGGACCCCGGCACTGGTGTTAATGGGAAGCCGGGCTGAGCAGTCTTCTATGCATCACTCCCTACTTGTAACTGGTGCATTTCCTCAGATACCTGTGGGAAGCGAACGGACCCCCGTGCCCCACTGCAGGGGTGGGAGAGGGTAGAGGCATTCCAACCTGCTCAGCTTGGCATGCCCAGCCTCACCTTGCTCCACCTCCATTGCCTGAATGTAATGCCTCCTCACTGCACAAGAACTTCCAGTTCAGGGCTTTCATCTTCCACCTGGGTTTCTCCCCTGAAGTCAGCCAGCCTCCGTCCTTCTCTAGGCCTAATGGACTTGCTTTCTGGGAGCTCCCCGCCCCAGCTTCCGGCTTCCCGGGACCATGGCTTCATCACACCGTCTTGGTCTTTTCTTGAACGCCCTGTCTGCTACCAGGCCATCAACAGGGCGGACAAGTCGGTGGTGTTTGTTGCTATCCTTGTGATTCAGCACAGTTCCTGACACACAGCATTTCAATAAATGTTTCTAGAATGAATGAGTGAGTGAAGAGTCGGAGGACTGGCTCTGTTCCTGCAGAGTGGCCTGCATGACCACTCCGGAGGTTACATGACCTCCGGAGAGTTCCCCCAGGCCTCTCAGTTTCTGATCTCCGGTTTCCCAGTCTATTCAAGTTGGGTTTCGGTTTCTTCTTCTCTGTTCAGAAAAAGAAAGTCCTACTGGCGCCACCCCGGAGTCCAGGGACCCGGAGAGGAGGGGGCGGTGCGCGGGGTGGGGGGCGGAGCCTCAGGAGACAGAAGGACTCGAGGGAGGTGGAAGGGGTGGAGTTAGGGGTCCGCCCCCCGCCCCCCGGATGATTTCACAGCCTGGCTGTCTTGTGCGCTGCGCGTTGTGGCCGCGCTGCTGCTAGGACCTTGCATCCAGCCCGGACGCAGTTCTTCCGGAGCGCAGGGTTGCGCGGGGCTCCGGGGGGCCTGGGAACTGACCCACTAGGGTCATGCTCCCCTCTCTGATGCTGGTCAGGGCCCTGTCAGTCCCTGCTGAAGACTGAGTCTGGTGTCACTGCCGCGTTTTCTCTTCTGTGCGGGTGACATATATCCGTGCTTCTCAAAGGAAGGTCCCCCGGCCGGCAGTATCGGCTTCACCCTGGAGCTTATTAGAAACGCAGGGTCTGTCACTGGTGGAGCTGAGTTGGTGGCCCTGGGACGAGGCTTGGTGGTGGTGTTAGTCGCCCAGTTGGACTCTTTGCAACCGCGGGGACTGTAGCCCACCAGACGTCTTTGTCCAAGGGATTTCCCAGGAAAAATACTGGAGAGGGTTGTCATTTCTTCCTCCAGGAGATCTTCCTGACCCAGAAATGGAACTCCCAGGGATCAAACTCGCATCTCCTGTCAGATCTCCAGTGTTGCAGACAGATTCTTTACTGTTGAGCTACTTGAGAAGCTCTCATGTGGCCCAATGTGGAGTCTCTGGGGACGGTTGGTGGCCATTCCAAAATCATTTTGTCCTGGATAAGGGCCAGCTGTCTAGCTGGCATTCATCGTGATCACTTGGCGAAGGTTTGATATTCCAATGGAGGAGGCAACAGTGCATGTTACCTGCCTTCCGGGGAACTCTCCCGAGGGGAATGGAAATTGGTCCATCCAGGCTGTTCTTTATACCCGTTTCCTGCAAATTCCAACTCAGTTCCTCCTCTGTCTGCAACTGAGTTCCATGCTTTATGGAATAAAGTTGAATTTCTGTGTTAAAATTGCCATCTCTTGGCTATGGAGCATCTGTGGAGTGACCACATCAGGTGTTGGGCTAATTTGTCTACACACATGATCTGGAAGATTGCAAAAATAAATCAAATGGGAAATGGAGCTCAGAGAAACGGACTTGATCTGGGGTGGCCTTGGCCTGCAGCGGCTTGCAGCAGGGTTGGCTTCCCTACCCAGAGAGTGAGGTCAGGCCCCGGCAGTGAGAGCACTGAATCCTAGCCATTAGACCACCGGGGCCAGTGGCTGGTGATAAGGCCCCGGCCCACTGGCTGTGTAGAAATAAATTTCCACAAAGAGTGAAACAAGTAAAGTGTTTATTAGGAGAAAAAAAGAGTAGGTGTGAATAGACACACACGGGTGGGCTCAGAGTCACGCCCTTATGGTAGTTTGAATTACTTACATGGGGCATTTCTTCCAGGTTTCCTCTGGCCAATCATCTTGCTTTACCTGGTTCTGTGGCTGTATTTGGTATATCTTGGGAACCTCCCATGTGTGCACACATCTCTTAGCCAAGTTGGATTACAGCTAAGAGGTCCCCAGGTAGGTTGACATCACTACCTGTAGGGAGGGTGCCAACTCCCTCCGTTTTTGACCCCCCAAGGAGCCTTCCTGTGCATGTGCAGTCAAGAAGGTCGTCTTGACCTTGAGGATGAGAAATATGTGGTCTTTGTCTCTTATCTGGACAGGGCTCTTGCCAATGCCATTACTGTTAATCTTAATTGTCTATCTAGAGGCAAAGCCAGCTATTGACCTTGTTCCTGTTATTATTTCTATCTGGAAGTTATTTCTGTCTGTAAATATCTAACCTATTGTTGTTCAGTTGCTAAGTCATGTCTGACTCTTTGCGACCCCGTGGACTGAAGCACACTAGGCTTCCCTGTCCTTCACCATCTCCCAGAGTTTGCTCAAACTCATGTCCATTGAGTTGCTGATGCCATCCAACCATCTCATCCTCATCATCCCCTTCTCCTCCTGCTTTCAAGCTTTCCTAGCATCAGGGTCTTTTCCAATGAGTCGGCTCTTCACATTGAGTGGTCAGGGTATTGGAACTTCATCTTCAAATGTCTGACCTGGAACCCATCTATCTTCTGCCTTCAAGTGCAGCTGACTGGCCCACGGCTGGACTGAAACTTCAGGAAAGACCCTGGGCCAGAGGCACCAGTCTGAGGCTCATGTGAATTTCTGAGTCAAGAAATGATGAGGAAATTTCAGGGCTAAAATTTGGAGTAATTGGTTATGTAAAAATATAATAACCATTATACCATGTCACTATGCATATTTAAAAGCAGAGACATTACTTTGCCAACTGAAAAATGTATAAAGCTCTGCTTAACCTCAAAAAGAGGGGTACTCTTTCTACCTCTTTCTGATGACTATGTCAAAAGCTTTCTCTATCCTTTCACTTTAATAAAATATATGCTGCATGAAGCTCTGAGTGACTGAGACTGTGTCTTTGGTCCCGGAGAGAAATTTTCTCCTTTAGAGACCACGAGCTGGGCACCATTCGCTGTAAGCTATCACAAAAAATAGTGACTTTATCAAAGAGTTAGCCATCCAAGAAGATGGTGAACTAGAGTTCTAGAGGACCATCTTACGGGGGTCTGGATGCTAATTTCTTTTATAGAACAGAGAGGGGGAGGAGGTGAGGAAGTGAAATAAAAAGGCCAAAAGTCTTGCAAAACATCTCCTGGTTTCACAGTCTTGGGGAGTAGTTGTGTTAATTTCTTCTTTGCTGCAGTCATTCAGAGGTGGGCAGGTCAGGGTGTCTCCTTGTGAGCTGAACAAAGGCAGTTTGGTTTAACATTCAGGTAGAGGGGCACCATCCCCAAGGCAGGCCATTACGGACTTGCCAGGTGGCTCTGCAGTAAAGAATCTGCGTGCAATGCAGAAGACTCAGGTTCAATCCTTGGGTCAGCAAGATCCCCTGGAGAAAGAAATGGCAACCCACCCCAGAATTCTTGCCTGGAAAGTGCCACGAACAGAGGAGCCTGGTGGGATACAGTCCATGAGGTCACAAAGAGTTGGACACAACTTAGAGACTAAACAATGACAACATAGCTATAGACAGAACAAAAGCAATGAAAAGCAGAGGTCAAAGTAAAAGAAACAGATCCAACATGGAGTCAGATTTTGTCTGTTATATTATCACTGCACCATTGATTGGGGAGAATATTCCTTCCCCACCCCACCTCCCCCCCAGTATGGAATCTCAAGGGAAGGGAGGGGAGAGAGTGATACTGAGCAGGATCTTGTGGGGTTCCTGAGCACAAAAGCCTTTCTGTGTCCCCTGTTTCTTGATTACAGAAAATAGGCTTCATTCAGCCTCCCTTCCTGAGTTCCAGCAGTTGCCGATTAGGGAAGGGAGGTGATGCTGAGACAAGGGAGAAACAGTTAAGAGGCAATAGTACAGCCTTGGACCAAGGTCCTGGTTCCCCATCAAGGGATGTATAAAACAATATCTTTGAGCTGTTCTGCAGATACTGAAACTCTTGCCAGGTGGGAGAAATTAGTGGTATGCCCATAAGTGCATAGACCCCAGTATAGTTGGAACCAGAGGTTGATTCATCACCAACCAATGAGAAGAATGTCCACAAGCTGACCATGTCCTCTTTGAACCATTACCCTAAAACTTCTCACTCCCCTCTCCACGTTGGGACACACAGTTTTGAAGGCATTAGCCTATTGTGGCCCCCTTTGCCTGGCAAATCAATAAAGCTATTCTTTTCTACTTCATCCAAATCTGTCTCCAAAAATTAATTCAGTGTGGGGGTAGAGAGGCTGGAATCAGCTTCAGGAGGGATCATATTCAAGCATAGGCAGATCACCAGATTTTGATCAAAGCAGATTTCACCTGTAGGAGCAGGTCTGCAGTGTCCAAGGGTAGAGGAGAAAGGAAGGCCCCCACAAGACCTCAGGGAACCCTGCCCCTCTGCCTGAATGTTAAACATAACTGCTTTTGTTCATTTCACAGGGAGACACCCTGACCTACCCACCTCTGAATGGCTGCAGGAAAGAAGAAATTAACCTCCCCCTCCCCAAGACTGGTGAAACCAGGAGATATTTTACAGGACTTCTTTTACTTTACTTCCTCACCTCTTTCCCTTCTCTGTAAGCTGTCAGAGGCTTAACATACAGTGAATGATCAGACCACATGTGAAAAATCTGACCTTCAGGCTGGAGCGACTTGTCTAGGAAACCAATCAATTTTTTCGGTAGCCAACCAAGGAAGTCAGCCTGTCTTAGGCCAACTTGTAGGAAGTCAGATCGCCGTTTCCAATAGTCTGAGAAGTCAAACAGTAACTCCTGGAACAATTAGCTTCAAATGACCAGGGATTTGTTACCAAACCAGGTCTGTTTGCAGCAGAGAAAGAGTTTATTCACAAAGCAGCCAAGAGTGGGGAAGAGAGAACAAGTCTCAGATCCACCTCCCAGAATATGAGGGAGTTGGAATATTTATGGGGTAAGCAGGGTGGTCTTAGAGTTGGGGAAAGGTGGTGGAGATGGAGGAAAAAGCTGAGGTCATTGGCATTCTGCACAGGCATGTCTGGGTTGCATACATTGACTAAAAAATTATTTAGAACCTAAAAGTTGAGAGTTACATTTTATTCAGCAGGAATTTTTAGGACTTCAAGCCCGGGAGGCAGGATCTCAAGTAAACCCAAGAGAACTGCTCTGAGGAGGCAATGGGGGGAGCCGGGATCAGTAGAAGTTTTTGCAGCAAACAGGTACTTGGAGCATCAAAAGATTACTGCTGCTAAAAGAAAACTAGATATCTCAAGTTAAGGAGTTGAGCACTTTTCTAAGTATGGGAAGATGCAAGAGTCTGGGCTCACTGAAATCTTATTCCTTTGATATGCACCTCACCTATCTGGGGCCAGGATTGTTTGTTTTCACATACTGTTTCCTCAGGGCTCAATTAGGGTGTAGCTGTAGTCTGATGGCTGCTAGGTGGCAGATATTCTTTTCCCTCCTGACTTCCCTTGGGGACACGGGCTCACCATCAGCTGTGGCTGCAGTCACTGATCACTGTGACATCACTGTTTACTGATATGGCAGGAACTAATCCATTTATCACTGGTTTCTGTGTGGGGCTTCCCGGGTGACTCAGATGGTAAAGAATCTGGCTGCAATGTGGGAGACCCAGGTTCCATCCCAGGGTCAGGAAGATCCCCTGGAGAAGGGAGTGGCAACCCACTCCAGTATTCTTGCCTGGAGAATTCCATGGACGGAGGAGGAACGGGGTGCACAGTTTCAATTCGGTTATAATGTAACCACCACGTGGCATTTCTGGGGCCTCCAAGTCCTTTGTGTCTGAGCGCAGGATAGAATTCAGCAAGAGGCAATGTGATAGATATGAAGTGATTTATTAGAATATGAAGTTTGTGTGACTTATAAGCAGGCAGGCAAGAGGGTGCTGCACCTCAAGAAATTAGTGGGATCCAGTTCTATAATCAAAGGAAACATGGGGAGGGGAAAAAGACCACTTTCTTCCTCTTTACTGAATAGACATCACACTTCCATCATCAGCTCCACTTCAGGCAGGCGAATTTTCTTGTGCCTACATGGTCAAGTCCGGACTGTCACGTGCAACAGAAATGAGCAAAAAGGTGGTAACATATGCTAAAAATAGAAAATCATCTTCGGTTTTAGTATAATGTCACCTTTTCCATATATATATATATATATATATATATATATATATATATCTCGGAGAAAGCAATGGCACCCCACTCCAGTACTCTTGCCTGGAAAATCCCAGGGACAGAGGAATCTGGAAGGCTGCAGTCCATGGGGTCGCTGAGTGTTGGAAACGACTGAGCCCCTTCACTTTCACTTTTTACTTTCCTGCATTGGAGAAGGAAAGGGCAACCCACTCCAGTGTTCTTGCCTGGAGAATCCCAGGGATGGGGGAGCCTGGTGGGCTGCCGTCTATGGGGTCGCACAGAGTCAGACACGACTGAAGTGACTTAGCAGCAGCAACAGCAGTGCAGAGGATGGTATCCTAGGAATCATTAACTTACTGAGCTCACTGGGCAGGATGTGAGTCTCATGCACCATTGTGTTTTTGTTTGGGGGCATGTTTCATGTTTCTGTTGCATGGTTTTGTTGCTAAGTGAGCCTGCTTGGTTTTGAGGTTTAGAAAACCACTTGAGTGCTATCTTGAGTGATCATTCACTTCCAAGGGTCTCCCATACTTTTTCTTTACTTACAATCCCTTAGTGGGATTAACTATTTAATCACCTCTTTCTTCCCTGTACTCTGTCCCTACCAAATGAAGTCTCACTTTTTTGTCCCCACTTTTAACTTAAGACTGTAAAGAAAAAGAATTGTTGCCTGACATTCCAGTTCTCAAGGATCAAGCCATTGGGCAGCACAGTTGCCCACCCACAGTGCACCTGAGGGGAACACAGGAGCGGGAAGAAACAAGGAGCACTCTGTGCTTGGATACACCAGCCCTTAGATACCAATCGTGAAGATGTACACCAAGGAAAAGTTTCAATGGCCCCAGATTCTTGCATCTTCTCCTATTTAGAAAAGCACTGAAATCATTAACTTGAGATATCTGTTCTTTGTGACCAGCAGTAATCATCTTATGCTTGACCACATGTTTTTCTTGGGCTTCTCTGGTGTCTCAGACAGTAAAGAATCTGTCTGCCAATGTAGGAGAGCCAGGTTTGATCCCTGGGTCAGGAAGATCCCCTGGAGGAGGAAATGGCTACCCACTCCAGTACTCTTGCCTGGGAAATCCCGTGGACAGAGAAGCCTGATGGGCTACAGTCCAGGGAGTTGCAAAGAGTTGGACATGATGGAGCATGCATGCAACACACATGTTTTTCCTAGCAAAAAATGTTCACAAATATCCTGTTTTCTCTTTGGAGCAGCTTCTCAGTGCAATCTGAGCCTTCATTCCCCGCCCCACCCCACCCACCCCCACTATAAAGCTTTCCCACTCCTCTGCCTGTCCTTGAGTTTCTGCCAAAATGTAAGCAACCGTGGTTGACCCGCTTGCTACAGCCAGCTGTAAATGAGTAACTTTGCTTGTCCTTGTGGACTAGGAATGCCTCCAGAAGGAACTGACCTTGCCCACACCTGGATTTCAGACTCTTGGCATCCAGAACTGTGAGAGAACAAGCTTCTGTTGTTTTAAGCCACCCAGGTCGTGGTACCTTGTGTTGGAGTCTCCCCGGAAACTCACACACCTGATACTGAGCATCTTCCCCAGATGCCTCGCACCTAAGTTTTGGGGTCAGTCCTGTGGTGGTAAGTGAGAAGGCTTGGTTGAAGCTGTGTGCATGTGCACACAGGTGTGAATGCATGTGTACACATGTGTGAAATGTACCAAGTATTTAGGTGCAGCTTTGACTATACAAGTTATGACAGAAATGATAACATCAGATTTCATTTTTCTCAGATTCTATTGTTCACAACTGCATTTATACTGTGAAGGGATTTGATTCTTTTCTTTCCTTTAGTTCTGCTACTATTTGTACCTGTGACCCAATTCATAAAATGAGGGGGAAAAGTAAAAAATAAGAAAAGTATGATACCTAAACTGAGACCAATGTTTGTCTTTTAAATTTTCTCATAATCTTCAATTTTGATATTACATTTCTTTAAAATCAGAGTAAATTTGTAAGACATGGATTCCCACTTGTACCACTTTTATTTAACATAGTATTGGAAGTTCTAGACAGAGTAGTTAGGCAATTTATGGAAATAAAAGGCATCCAAGTCAGAAATGAAGAATCAAAATGATTTTGCTTCACAGATGATATGACCTTGTGTGTATTAGAAAAACCATAAATATACCACAAAACTATTATAACTAAGAATGAATTCAACAAAGTAGCAAGATATAAAATCAACACATAAAAATGATATATGTAAATTTACATGTATGTAAATTAGCAGTGAATGATTTGAAAAGGAAATTAACAATTCCATTTACAAAAAAAACAAAATACTTGGTAACCAAGGGACTGAAAAACTTGTACACAGAAAACTATAAATATTGCTAAAAGAAATTAAAGAAGACACAAATAAATGGAAAGACATCCTATGTTCACGGATTGAAAGATTTAATATTGTTAAGATGCAAGCACTACCCAAAGCAATCTATGGATTCATTACAATTTCTATCAAAATCCCAATGACCTTGTCTTTTTGCAAAAATAGGACAACTCATCCTAAAATGCATATGGAATTTCAAGGAAACCTGAACAGCCAAAACTCATGGGAAAAAAGGACAAAGCTGGAGGACTCAGAGTTCCTGATTTCAAAACTTACAAGTCTACAATTATCAAAACAGTATGGTAATGTCATAAAGACAGTCATATAGACCAATGGAATAGAACAGAAAGCCCAGAAACAAGTCCTTGCATATATGGTCAAATGATTTTTGACAAGGGAACTAAGATCAATAGGGAAAGAACAGTCATTAAAAAATATGGTGCTAGGAAAACTGGATATCCATATGCAAAAGGATGCTTATCTAACATGATATACAAAAATTGTCAAAATATCAAAGAACTAAATGTAAGAATTGACTGGAAGAGTCTTAGAGCTGAGGACTTCTCTATAGACCTAGAGGTAAAGAAAAATTAGAGGGAAAAATTGCTGGCAGCTTTGAACACCTGCTTTGGGACACATAGTCTGTAAAAATGGTTTCACTTAACCCTCCTAAAATTGCTGTGAAGTCATTATCTTAGTTCGAGGGAGAAAATAAAATTATCCATAATCCCCCAATCTAGAGATGACCACTGTTGTGAAGCTCTATATTTAAAAAAAATGTTTTTCATTATTAAATTTCTCTTTAAGACTTAATACAGCAATGGAGCTCACTGCATTCAGAGAAACTAAATTAAAAATGGTATCACTCAGCCGCTGGTATCTCTGGGGGGCTGGGAAACATCATCACAGCAAATGATGGGAAGTAGGTGGTACGACTGAATTTATAAGAAAAGGACCAGCTAAGGGACACCATTCCAAACAACCAAACTGGATTTAAGCCACAGCCTCAGGTAATCCCCACCATTCATTTGTTCAATGAGATATTTATTAAGTGAACTACTATGCACCAGAGGCCACGAAAGATTCTGGAAATACAAAAGAATAAGAACTGACCTTACCTCTCTGAGGTCTCCTAATCTAATGGGGAGGGGTGACAAGTGAACAAAGAATGGCAGTAGTATTTAAGAATACTGTAACTGGGGGATAGGGGACCCAAGTACTGGAGAGACCCCTCTTCACAGAGGACGGGGAAGACCTCCTGGAGGAGGTGACAGCTCTGAGCGGCTCAGGACTTCAGATATAATCTCTTGTTCTGAGTGCAGTACAGCAGAGATGGATGCAGACAGCAGCAGAAAGCTCTAGCCCCAAACAAGAGGCCAATTCCTGGACCACCTCCCTTAATGATCATGCACATAAGCAAAACCCAGAAGGACTGCTGTTCCTTTGGCATTTACCCCTTGAAATGGGGGAATTCGTAGAGAGCTTGCTGTGCCTGAGTCAGCCGAAAAATCTTCTCCTTCAGGAATTTCCTCTTGGTAGCTGTATCACTCTGTTCTTGAAGCAGCCAGGAATAGTGCTGTGTGTCCTGTAGTAGCTGCATCATGGCTTTCTGGACCTTATCACCATTCTCTTGGAGCATAAAATACTGAATGATGAACGGGATCTGATTGGCGAGACGTTTGCTGGTTTCCTGGAAGAAGGGGTAAGAGGGGTCAGCTGGAGGGGTCTATGGTTGCAGAGAGAAGTTCCTTGGATGCATGCTAAGTCCTGGGGTCCTGTCCACCTCCACTCCAGTGGTCAGTACCAACCAAGGGAAGGATCTATTTGGGTTGCCTCATTTTCACTACTCAGGTATTCCCTCTGACACTAAGATCCACCTGAAGGCCAGCAGAACCAGCCACCTTCTGGACATCCCAGTCTTCCTGGAAGGGATCTCCTCCTCACTTCCACTCTCCTCCCTGGAGAGACCTCCTGGCAGTGAACCCCGGGTCCCTTCTGGGAGATGATCGGGACATATTTCAATGCTTATTTCATTCACTTGTTTCATCAGCATCTCCAGTTTGCCTGACAGCTGGACCCCACATCTGGGTCACTCTACTTTCTATCCTAATCAAGAAAGGGTTTCAGGAGTTGGGTAGTTTAAAAGCTACCTTCTTGGACTTCCTTAGTAGTCCAGTGGCTAAGACTCTGCATTCCCAATGCAGGGAACCTGGGTTCGATCCCTGGTCAGGGAACTAGATCCCATATGTCACAACTAAGATTCCATGCAACCAAATAAATAAATAAAAATTCAACTAAAATAAAAAGCTACCTTCTTATCCATGCACCCTAATACTTTAATCAATGGATAAAGCCTTAGAAACCATGAAGTCAACTGGACCACAAAATTTAGGGACAGGCTTTTTCACTTCCACTTTGTGGGACTTAGTTTGAGTTTGAGGCACTCTGGGTACCCTCTGAGAACCTGCAGGAAAGCTAAAACATAGCCAGTAAAGTTAGTGCTTATGTTTTGCTGTATTCTGATCATAGTAATTTAGGAATTTATGCAGAGAATAAAATATAATGAACTTTGGAGTTGGAATTAATTTTGAGTACTGCTGCTGCTGCTGCTAACTCACTTCGGTCATGTCGGACTCTGTGCGACCCCATAGACGGCAGCCCACCAGGCTCCCCCGTCCCTGGGATTCTCCAGGCAAGAACACTGAAGTGGGCTGCCATTTCCTTCTCCAATGCATGAAAGTGAAAAGTGAAAGTGAAGTCACTCAGTTGTGTCTGACTCTTAGCGACCCTATGGACTGTAGACTACCAGGCTCCTCCATCCATGGGATTTTCCAGGCAAGAGTACTGGAGTGGGGTGCCCTTGCCTTCTCCAATTTTGAGTACATGTTCTGCTAAGATGAAAAATCTGATTTGGGGCAAATTAATTAAAAGTGTCTTATTAGGGTTATTGTCCCTGGTGGCTCAGATGGTAAGAATCTGCCTGCAATGTGGGAGACCAGGGTTCAATCCTGGGGTGGGGAAGATCCCCTGGAGATGGGAATGGCTACACACTCTAGTATTCTTGCCTGGAGAATTCCATGGACAGAGGAGCCTGGAGGGCTATAGTCCATGGGGTCTAAAAGAGTCGGACCTGACTGAGCAACTAACTCTTTCCCTTTCAGTGTTATTGTAAAACTATGATGAGATGATATATGAGTGGGTTTTCACAGCCTAAAGGGCTTTGTACGCAGCAGTGCCCTGTTCTTTGCTCAGCTAAGCAGCTGTCCACCAGGATACCTGCTTTCTGCTCGGTAGTGACCACAGTACACTGACCTGTATCCCTACATGCTCACCATGAAGTATGCGTTCAGGTGGACCCCAATCTCAACGATGGAGGAAATCGAAGATTGATCATTTAAAAAGGGCTGCTTTGACTGAGGTGTCTCTGAAGCCTTTCCCATGGAATTAAAAATATCTTCTCGGACTTTGTTCAGAACCACGCCGTAAATCTGGTCTTGACAAAAAACCAGCTTCTCCATCTTGAACTGAAGTTGGATCAGATTTGCTGCTTCTGCCATTTGTTTTGTTTTTATGTCTTCGATCTTGTTCTGGTCAAATAAGGAAGAGAAATACATTACTTTCCCTTTTCTTCCCCTGCTGTTTAAACAGCTTAGGAAGTATTATTACTATTACTATAGTACCGTATTATACTGTACTATTATTACTTATTATAATACCATACTATTATTACTTATAATACTGTACTATTATTATAGTACCGTTGAACACTGAATTAAAAATAATCCTAGGTCAACGAAGGTGTGAGGCTTTTCGAGCAATTTTCAGAAGCTCCCACTTTGCTCTCCGCTGTGTCCTCACCTGTTGCCTCTTGTGGCTCCCCGCCTTGCACATGCCATGCTCACCTTCTCTCCTGCCTGTTGTGTGTTTGTCAGTATATATGCTGCCAAAGCGAGCACCTGTCTGTTCTTTCTCTTGGCCCCAACCTGTTTCCTCGCACGTTACTGCCTTTCTGCTTCCTCAGTTACGGTTTAGTCTACATGTTCAAGCCCATCACTCTCGTCTCTGTTGTTGGCTTGAATCAAAGCATTCAAGAATGCATCTGGTACTAATGAACACCATGGGATAACAGCTCCATCTCTGCTTCCCAGAAATCCTGCGACTCCTGAGTCATGCACATGGGCAAGGGCATCCCAGGAAAGGGAGAGGTGACTTGGTGGAACTGGGTTACAGGTTGACTTTTGAGTTCCAAAGGGATTTTTGTGCACTGAAGGCAGAGACAACAGTTTGCGAGAAGAGAGAAAGTGAGGGCTTCACAAGGGCAGGTTCTTCGTTGGAGTGTATGTGGCCACAAATACTTATGTGACAACTCACTCTCCTTGCAGATTGGGGGCCTGAGAGCAGAAATGGACTGTGCGTCACTTTCAAGAGGAGTTTTATGGGAGGACACAAGATCCTGGCTTCTGATGAGACTCAGGAGAAGAAGGTACAGATGGTAGAGGGAAATGGCTGGCTGGGAGCCAGGAAGCTGCACCCAGACCTCTGTTCATCCCTCACCCAGACCTCTGTTGATCCCAGGATGCTACAGGGGACAGAGGCCTTTGAACTTTCCTGGCCCCAGAACAGCCTATGCTTGCAGCAGGTATGAATACTGGAGTGGGTTGCCATTTCCTTCTCCAGAGGATCTTCCCAGGCAGGGATCAAACCCACGTCTCCCGCACTGGCAGGCAGACTATAAGCAAGCAAACTGTGGGTGCTTACCTGGACTGTTTGATGCAGATTGCAAAATTCAGCAAAATGCTTTTTGGCTGTGTCCTTGAAAGTTTGCCAGACAATTTCTGATCAAGGAAAGAACAAAACATCAGCAAAATGCAAGCAGGAATGAAATGGGTTAAAGATACAGGAGGATAAATCATGATACACTGGCCCCATTCTGGTGCTGAGCTCTTCAGATTACAGACCAAGAAAGAAGGAGGGATGGCACATAATACCATGGAGACACCAAATCCACCCCCATCCTAAGCAGATCCTGTCAACTTCTGGTCCTTTCCTGGGTGTGCATTCTCGGCAGGATTGCTGCTGTTGTTTAGTCACTCAGTCATGTCCAACTCTTTTGCAACTCCATGGATGGTAGCCTTCCAGGCTCTTCTGTCCATGGGATTCTCCAGGTAAGAATAGGAGTGCGTTGTCATTTCTTCTTCCAGGGGATCTTCCTGACCCAGGGATCAAACCCACGACATCTGTGTATCCTGCATTGGCAAGCTTACTCTTTACCACTAGTGCCACTTGGGAGCCCCTTTCTGCAGGGTTAGCAGCTAATTATTCCACACACTGCGTCGTCATCCAGGCTTAGGTAAGAGGTACATAAAGCTCATACACACTCTCAGTTCAGTTCAGTTCAGTCACTCAGTCATGTCCAACTCTTTGCAACCCCATGGACTGCAGTACACCAGGCATCCCTGTCCATCACTAACTTCTAGAGTCTGCTCAAACTCATGTCCATCAAGTCAGTGATGCCATCCAACCATCTCATCCTCTGTTGTCCCCTTCTCCCCTTGCCTTCAATCTTTCCCAGCATCAGGGTCTTTTCCAATGAGTCCATTCTTTGCATCAGGTGGCCAAAATATTGGAGTTTCAGCTATAGTATCAGTCCTTCCAATGAATAGACAGGACTGATTTCCTTTAGAATTGACTGGTTGGATCTCTTTCAGTCCAAGGACTCTCAAAAGTCTTCTCCAACACCACAGTTCAAAAGCTTCAATTCTTCAGCACTCAGCTTTCTTTATAGTCCAACTCTCACATCCATACATGACTACTGGAAAAACCATAGCTTTGACTAGACAGACTTTTGTTAGTAAAGTTAATGTCTCTGCTTTTTATATGCTGTCTAGGTTGGTCATAACTTTTCTTCCAAGGAGCAAGCATCTTTTAATTTCAAGGCTGCAGTCACCATCTGCAGTGATTTTGGAGCCCCCCAAAATAAAGTCTGTCACTGTTTCCATTGTTTCCCCATCTATTTGCCATAAAATGATGGGACCAGATGCCATGATCTTAGTTTTTTGAGTGTTGAGTTTTAAGGCAACTTTTTCACTCTCCTCTTTCACTTTCATGAAGAGGCTCTTTAGTTCTTCACTTTCTGCCATAAGGGTGGTGTCATCTGTGTATGTGAGGTTATTGATATTTCTCCCAGCAATCTTGACTCCAGCTTGTGCTTCATCCAGCCTGGCATTTCACATGATATACTCTTCATATGGGTTAAATAAGCAGGGTGACAATATACAGCCTTGACAACACTCTCCCCCTCCCGCTAAGTGGACAAACATCTGCAGGCTGTGTTTGATACTTCCATTCCAATCTCTCCCTCTAAGCACTGAGACCTATGGGAGGTACAAGGGTAACAATCTGAAAGTTTTTTTTATGAGAGTTCCTCACCCATGGCCTTCTGGAGCATCTTGAGTGCTGGGTCTATCAGCTGCCCCAGGTAATGCTTCACGACAGTCTCAAATGTCTTGTAATTGACAAATCCGAGAAGTTCTTTGCCTCGATACTTCTTTTCATATTTTGAGACTTCTTCGTTAAGGATACTTTTAACTGCAACGAAAACAAACCACCAGGATAAATTCTAATAATTTCACAGACAGTTTAAAGATAGGGATTTTTTTCAAGTCTTGCTTACCCAATGAATCCTATGGCAATGTTTCTAAATAGAGTTTCTTTTAATCATGAAAATAATTATCTGTGGCCTGATAATGCCAGTTTGAGAAATATTGACTGTTAAGAAACAAAAATCTTTTTATACTCCATTGTGTTTCAGTTGCAAGTCATCATGCCAGGAGAGAAGCTGAGTGTTTATAATTGGTAGGAAAAAAAATCTGATTAATTAAATGAAAATAGAAACAAAAAATTCTTGTGGCCCTTACAGTTCTTCTTCCAAGACTACATATAGCTGGAAGGCTCTTACCATGGAAGGAATAGTGCTGCTTTTATTCAATGTCAAAACAGAGCTTCCTTGGTGATCAGGGGTTAAGAATCCACCTTGCAATGTAGGGGACACGAGTTCGATCCCTGGTCCAGGTAGATCCCACATGGTGCAAGACAACTAAGCCCATGCCCCACAACCACTGAGCCCACGCCCTAGGGCCCATGAATCACAACTGCTGAGCCCACATGCAGCAGTGACTGAAGCCCGAGTGTCCTAGAGTCTGTACTCCACAACAAAAGAAGCCCCTACTCTCTGCAACTAGAGAAAGCTTGTGTGCAGCAATGAAGGCCCAGTGCTGCCAAAAATAAATAAATAAATATGTATTTTAAAGTGTCAAAGCAAAGATACATACACATACACACACTACAACACCACACAGGCACACACCCTATTGGCCTTTGGGCTGGAGCAGATAGAAGTTGGAACTCTGCCAGAGGAAGTAAGGAGTTGGTTGTCAAAGCATAAACCTTGCTGATCTTGGATTGGGGGTAAAGAGGAGGAAAGAGACAGGGTAAGTGAAACTGCCGAGCCTCAAAACACAGAAGCAAGGAGATAGTTGGAAGTAGGTGGTGGAATGGTCTACTATTGAATTGGCAAGGGCCGTGCTCCACAAGAATGGCTGGGAAGCTGTTATAGATACTAAGAGGTCCCTAGTGTGGGCACAGTCTGCTCTTCGCACAATTTTTATGTGCCAGAAGTAGCTTCTGGTCTTGGTAAACCTGATGTTGCTTTTGGGGAAGCCCTGTCCCAGGACTTACCTTTTTCGATATTGGTGGTAAGTATGAGTATCCAGCTTGTAAACTCCTCTCTGATTTTGTTACATAAGCGAGACTCTGTCTCCATTACAATTTCTTCTCCTTCTATTAACTTTCCAATGTCCTCATTAAATACCTTAATTTTCTGAAAAGATGAGATAAAATCATCAATCTGTGTTGTAATTATATTAAACAGCAGGGATCTGGATCAGCCATGCATGGTGGTGTGGGGGCTGGGGCTCCAAGGGGGTGAGATGACCCACCAGCCACCTCATACATCCCCCACCCCACCCCCTCCCCACACCCACCACCTCATGAGAAACAAGGAGGGCAGGGCAACAGGGAGTCCTGGGTAATCCCCACCTCAATGAGGAAGAACATTTTATCCCCTTCATCGCTGGGAATGTCGTCCCCGTATTGCTGCAGCTCCTCTGTCGCCCTCTGGTGCTTCTCCTTTATTTGGTTTTCTAACAAGGGGAGTGATTTCTGAACAAAACAAGAGCAAGAAATGAAAGGCTACAGTGTGATGAACTTGTTTTGTTTTTAAGTCGCTAAGTCCTATCTGACTCTTGTGACCCCAGGGACTGCAGCCCGCCAGGCGTCTCTGGGATTTCCCAGGCAAGAACACTGGAGTGTATTGCCATTTCCTTCTCCAGGGGATCTTCCCTGATAAGAGCAAACAAGGAAATGCTGCCACTTGCTGAAATTAGCTGACAGGTATCTTAGGTGTATGGGCAGGGTCCCGTTTGAATGCATTCAGCTTCTATTATCCTGTGTCTCTTGTTGAGCATGACTCCTGCTAAGAACTCAAGGAGGACTCGGGATGCAACACTTGAACGATCTGGTGTTGAGAATTCTGCAGCTCTGTCATGTGACCAGAGTGAGGAGAGGATTGGTGGTGGCCAGTTTGGGGTCTTTTGTTTGTTTGACTCAGAGCTTTCAAACAAGTACCTTTGAATATAATGGAAGGTTTCTTTAGTGAAATGTTCCCTATAACATTTGAGTGTTATAAACTGATAAACGGTGCTTTGGAAGAGGTTATGCCTGTGTGTCGGTGTCGACTGGCAAAGGTCCAAAGCAGTCAATGTCGCGATGACAATTTAACAAAGTGGAGGAGCAGGAACGATGGAGAGGGGCACCGAGGAGGGTTGTCTTTGGGTTGAGCATCATTCCAAGTCCTTTACATCTTGGTGAAGCCCCGCGCTGTGGTACAAAGCACGTGACTTCGTTGCCTGTTTTTCACAAGAGAGGAAAAGGCTCAGAGAGACAAACTGTTTGATATCATCACTGAGGTGGTAAGCAGCAGACTTCACTTCACAGCTGCTCACACCTTTACAGCCCGAGCAGGTAAAAACTGCAGGTAAAGATATCTGAGTGAAGGACGTTAGTGTAGTCAGCCAGGCAGAATGAGCTATTGGGATTTAGAGGAAGTTTGTGGAGTAGCGTACCAAGAAGTTGATAAGGTCTCTCCTCTCTCTCTTTGGACAGTTTGCATCTGTAGGCAGAAAGGTATTAATCTTTTTCCTGGTATTTCAAATGATCATGATTGCATCTTGATATAAATTTTAAAATTAATTTAAAATAGTACAAAACTGAAATTCAAAATTTTAAGTGCAATATTTAAATGTTGAGAACTGTTATAAAAATATTATCAAAATGCAACATCTTTTTTAAAAAGATGCTTTTGTCAATTAGATAGGAGATAGAGCTTTTAGACGGGCTTCCCCAGTAGTGTTAGTGGTAAAGAAAGTCCTTGCCAGTGCAGGAGACAGATGTAAGAAATGTGGGTTAGATCCCTGGGTTGGGAAGATCCCCTGGAGGAGGGCACAAAAACCCACCCCAGTGTTCTCACCTGGAGAATCCCATGGACAGAGGAACCTGCCAGGCTATAGGTCATAGGGTCGCAAAGAGTCAGACACGACTGAAGTGATTTAGTACTAGCAGCATAGTTTTTAGACAGGGTTATTTCTTTTAGAATTCTCTGCTGCAAACTGAAGGGATTTCACCAGAATCAGTACTTCTCCAAGTATGTTCCCAAAGATCACCTAAGAAAAACAAATTCATGGGCCCCACCCCAGACCTACTGACTCAGAAGCTCAGCCGGGGCCCAGGAATATGAATTTAAACAAATTTTCTAGGTAACATTTTTGCCTGTGTGTTAGGCAAAAATTCTCCAGGCAAGAATACTGGAGTGGGTCGCCATGCCCTCCTCCAGGCAATCTTCCCAACCCAGGGATCTAACCCACATTTCTTACATCTGTCTCCTGCACTGGCAAGCAGGTTCTTTACCACAAGCACCATACACAGTTTGAGAAATGCTGCCCCTATACAAACAAATATTTTGAGTATGTGTTTTCTGGTTCAAAAGAATGCAGTTTCCATGCAACATGCAATTTAGCACGGACTGGGATCCAGCCCTTAGGTTCCACCTCTGTTCTCAAGGTTTATCTTGTCATGTACAATGGTTCAGGCAAGCATGACAAATATTCCATTTATCATTTGGCTTTCTCTCTATTGTTCTGACTGAGTGATTTCCATTATTCTATCTTCCAGATCACTTGTTTATTCTTCTTCATTATTCACTCTTCTATTTATTGTCTTTAGATCAGCTTTCATCTTGGCAAATGAATTTTTATTTTTTTGCTCCTCTTTATAGTTTTTAGTTCCTTTTTTACACTAACCTGCATTTCTATCCATCAGATCAGATCAGATCAGATCAGTCGCTCAGTCGTGTCCGACTCTTTGCGACCCCATGAATCGCAGCACGGCAGGCCTCCCTGTCCATCACCAACTCCTGGAGTTCACTCAGACTCATGTCCATCGAGTCAGTGATGCCATCCAGCCATCTCATCCTCTGTCGTCCCCTTCTCCTCCTGCCCCCAATCCCTCCCAGCATCTGAGTCTTTTCCAGTGAGTCAACTCTTTGCATGAGGTGGCCAAAGTACTGGAGTTTCAGCTTTAGCATCATTCCTTCCAAAGAAATCCCAGGGCTGATCTCCTTCAGAATGGACTGGTTGGATCTCCTTTTGTCCAAGGGACTCTCAAGAGTCTTCTCCAACACCACAGTTCAGAAGCATCAATTCTTCGGCGCTCAGCCTTCTTCACAGTCCAACTCTCACATCCATACATGACCACAGGAAAAACCATAGCCTTGACTAGACGGACCTCTGTTGGCAAAGTAATGTCTCTGCTTTTGAATATGCTATCTAGATTGGTCATAACTTTCCTTCCAAGGAGTAAGCGTCTTTTAATTTCATGGCTGCAGTCACCATCTGCAGTAGCCTCCAGTATTTTCATTATCTCCCTTTTGAACTCGGCATCTATCAGACTAAAGAAGTCTGTTTCATTGTTCTTTCAGGGCATTCTCTTGGCCTTTTAATTGAGAGTTGCTCTTCTGCATCTTCATTTTACTTGTATTTCTCTTACTTAGAGAGTTTAGGAGAAATGACTATCTACTGTGGTCTGAGAGGGCTATTTTGATGTGAAAGGGTCCTTGTGTAGCTTGTGTGGGTTTAATATTTTTAATAGGAGGACTATTTTTAGTATGGACACCTGCCACTTCTTTCCTCTGCATGTTCTGGCCATTATCCTCTTGATTTGCTGTTCAGTCTATAAGTTGTGTCCGACTCTTTGCAACTGCCCAGACTGCAGCTCCGGAGTTTGCTCAAACTCATGTCCATTGAGTCAGTGATGCTATCCAACCATCTCATCTTCTGTCACTCCCTTCTCTTCCTGCTTTCAATCTTTTCCAGCATCAGGGTCTTTTCCAATGAGTCAGACCTTCACATTAGATGGCCAAAATATTGGAGCTTCAGCTTCAGCCTCAGTCCTTCCAATGAATATTCAGGTTTGATTTCTTTTAGGATTGACTGATTTGCTCTCCTTGCTGTCCAATGGACTCTCAAGAGTCTTCTCCAGCACCACAATTTGAAAGCATCAATTCTTTGGCGCTCAGCCTTCTTTATGGTCCAACTCTCAAGTCATCCTCTTGATGGGGGTGTGCAGATGCAGTGGCTGGTGCCCGGTCCTGGAGCCCACAGTGGCGATGGTGATGGCTATAAATATTCTATTTCTCAATAAGCACTAAGCCAGAGTCCCCCTTCAATGACATCATGAGAACTTTGTGGTTTTCTTATTTTGAGAATCACTGAAAACCGAACATTTATTTCCTACAAGTTTGAAGCTAGGAAAATGGTTTATATTTATATTTTTAAATTATTGTTTAAAGACTTGTTGAGGTGAACCATTTTTAAAGTCTTTATTGAATTTGTTATAAGATTGCTTCTGTATTATGTTTTGGATTTTTGGCCTTGAAGCACTTGGGGCCTCAGTTCCCTGACCAGGGATCCAACCTGCACCCCTGCATTGGAAGGTGAAGTCTTAACCAGTGTTCCATCAGGAAGTCTAAAAGGAAAGTGATTTTTATATTGTGAATTGTTCACAAACTATTAAAAATTTGCTAACTCGATATTCACTCCTTTTTACACTGCTAACCTGGTATTAGCATTTTCCTTCTCTCGTTGCTTGCCCCAAATTGACAGATTCAATTCTTTATTTCAGCACTATGCAGTTACTGCTTTTCTGTTTCAGAAGCTCTTTTGTGAGCCTCTGACCAGGAGTGATTTGGTTTTCAGAATGTTCTTATTTATCTGCTGGTTTGGACATTTCACTGGAGTGTCCTAGTCAACCCATGACTAAGAAAGTGACCTGGACAGGTTGTCATTTTTTTTTTTTTAAGACTTTTTTTTGATGTGGATAATTTTAAAGTCTTTATTGAATTCATTACAATATTGCTTCTCTTTTATGTTTTGGTTTATTGGCCACAAGGCATGTGGGATCTTAGCTAGAGATTGAACCTGTATCGCCTGCATTGGAAGGTTAAGTCTTAACCACTGGACCACCAGGGAAGTACCCAAGGCTGTCATTTTTTTTTTATAGCTTGCAACTTAAACTACTGACTCACATTGATGTGCCAGATGAGCTCGGTGGTAAGTCTTTCTGCCAGAAGAGGCACCGTGGCCTTTCCTTCATCCAGAAGAACTCTGAAACAACACAGAGCACACATGAATTTAAGAAGGGCCTGTAGGATCACTTTCCAGTACTGTACCTTATCAGTGGGTAGATGAGCTCAGTTCTGTGGAGCAACACACACCATCAGAAAAGCCAGGTGGTACATGAGGACAGTTGATAATTAAGGAGCAAGATCACACCTACGCAAGCATAGTACTAGAGAGGTTACTTTTTTTTTTCTTTTTGTGTCCCAATAAACTCAGGTGGTGAGTCATTTTTTCAGGAAAAGCAAAACAATACAATTTCATAGAGGTTAAGTGACTTGCCCAAACTAGTATTTTATTTCTTATAGCAAATATTTATCCCTGATTAGGTGTATCAATCTTGAAAAGAAGAAGAAAGCTAGAGACATCATATTTCTGATTTAAACTATATTGCAAAGCTACTGTAATTAAAGCAGTATGGAGCTAGAATAAAGACAGATATAGTCCAGTATTCTCATCTGGAAAATTCCATGGACAGAGGAGCCTGGCAGGCTAGAGTCCATGAGGTTGCAAAGAGTCGGACATGACTTAGTGACTAAATAGCAACAGCATAGACCTATGGGACAGAATAGCAAGCCCAGAAATAAATCCATGCATATACAGTTAACTGATTTTTGCAAAAGTGCCAAGAATACACAATAGGAAAAGGATAACCTCCTGAACAAATGGTGTTGGGAAAATTAGATAACCACAGCAAAATGGAGCCTCTTCTTACACTAGACACAAAAGTCAACTGAAAATTGATTAAGGGCTTAAATGTAAAACCCAAAACTGTAAAACTCCTAGAAGAAAACATGGGGGAACATCTTCATCATATCGACCTTGGAAATGATTTCATGAATATGACACCAAAAGCACAGGCAACAGAAGCAAAAATAGACCTAGTAGGACGATGTCCAGCTAAAAACTCCAGCACTGCGAGTGAACAATCAACAGAGGAAAAGGCAACCGACAAAGTGGGAGAAAACACTTGCAAAACCATGTATCTGATAAGGGGTTAATTTTCAAAATATGCACAGAACTCCACAATTCAATAGCAAATAAACCCTAATAACCCAATTTAAAAATGGGCTAAAAGACTCGAATAGAGATTTCCTCAAAGAAAACATAAAAATGGCCAAAAGGCACATGGAAAGATGATTGGCATCACTAATTATCTGGGAAATGCAAATCAAAACCACAACTAAATATCACATCATATCAGTTAGGATAATATTAAAAAAAAAAACAAACAAGACAAGTGTTGGCAAGGATGTGGAGAAGTTGAAACACTAGTATACTATTGATGGGAACTCAAAATGATGCAGCCGCTATGGAAAGCGGTAATAAAGTACTGTAAAAATTTAAAAATGGAACTACCATATGATCTAGCAATCCCACTTCTGGGCATTTATTCAAAATAATTGAAATCAAGATCTCACAGATTTATTAGGGCTCCTCTGTTCACTGTAGCACTGTTCACAAGAGCCAAGATGTAGAAACAATCTCAATGTTCATGGAAAGATAAATGGATTGAAAATTGTAGATACACGCAATAGGATATAATTCAGCATTTCACAAGAAGGAAATTTTGCAGTAAGTGACAACATGAATTAACCTTGAAGATGTCATGCTAAGTGAAATAAACCAGTCACAGAAAGACAAATACTACATGGTTCCATTTATGTGCTGTATCTAAAACAGTCAGACTCAGGCAATCAGAGAGAGGAATGGTGGTTTCCAGGTGTTGTGGGGAGGAGGAAATGAAGAGTGCTAATCAAAGGGCAAAAAGTTTCTGTTACGAAAGATAAACACATTCTAGAGAGCTGCCGAACCATATCGTGCCTGTAGTTAACAATACCACATTGTGCACTTAAATATTTGTTAGGAGGGTGAGCCTCATGTTAAATGTTCTTTCCATAGTAAAATTAAATTTAAAAAATGTTTACATGGTCTGTACTAAGTGCCTATTCCATTCTAAGGGCTTTACAAATATTTAATCATTGAACAACCAATTTTAGAGAGCGAAAGGCAAAGGCACAGGAATGTTAAGCAGCTTGCCCAGAGTCACAGACCAGGTGGTCTGGCTGCAAAGTGTTTACCTTTAACATAAATTCACAAAGGACCCAGTAGGATCATTTTTTCCAGTGCTTCTGCGAGCATCTTTGCTGTAAAAGAGCTGAGTCCCAGCACTTGGGCACACAAGGATTGAAACGCAGATGTTCAGTGACAAAGACCTTCAGCACACTTTTTCATCCAAGCCTTAACTTTCCCAAAGACCTTGAACAGGGTTTTCAAAGTGTAGTCCCTGGACCAGCAACGTTGACCTCAACTGGGAAGTTGTGCTTATGCTTAGTCACTGCCATGTGACTCTTGGAGACACTTTGGATTGTAGCCTGCCAAGCTCCTCTGTCCATGGGATTTCTAGGCAAGAATACTGGAGTAGGTTGCCATTTTTTCTCCTCCAGGGGACCTCCCTGACCCAGGGATCAAACTCAAGTCTCTCAAGTCTTCAGCATTGCAGGTGGATCCTGTACCTGCGGAGCCACCAGGAAAGTCTGGGAACTTGTTAGAAAGTCTGGGGGCCTACCTTAGAACTCAGAAACTCTGGGATGGCACAGCTAGCTGAATTTTAACAAACTCTCCCACAAATTGGTCCTTGAAAGAAAAACTATTTCAAATCTAGACAGCATATTAAAAAGCAGAGACATCACTTTGCCAACAAAATCTGTAGAGTCAAAGCTGTGGTTTTTCCAGTTGTCATGTAAGGATGTGAGAGTTGGACCATAAGGAAGACTGAGCACTGAAGAATTGGTGCTTTCAAATGGTGATGCTGGATAAGACTCTTGAGAGTCCCTTGGACAGCAAGGAGATCAAACTAGTCAATCCTAAAGGAAATCAAACTTGAATACTCATTGGAAGGATTGATGTTGAAGCTGAAGCTCCATTACTTTGGCCACCTGATATGAACAGCTGACTCACTGGAAAAGACCCTGATTGTGGGAAAGATTGAGGGCAGAAGGAGAAGGGGATGACAGAGGATGAGATGGTTGGATGGCATCACTGACTCAATGGACATGAGTTTGAGCAAACTCTGGGAGATAGTGAAGGACAGGGAAGACTGGCATGCTATAGTCCATAGTGTTACATAGAGTCAGACACAACTGAGTGACTGAACAACAATAACTCACAAATTCTGTTGCTTGCTCAGGGTTGAAAACCACGTGTGTGATTGTTACAGAATCTTCTCTTTGCTTGGCAGCAGTCTTCTCTGCTGTAACCCTCAATACTTCTGAAAACCTTCTATTTCTTTCATTCAGGGCCAGAGCAGAGAGAAAGAAGGAACCAAGGTGATATTTATGGTGTGCTGGCCAGAACATTTGCATGTGCCATGTTATTTAATCCTAAACCTAATCCCATGAAGCAGTAGCAGGACTCTCTGAGCAGATGAAAAAGCAGAAGCTCAGAGAGGTTGAGCCATCTCCCAAAGGCACAGAGTAAGTAGTAAACCAGGTCTGCAAAAATTCACCAGTTTCCCACAGTCACTCCTTAAAGTGGGAGTGACCACTATATCTTATTACCCTCTCCCCCATGGTTCAGGAACAGCAAGTTCCTAAATAAAAGGAAAGGAAAAAAGTATCCAGTTCAGTGGAAAAAATCCCAACGTCTTTCAAGAGTTTGTGGGACTCAAAAGAGAGAGCAAGGGAAAACATTTTGGGAAACCAAAGTGTGCTATGCCCTATGACAGTGGTCCCCAACCTTTTTGGCACAAAGGACTGGTTTCCTGAAAGACAATTTTTCCACAGAGGGGAATGGTTTTGGGATGATTCTCATAAGGATCTTGAAACCAAGATCCTTCACATCAGCAGTTGACAGTAGAGTTTGTGCTTCTATGAAAACCTAATGCTGCTGTTAATCTGACAGGAGATGGAGTTTAGGTGGTAACATAAGCAATGGGGAGCAGTTGTAAATACAGATGAAGCTTCACTCACCCATCAGTCACCTCCTGCTATGTGGTCCAGTCCCTAAGAGGCCACAAACCTGCAATGGTCCATGGCCTGGGGGCTGGGGACCCTTGCCCTGTGAAATGCCCTACTTCAATTTTTATTCAGTGTCATCATCGGAATTCAAGAAAAAATGATTTAAGTAAGCCAATGCATTTAATACCAAACTAATGAAAACAGTTGGTTATGCTAATTGTGAGTGTCGACATTTTAGGAATCAGCAAACTAAAATGGACTGGAATGGGTGAATTTAAGTCAGATGACCATTATATCTACTACCGTGGGAAAGAATCCCTTAGAAGAAATGGAGTAGCCATAGTAGTAAACAAAAGAGTCCAAAATGCAGTACTCGGATGCGATCTCAAAAACGACAGAATGATCTCTGTTCGTTTCCAAGGCAAATGATTCAATATCACAGTAATCCAACCAGTAATGCTGAAGTAGCTGAAATTGAATGGTTCTATGAAGATCTACAAGACCTTCTAGAACTAACACCCAAAAGAGATGTCCTTTTCATTATAAGGGACTGGAATGCAAAAGTAGGAAGTCAAGAAAAATCTGGAGTAACAGGCAAATTTGGTCTTGGAGTACAGAACAAAGCAGGGCAAAGGCTAATAGAGTTTTGCCAAGAGAACACACACAAGAGCAAACACCTTCTTTCAACAACACAAGAGAAGACTCTACACATGGACATCACCAGATGGTCAACACTAAAATCAGACTGATTATATTCTTTGCAACTAATGGTGGAGAAGCTCTATACAGTCAGCAAAAACAAGACTGGGAGCTGACTGTGGCTCAGATCATGAACTCCTTATTGCCAAATTCAGACTGAAATTGAAGAAAGTAGGGAAAACCACTAGACCATTCAGATATTACCTAAATCAAATCCCTTACGATTATACAGTGGAAGTGAGAAATAGACTCGAGGGACTAGATCTGATAGAGTGCCTGAAGAACTATGGACGGAGGTTCATGATAGCAAACAGGGATCAAGACCATCCCCAAGAAAAAGAAATGCAAAAAAGCAAAATGGCTGTTTGAGGAGGCCTTACAAATAGCTGTGAAAAGAAGAGAAGCAAAAAACAAAGGACAAAAGCAAAGTTATACCCATTTGAATGCAAAGTTCCAAAGAATAGCAAGGAGAGATAAGAAAGCCTTCCTCGGTGATCTGTGCAAAGAAATAGAGGAAAGCAATAGAATGGGAAAGACTAGAGATCTCTTCAAGAAAATTAGAGATACCAAGGGAACATTTCATGCAAAGATGGGCTCAGTGAAGGACAGAAATGGTATGGACTTAACAGAAGCAGAAGATATTATGAAGAGGTGGCAAGAATACACAGAAGAACTATACAAAAAAGATTTTCATGACCCAGATAATCATGATGGGTGATCACTAACCTAGAGCCAGACATCCTAGAATGTAAAGTCAAGTGGGCCTTAGGAAGCATGACTACAAACAAAGCTAGTGGAGGTGATGGAATTCCAGTTGAGCTATTTCAAATCCTGAAAGATGATGCTGTGAAAGTGCTGCACTCAATATGCCAGCAAATTTGGAAAACTCAGCAGTGGCCACAGGACTGGAAAAGGTCAGTTTTCATTCCAATCCCAAAGTATGCTCAAACTACCACACAATTGCACTCATCTCACACGCTTGTAAAGTAATGCTCAAAATTCACCAAGCCAGGCTTCAACAGTATGTGAACTGTGAGCTTACAGATATTCAAACTGGTTTTAGAAAAGGCAGAGGAACTAGAGATCAAATTGCCAATATCCGTTGGATCATTGAAAAAGCAAGAGAGTTCCAGAAAAACATCGATTTCTGCTTTACTGACTATGCCAAAACCTTTGACTGTGTGGATCACAACAAACTGGAAAATTCTGAAAGAGATAAGAATACCAGACCACCTGATCTGTCTCTTGAGAAACCTGTATGCAGGTCAGGAAGCAACAGTTAGAACTGGACATGGTTCCAATTAGGAAAAGGCTATATATTGTCACCATGCTTATTTAACTTATATGCAGAGTATATCATGAGAAATGCTGGGCTGGATGAAGCACAGGCTGGAATCAGGTTTGCCGGGAGAAATATCAATAACCTTAAATATGCAGATGACACCATTCTTATGGCAGGAAGCGAAGAAGAACTAAAGAGCCTCTTGATGAAAGTGAAAGAAGAGAGTGAAAAAGTTGGCTTAACGCTCAACATTCAGAAAACTAAAATCATGGCATCCAGTCTCATCACTCCATGGCAAATAGACGGGGAAACAGTGGAAATAGTGACAGACTTTATTTTTTGGGGCTCCAAAATCACTGCAGATGGTGACTACAGCCATGAAATTAAAAGATTCTTGCTCCTTGGAAGAAAAGTTATGACTAACCTAGACAACATAATAAAAAGCAGAGACAATACTTTGCCGACAAAGATCCATCTAGTCAAAGCTATCGTTTTTCCAGTAGGTCATGTATGGACGTGAGAGTTGGACCATAAAGAAAGCTGAGTGCTGAAGAATTGATGCTTTTGAACTGTGGTGTTGGAGAAGACTCTTGAGAGTCCCTTGGACTGCAAGGAGATCCAACCAGTCCATCCTAAAGGAAATCAGTCCTGGATGTCTATTGGAAGGACTGATGCTGAAGCTGAAACTCCAGTACTTTGGCCACCTGATGTGAAGAGCTGACTCATTTGAAAAGACCCTGATGCTGGGAAAGATTGAAGGCAGGAGGAGAAAGGGTCGACAGAGGATGAGATGGTTGGATGGCATCAGTAACTCAGTGGACATGAGTTTGAGTAAATACCAGGAGTTATTGATGGATAGGGAGGCCTGGCATGCTGCAGTCCATGGGATCACAAAGAGTTGGACATGACTGAGTGACTGAACTGAACTGATGTTAATTGTATAATTTTTAAATATGGTAATCATCTTGGCCAATTCTGGTAGGCAGGGCTGGTTTCCATCGAGTCCAAGGCTGTCATAAAGAATCTTACCTGAAATACGGATGCGTCTCAAAGAACATCGTTTCTTTCCTGGTTGCCTCTGCCAAGCTCAGCTTGTTGGTGATATCCTGCTGGCCCCGGCACTTCACGATCATATAGCCCTTCTTGAGATGATAGGTGAGGTTCTGCATGACCTTCAGGACACCTTTCTCGGTGCCCTTGTCCACCAGGTCTGGTTTGGTCAGGATCCCTGTGAGATGATTAGAGGAGGGCAGTGGAAAGGTCAATTTTCTCTTCAAATATATTGAACACTGCTAGGCTATGGGGTCTTTTTTGGCCAAGACCAGCAGATTATCATTTTCCCATTGTATATTCTTACCACTTTTGCCCCAAATCAGCTAACTATACAGACATGAATTTATTTCTGGGCTTGCTATTCTGTCACACAGATATATATGTCTGTCTTTTTGCTAGCACCATACTGCTTTAATCACAGTCTCTTTGTAATATACTTAACATCAGGAATTATGATGCCTCCAACTTTCTTCTTCTTTATCAAGATTGATATGACCAAGAGTCTTTTCTGCCCAGTGCCTCTCAGCTCATTCTTTCATTCCATTTCATTCCTATCACTTGTATTTTTATTTGCTCATCCAGTCACTCAACTCATTAATTGCCTTGTGTAATTTATTTAACAAATGTCTCTTGGGTGCCTGCTGCTGAGTCCCCAACACTAAGGCAGCACGCATCATCAGAATCAACTCACTCCATCACCATGTCTCCAAAAGCACATCATTCCCTACTGTAAGGAGGGTCTGTGACTCTCTAGGGTCTCCTGTCACAGACTCACTCTGCCCCTCTGGTACCTCCTTTGAGATCCTCCCTGCCTTCCTCTCCCACTCTCCTGCCCTTACTCCTCTCACTCACACTGGACTGAAGGCTTTGAATTCCAAGCGACTGTGATCTTGGTGGATGCTTGGCTTGCTTCCACCTTTTGGCTGCTGTGTACTTGAGTGTATATTCCATTTCTTTTTAAAATTTAGCATACTTTTCTCTATTTCTATACTTAATCTTGAATGCATGGAAAATTTGCACACTGTTATAAGGCTGTTTGGAATATACTAAGGCCTTATTGTGTATACTCTTTGTGTATAGTACTTAACTGAATTTACAACAATAATACTTAATATTTAGTAAAAGCTTACAGATTATCAGAGTTTGTGGCTTATGAATGCTGGAGTGGGCAGCCATTTCCTTCTTCAGGGAATCTTCCCTACCCAGGGATCAAACTCACGTCTCTTGTGTCTTCTGCATTGGCAGGCAGATTTTTTTTTTTTAACCACTGAGCCACCTGGGAAGCCCCATGAGAAGAACAGAAAACTACTAGTAAGAAGTATTACTCAATTTCTATAAAGAGATTGATATCCAAATAGATCTATCTACTTAACAGATGAAACTGTCTTCTGTGTCATTAATGAGACATCCCTAATGACTTATGATTGCATAATGGTGGATGACCCCAAACCTGAGTTTTCTCTCTGGTTCAATGTATTCTAGACGCCTGTAGAAGTCAGCAGGTAACAGGGTCCAAGTCTAGTCTGGCATATAATAACACATTAAACTTGTATTCCCCTACTGTTATTTTTATCCTTACTGGAAACCTGGGCATTTGTTGGAAAAAAAGTGGAAAAGGCAGTAATATACTGGGTATCCATTTAGTCAAAGAAAATGACTGGCACGTTTTCAGGAAGGTAAACTCAATGGCTAAGTGAAGTGACTGGGGAGAAGTGATATTAAGTAATATTATTAGAATTTTAAAAAATAGCAGCTCTCATTTGCCCAAGGATATGTAGCCAGTAAGTTGTAGAGCAAGGATTGAAACACAGGCAATCTGTGCTCTTAAACCAAATCCCCTATAATGCCTTCTGTGGGGGACATTTTTTAAAAAGGAATTTAAGAGCACCCATATCCCCAAGGAAGAGTTCTAAACTCTGTAGACACCTGTGCTGCAGTGTAAACCTGGAAGTGTATTCCCGGAATATGTTCATACATGCCCTGGCAAGATCTTTTCCAAGAACCAAAGACTCACAAGAATTTTTCCTGTGGACTTGCAGAGTTGATGGGCCAGTCATTTCCTCCTTTCTGGACCATTGTGGGAGAGAAAATAAGGCATTTCTCCTGCCTGATCCAGAATGGGTCGAGAATGCAAATAAGGGACAATAGGAAGGAGGGCAAAGAACCTCCAAATATTGGCCATACATCCAGCCCTGACCATGAGTGAGGGTGACCCGTCTGCTGTGTTCAACTGCACCCTGAGCCCACGGAGTTTCCCTGGGAACAGAGTTTGTATCTGATGCAGGATGTGGGCACCTCTAACAGAGCTATTACATCCAGGACCTTCCAAATATCTGACAGGTCTCCCCCGGCTTCCTGTCCTCTAAGAATCTTGGTACCTCCTTACCTATGGTCCTGTCTCCATCAGGGTCCACCTCCTGGGCCATGCTCAGTGCCTCTGTGGTGGCGATGTCCACATTGCAGGGAACTACCACCAAGTTGATGGTCTCCTGCCTCTGGATGTACTTTTTGATGAGTGCCTTGATCTGATGCCAGGGAGTCACAAAGGAAGAGCACATCACTGGTCACCCAAGAGCACAGCTGGTCATCCCAGAGCACCACCCAGTTTTCACACTTCTGAGCTTTGGCTTAGCCTATACCCTTCCTCTAGAATGTCTGACCACCTGCCCTCACTGAGCTCTCTGTTGATGTCCTGCTTATCCTCCAGAGCTCATCACTGATATTTCTTCTTTCCCAAAGGCTCCCTGATTCCCGTGGTCAGATGAGACCCCTCCTTCCTCGACAGATCTTCCCTGGGATGCTTCTGAGCTGACAGCAGGAGGAAGAGGCATGCTCTGACCCCAGGCAAGCATTTTTGTCATGCCCTGGGAAATTCCACCCATTTGCTGAGTGAAGCAGGGTGAGAAGTGTGGAATTGGTCCCTTAACTCAGGAAGGGGAATGACCTAATTACAAGGCTCCCAGAGACAGAGAATGGTGATCTGGATGTTGAGGAAGAAAGAGTAATCAAGTGCCCAAGACAGTGGGGCCAGCAGAGACCCTTCCAAGAGGGACTGCCATGGTCTTAGTTGGGCTGTAATTGGGTTCCCAACACTGGCAGTGCCCTCCCCTCCTTCGGATAAGGCAAGAGGGCATCTGTGACCTCAGTCCCAGGGGAAGAGGATCTCATCTTCTCCCTCTCCTCCACCCTGTCTCTTTACACCCTGGACAGCAACCCTGCTTCTGAGACTGTCCTTGCCTCCTTGGCCTCCATGTGAGCTGGCTCAGCAAGGCTTGACAAGGCTGGTCTCAGGGTGGACCCAGCCAGAGATCAGGTGTGATTCTGGCATCCCTGTGATGCCTGTGTTCTCAGGCAACCTTAAGTGGGAAGGTCTTTGGTAAAGAAGCCCCAGGCTCAGCAGCTGTTGGTTTGTATCAGTCAGAACTGTTCTGCGGTTCTCATGCCTCCACTGTACCAGCCTTCTTGTCCCCAGCCAGAGACCACAATCTGTGTCCTGATTGACTTACGTAGTATTATTTAAAAAACTTGTGGCTAAAATTGGCAGGTCCCATGTAAAAATCCAATGTCTGGTTTCTTTTAAATATTAGGATAGTGGTAACACTGGATCCATATTTCCACAGGACAGCATTGGGCAGGGTGTGCGTATACACCTCCAGGCCTACAGAGTCAGCTTTGCCTGTTTCCATGACTGCAGGGCCCTTGTCAGACCCCGAGTATGAGGCCCCAGACCTAGACTGTCCTCTTCAGTCTCTTCCTGAACTACTGAGAGCAGGCTGGGAAGGTGCACCAGAGCCCTGGGGGCTGCCGGCAGAGACCTCAGAAGTGCCCCCTGCTGAGCGTGGGGCCCACTCCCAAGTTGCAGAGAGGCTCACCTGCAGTCCGATGTCTTGTGGCTGGTTTTCCACAGCCACCCTGGTGATGCCAGGAAGGTCAATGAGGGTCAGATCTGGGACGTCAGGGGAGGTGACCTCCAGATTAATGAGCTCATGGCTGATGCCAACTCCATTCCCAGCTATGATGTTCTGGGCTGTGGAGACCAAGAGAGGAGAAACCCTGAGTCCAGATGAAGAACCCAACCAAGCAAAAGCAGTGGAATCTGTGGGCAGATTTATGTCTCTCACCTATTTATGTGTCTTGCCTATATCTGGGGACAGTCCTAAGGTGAGAAACAGGGAGGCAATTTAAGCACAGCCATGATGAATTGCCTAATTCTTTAGAGATTAGGAGGTGGGAGAATGATGGCAACCAGGCTACTTTGTAAACATTTCCTGTTTTAGCTATCACTCCAAGTCACTACTTAAGCTATGATTTTGTAACTCTGTATTGAAGTGAAACATACATACAGGAAAGTACCCTTTGTCTTAAACCTGTGACTTGGTGAGTTTCACAGGCGAGACCCATTGGTGTCACAGAAACGCGTATCAAGAAACAGAACATGGTCAGCGCCCCCTACCCTGCTAAAGCCCCTCTCTCCCTGTGGATCACTAGCCCTCAGGTAAAGTAGCGCTTATCTTAAGCTTTACCAGCATCTACTCTTTTGCCCATTTTTGTACTTTATACTTGGTTGAGCTAAGTGAATTTGCTGATAGATAATCACTTTTGACCTACAAGAAGAGCATTTTCCTGTGGTCCTACCTAATTATAAAAGGGATCGTAAACTATGTCTTCTCTTGATATCATGCATGTATGCATGTGTGCTAAGTCACTCAGTCATGTCTGACTCTTTGGGACCCCATAGACTGTACCTTGCAAGGCTCCTCTATCTATGAGATTCTCCAGGCAAGACTACTGGAGTGGGTTGCCATGCCCTCCTCCAGAGGATCTTTCCGACCCAGGGATCAAACCCGAGTCTCCTGCGGCTCCTGCATCACAGGTGGATTCTTCACCGCTGAGCCACTTGGGGAAGCCCTCTCTCGGTCCCGCTTCCTCAGCTCAACATTTCGTTTGTGTGATTACCTTATACTGGTGCTTGTGGCTGAGGGCTGTTCCTTTTCATTGCCATTCTGTGTCTTGATCCAGTCTGTGGGGTGTGAGGGGTTGGGGCTGGGGGGTGGGGGATGGGTAATCATAGTTGCTTGCTTGCTAAGTCACTCAATCATGTCTGACTCTTTGCGATTCTATGGACTGGAGTCTGCCAGGCTCCTCTGTCCATGGGCTTTTCCAGGCAAGAGTGCTGGAGTGCGTTGCTGTGCCCTCCTCCAGAGGATCTTCCCGACCCAGGAACTGAATCTATTATGTCTCCTGCATTGGCAAGCAGATTCTTTTACCACCAGCGCCATCTGGGAATCACAATAGTGCTGCTATAGAGATTCTAGAAGCTGACTTTGGGTGCACATTTTGGCTGGGGTATACTTGGGATAAAGAAAGCTGAGCGCTGAAGAATCGATGCTTTTGAACTGTGGTGTTGGAGAAGATTCTCAAGAGTCCCTTGGAGACTGCAAGGAGATCCAACCAGTCCATCCTAAAGGAGATCAGTCCTGGGTGTTCATTGGAAGGACTGATGTTGAAGCTGAAACTGAAATCCTTTGGCCACCTGATGCGAAGAGCTGACTCATTTGAAAAGACCCTGATGCTGGGAAAGGTTGAGGGCAGGAGGAGAAGGGGACGACAGAGGATGAGATGGTTGGATGGCATCACCAACTCAATGGACATAAGTTTGGGTAAACTCTGGGAGTTGGTGATGGACAAGGAGGCCTGGCATGCTGCAGTTCATGGGGTCGCAAAGAGTCGGAAATGACTTGAGCGACTGAACTGAACTGATACTCAGGATTAGAGTTTTGAGGTGTCATGGGGTGTGCACACAGCTTTAGTGGATATTTTGTCAATTTTCCAAAGTAGTTGCACCAACTCACACTCCTACCTGCAGTGGACCAGAGTTCCCAGATGCTTTAGAGATGCTGTTCTAAAGATGCTCATTACTCATCCTTACACAGAACATTCACCCACATTCACAGAACGTACCCTCCCAGACCTGCCCACAGAGCTCACAGCTAGAGAGACTGGGCAGATCTCAGCCACGCTGAAGGTTGTGCTGGGCACATGTGGACAGGACGGGTGTAGCAGGCATGGCAGTGCAGAGCTTTTATCATTTGAAGCTAGGAAACTTGCCAGGTGAAGATCTCAGGAAGTTCCTGTTTTGGGGGTGGATCTAGAATTGAGGCAGCACTTTGCAATTTGGGGAGCGATCCCTCTGGTGAGCTAGCTGGAGACACGGGGTTCTCAGGGAGCTGAGCCTAAGGAGTCATGTGAAAACCCCAGCCTCAGATGCAGTTTGCTGCTCAGTGAGGCATAAGCCCATCTCCCTAGAATGGAAGCTATGGCCACAGAGTTTCTTGTTATGATCAGAGGGAATTTTTGCCTGTCTGGCTGAGCCTAGCTTGAGAGCAGGAAGGGGAAGATGCCTTGGGAAGGGGTAGGCAGGCTCAGGGACCTTGGAGGCAGGGCTTCGAGGGGATGACCTCCAGGGTCCCCTCTGAGTGGGTATGGAAGTGGATTCCAGGAGCGTGTGTGCGTGTTACTTCAGTCATGTCCGACTCTTTGTGACCCTATGGACTGTAGCCCACCAGGCTCCTCTGTTCATGGGATTCTCCAGGCAAGAATACTAGAGGGGGTTGCCAGGCCCTCTTCCAGGGGATCTTCCCCCACCCAGGGATCAAACCTGTGTCTCTTATGTCTCTTGCATTGGCAGGCGGGTTCTTTACTGCTAGCGCCACCTGGGAAGACATTCCAGGAGCAACTGAGCCTTCTCATTTGGTGGTTCCTTCAGGCTGATCTCAAGAGCTGGATGTGCTTCTAGGAGTGATGGATGCGCAGGGCTTGCCTTGGGGAAAACCTCACGGCTCGGGGACAGGGATGCGGCCACAGGCAACCAGACATTTCAGGTTAGAGCAGCACCTTGGGACACACGTCCTCAGCATTAACCAGGGTAGCTGGAGCAGGAGTGCTGCCCGGGACACTTCCCAGAGGAGAGGCAGGTAAACTGACAGTCATGAAAGGGTAGGGTTATGTAGCAAGGAGAAGGGATATGTGAGAGGCAGAGGGCCGGCACATGGGAAAGCCTGGAAAGAAGAGACGGTGCTCACTGTGGAGCTGGAGAGGCCAGGGTGACCGCTGATGATCCCAGGGGGATAAGGAGCCGACTTGCAGATGCCCGCAGGGCCCTACCTCTACGAATCTCCCACTCCACCTCTGAAGGGTTTTGCAGCTGCTGCGTAATGTTGCGGTAGGTGATTTTCCCGGTCCATTCACACTCCCGCTTTGTCAGTTTCAGCACCAGCGGACACCGGGTGATGATTCCTGAGAGAGAGTTTCCCAAACAGCCTCTAAGTTTCCCTTAAAAAGAAGCATTCACAGGTGCCCTTTTCTTTTCTTTTTTGACTGCACCACAAGGCATGTAGAATCTTGGTTCCTTGACCAGGGGTCGAACCCCCATCTCTTGAACTGGGAGCATGGAGTTCTAACCACTGGACCACCAGGGAAGCCCCACCCTTTGCTCTTATCCTCCCCAGTGTCCGCAGAGGCCTTGTCTGAACTCTGTATCCCTCTCTAGGGAGGACTCAGTCCAGCCCCACTAATTACCCCCGGCCCTAGGAAGGCCTCAGGCACAGTCCAGGTGGCAGCCAAGGGCCAGGACTGGGGTAGGAGTGGGAGGGAAGCAGTGAGATCTACCTGACCCCATCCAGCCCTCCCAGCCCCTCACACTCGGGCATGGAGGGAGCCCAAAGCACTACTGTAAGGGGCTCCTGCCTGCCCCGCAAGACTGCCAGGGCCACACCGGCCTCCAGATGCTTTGCTCTGTTGCTTTTCTCCTGGAAATGCTGAACCCAGGGTGGAGAGGAGGAGCTGCTGGTCCCCACTCTGACTCCATCACACACCAGAGTTGGGCTGATGGGGATCTCACAGGAGACCCTGGAGTAAAGGACTGGCTGCCCATGCTTGGGAGGACACACAGGCCGGGGCGCCTGGTCTGGGTGGTTGTTGAGGGCTGTGCAGGGTCCATGAAGCCCCCATACCCTCCTCTGTGCCCAGGAGGCAGCCCTGGCTCCCCGGGTTCCAGTTGTTTTTGATGGATGGGCAGTGCTGGAAGAAGATGGGTATGAGAGAGGGAATCAGGACAGGGGAAACTACCCACTTTAGGGTGCCAGATCCATCCTTTTTTCCCCTTTATAATTATTTTCATTGTCAGAATGTATGACAGCTTTTTAATTCTGTGTTTGAATGCGTGTGTGCTAAGTCACTTCAGTCATGTCTGACTCTTTGTGACCCCATGGACTGTAGCCGGCCAGGCTCCTCTGTCTATGGGATTCTCTAGGCAAGAATACTGGGGTGGGTTGCCATGCCGTCCTCCAGGCGATCTTCCCAACTCAGGGATTGAACCCAGGTCTCCTGCACTGCAGGCAGATTCTTTACCGACTGAGCCACCAGGGAAGCCCAGACGATCATAATAGTAGTTAGTTCTGTCCGACTCTCAGACCCCACGGACTGTAGCCTGCCAGTTTCCTCTGTCCATGGGATTCTCCAGGCAAGAATACTGGAGTGGGTTGCCATGCTTAATTCTACACATGCTTAAATTTTTTTGTTTGTTTGTTTGTTTTTTTGAAAGGAAACAGGAACTTCCTTGGTGGTCCAGTGGTTAAGACTCTGCACTCCCAATGCAGGGAGTGCAGGTTTGACCCCTTGTTGAGAAACTGAAAGCCCACATGCCTTGAGACAGTGACCAAAAAAAAAAATTTCTTTTTTAAAATGAAACATTGTGTCTTATCACACCATGATCCTGGCTAGTAGCTTCTCAAATTTGAGAAAATTCTTCAAAAAGACTTTACATGTTACCGGAAACTAACAAATTAACATAGAAATGTTTCTAGAGTCTTAGAGGACTGGAGGGAGAAGGCAATGGCACCCCACTCCAGTACTCTTGCCTGGAAAATCCCATGGATGGAGGAGCCTGGAAGGCTGCAGTCCATGGGGTTGCTAAGTGTCAGACACGACTGAGCGACTTCACTTTCACTTTTCACTTTCATGCATTGGAGAAGGAAATGGCAACCCACTCCAGTGTTCTTGCCTGGAGAATCCCAGGGATGGGGGAGCCTGGTGGGCTGCTGTCTATGGGGTCGCACAGAGTCGGACACGACTGAAGTGACTTAGCAGCAGCAGAGGACTAGAAAGAAACCAACTGATACAAAGTCCAGCAATGACTGTTGCCACATGAAAGAGGACTCAGAACCTAGGGGCAGCAGGAGCATCCAGGCCCACCCCCCCACCACCCCCTGCCCACATCACCAGTCCAGGGGGGCTTCCCGTGACCTCTCCCGAGCCTACTGGTCTTGGGATGCTCTGTGGCTTGCAGGAGGCTGCCCCAGCAGTACTTACCGCTGCCCCTGGGGAGGGCAACCCCCGACAGAGCCTCCAGCACGGAGCTCTTGCCCGAGCTCTGGTCCCCGATAACGGCGATGGCGGGCAGGGCCAGGTCCTGCTCCACACCCAGGGCCCGCAGGGAGTCAATGAGGTCAATGCAGGGCCGCACCTTCTCCTCATACTTTCTGTACAGGTTGTTTTCCGGCCCCTGGAGGAGACAGACAGACTCACAGCCTTGGCCTTTGATGGACTCCCATCGCTTTCTGGAATTTGCGACTGAATTGATGAATCTGCTCATGCTAGGTTGGAGACAGGAGGGGCGAGATGTGGACCCAGGTGTGCCAGAGGCAAGGCCCCTGCACTTGTTCCTGCAGAGGCTTGGCTTCCACTGCTGTGGGCTGGAGGTGGAGGTGCCCGTGTGAGTTGGGAGATGGCCCTGCGAGGGCAGGCGCTCCCAGTTGGAGGGAGGGGAGAAGCCCACCCCGGGCCTGCAGGGCTGGGGTGGGGGGTGGCTGGCAGTGATGACTGTGGCAGTCACAGTGGGAGGGAAAGCTCCCAGGCAGGAGACCCCAGCACAGAGAACGGAGGCCCCGGATCCATGTCCAGGAGGGTCACTGGTGCCCCAGAGACTGTGTCTGCCCCTGGGGCTTGTTGGAAGTGCCCAGAAGGTTGGGGGAGGGGGAGGGCACCAGCTGTACTATGGGGACTGGACCAGACTGGCAAGTTTTATTCCTCACTTTCCCCCAACCCCTCCACCTTCTTTCAGATGGTAAAGAATCTGCCTGCAATGCAGGAGACCCAGGTTCCATCCCTGGGTCCTAAAGATCCATCCCCTGGGGGAGAAAACAGCAACCCACCCCAGTACTCTTGCCTGGAGAATCCCATGGGCAGAGGAGCCTTGCGGGCTGCGGTCCATGGGGTCGCAAAGAGTCTGACATGACTGAGTGACTAACACACACATTTCTCTCCACATCCCCCCAGCCCTCCCCATGCATGCACCCTTCCTGACCCACCCTCCTCTCAGCTTACCTTTGACCTCTGTTGGCCTCCGTTTGCTTCTGGCTGCTGAGGGTCCAAATTCAGCTGACTGAAGTTGTTGGGAAGGAAGCCCGGGTTGCTCTCTTCCACCTGCCATTGTGGGGGACTCATTGTCTGCCCCAGTGGTGGCCCTGGTGGCTGCTCATGGAAGTAAATGTCTTGCTTTGGGTGGTGCTGAGTGGAAGTCGGAGTGTGCCTCTTGTACTTTAAAGGCCTGAAGGACAGCGACATGACTGTCTGCTCGGAGAGCTGGGGTGTGTGGTCTCCGGGGCTCAGCGCCTCTGGTCTTCTCAGCAAGCTCTGCAAAGACGCAAGACGGGAATGTGGCCCAGAGGTCCCCCAGCAGACCTTCCTGGGGGCTGTATTTCTTCCATCTCTGCCTCACCTAATCCCTTACAACCCACCTGCTGCTCACCGACGCAGGGGAGACCAGCAGCCCAGCTCAGGCCTGTCTGCAGGAGGGGCTGATGGCAGCAAACGGGCGCAGAACACAAAAGGGGCGTTGGTGGGCCCCCAGAGCCTGGGGACAAGTGGACTCCACGCTTCCACGGGAGAGTCTGAAGGTTCTGCTGTCACTTCTGCTGGGCTCTGCGTCGTCACCTACAGCTCAGGACGAAGAGAAGCAGTAAGGCGTGGAGAGATGACAGGGAGCCCCTCTAGGGTCCCTTGGTAGCCAATCTCTGCCCCGCCATCACTGTTTCTCACCCAGGCTGGGTCAGGCTGCTGGAGATTCTGGGAGAAAAGGGTTCTGGGGTCTCTTACTTCTCCGTGGGACGTATAATCAGGTGGTCTTCCGCCTAGAGACAGCTGGCCTCACCCAGCACTGCTCTGAGATGCTCATTTCACAGCAACCTATGATGCTATTTTCACAGCAACCCTGCATGTCAGTGCCTAATATGTACTTTTTCAGGTCAAGAAGGTAAAGCACAGAGGTCTAGATACTGGCCTGAGTCAGGGCCCAGAGGCCGGCCAGGGACTCTGGGTCATGAACACTTTCCCACTATGACCAGCCCCCAGCCACCCCCCTACTGGGACCAGAGTGAAGACAGTGAGTTGAATGGCTTCGCTCCCCTCCCATGCGAGTCCACCTGGATATGTGACTGTGACCTTATTTGGAAAAGCCTACTTGCAGTGGCATTGAGGCAGATCTGGGGATGATGGTGGGCCCGAAATGCAAGAAGAGACAGGCGGAGAGGGTTTGAGACTCAGAGCCCCTTGGTTGTAGGGCAACGGAGGCAGAGACTGGAGGGTCGCTGCCCCACGTCAGGGACCCCGAGGGGATCAGGGGCCCCAGAAGCTGGGAGAGGAGCCTGAAATGGGTTTCCCTCAGAGCCTCTGGGAAGAACTAGTTCTACCAACACCTCGCCCTGGAACTTCTGGCCTGAGAACCGGGAGAGAATAGATGTCCTGTGTGTCTGAGTTGGGGGCATCTGTCAGGCCAGCTCCAGGGCACTAACCAGTGGGGAGGACTGGAGTCTCGAGGTGGTGCCTACCCCATAGCTGCCCCTTGGGGCATCCATGTGTACCCCGTTTCCAGCCCTCCATCCATCCCCACCTCACAACAGTGGTTCCACCCTTGCACACACTGTGGCCCTTTCCCATCTAACCCCTGGCTCATCCTGTCACTACCCTTTCTAAAAACTTCTGGGGTCTTTTTCTTTCAGAACAAAGTTCCTAAAGAATTTGGTCCTAACCTACCTTTTCCTATCTGATGCCACCTCTGAATGCTGGGCCAGGTTTGTTTACCTTCCCTCAAACTGGATCTGCACATTCATCGCCTTGTGTGTGCCATTGGCCTAGCTTTAAAAGTGCGGGTGATTCATTCACTTATTCATTCATTCAACAGATGTGTTTTGGGGACTGATGCAGGGTGAATTGTGTCCCCAAGTTCATAGGTCAGAGTCCTAACCCCTAGGACCTCGGTGTATGTCTATACTGGAGAGATGCCCTTTAAAGAGGTGATTGAGGTAAATGAGGTCACTAATCCAATCTCACTGGTGTCTTAGAAAAAACAGATTAGGACAAATACACACAGAGGCAAGAGCGGATGAGGACACAGGGAGAAGACCACTGTCTCCATGCCCAGGCGGCCTCGGGAGAAAGTAACCCTGCTGACACCTTAGTCTTGGACTTCTGGCCTCCAGACTGGGAGAAAATAAATTTCTGTTGTCTAAGCCATCCACCCTGCGGCACTTCGTTACAGCAGCCTGAGCAAACTAATACGAGGACCTACTATGTGCGAGGTGGTTCCTGCCATGAGGATTCAGTGGTGAGCAAGCCAGATGAAGTCCCTGTCTCCGGTATACACATTCTGTCAGGGGGACCCCCCCCCAAAAAAAACAAGAAAGCTGACCAATGAAGAAAGCTGCAGTAATGCAACCCCAGGTGACGATGGAGTGTCTGGATGAAAGGGTGTGGGTGACAGATCCTGGGGTCAGTGTCAGAGGTGGAGGCAGGGGCTGTTTGAGGGCATGTCCATGTTTACAGGAAATAGGAAATGAATGAAGAGAGGAGCTATTATTTGAGGACCTGGGGAGGAACCTTCCTGGCAGAGCAAGTCCAAGTGCAAAGGTCCTGAGGTCAGAATGAGCTCAGGGAACTGGGAGAAGCACACTTGTCTCCTGGGGGCTCAGAAAGCCCAGCCCAGGGGCGACTCCTTTCTTTGGGATTGGGGGCTGGCCCCTCTGATCCTCTCTGCCTTGCTCTTTCCAGGCTGTGCCCTGGCCTTTCCTGACATGGCTGGGGCTAGACCTGACATTTGGGTTTGGGCTGGAAGGAGGTGGAGAAGTCTTCTACCTGCACTTTTCTGAGCAGTCAGCCCCACTGACCTGGAGACCCTAAGGAAAGGGAGACCCCCCCAGGCTCAGCCCCGCTCCTGGGGGAGCCCTGCAAAGGCTGTCCAGTGGAGGGAGCACCTTATCTCTGTGCTGAAATCCTAAGACAGTACCTCTGTTCCCTCCTGTGGATGAAGGGCAGTAAGACTGCTCAGCTGAGTGTTGGGTGGAAGGCCAATCTTACAGGTAACCCCAATCTATAGTCAGCCAATTCCCGATGTGTGGGGCTGCGGGGGGATGAAGTGGGCACTTCCGGGCCAGGAATTGCTGGCACACAGCCCTCAAATGCCCTGTGGCTAGCTTTAGAGGAAAAGACTCTCAGCCAGCCCCTCCCACTGGTTGGGGACTAAAACTAAATCTGGGTTTTTACAGCTGTTTTGCATCTTTCTGGTCTTCATTTCTGAGTCCCTGAGGTTTAGCCTTTTCTCTGTTCCACATCTGATTGTTTCCCATGGGGCCAGTCTCCCCCACGAAATTCCTCGTCTTACAAAATACCTGACCCTTCAGCAAGTGTCTAGAGAAAGTATGATCCCATGAAAAGGCCTCTGCTTTTTCTTTTTCATCCTGCTGGCAGCATCCTCAGATATTTTCCCCCAGTAGTGCCAAGGAGTGCTGGCAATGAGCAGAAGCTGGAAGAGACAGGGATGGACTCTATGCAGAATCTCAGGAGGAACCAGCCCTGCTAATGCCTCCATCTCAGACTTCCAGCCTCCAGGGCTGGGAGAGACTAAATTTTCATTTTGTAAGCCCTCTAGTCTGGGATACTGTGCCATGACAAGCCTAGGACACTCACACACCATTGCTGTTCAGTCAGTCAGTCGTGTCTGACTCTGCAACTCCATGGACCGCAGCATGCCAGGCTCTCTCTCTCACAGTCTCCTGGAGCTTGCTCAAATTCATGTCCATTGAGTCGGTGATGCCATCCAATCATCTCATCCTGTCATCCCTTTCTCCTCCTGCCCTCAACCTTTCCCAGCATCAGGGTTTTTTCTGATGAGTCGGCTCTTCGCATCGGTGGCCAAATTTTTGGAACTTCAGCTTCAATATCAGTCCCTCCAATGAATATTCAGGGTTGATTTCCTTGAGGATTGACTGATTTAATCGCCTTGCTGTTCAAGGGACTCTCAAGAGTCTTCTCCAGCCCCACAGTTCAAAAGCATCATGGTTTATACCTAATCTGTTCCCCCCAAGTGCCTTTCTTTGCTGGGTGGACTTGGCATCATATCTGTCGCTAAGCAAAATTCTGAAGGTGTGATAATCCACCAGTTCATGCTACAATGGGAATCAGCAAATGCTAGAAAGCAGGTGTCCTTGCCCCTCGAGAAACAGTGTCAGGAGCCCTCTTGGCCACCACTGCCTCAAGCAAGAGGGATCCTGAAGCTCTGAGGCTTTGGGGCTTCAATTCTGATACGAGTTCCAAAGTGTGTGTCATTCTATATCATCAAACAGTTGACTCAATTCAGACACTATCTACTGGGAGATGACAGCGGACTATTATCAGATGGGGCTCACCCTACTCACTTGCCCCCACCCCATCCTGCTGCCAATTGCAAATGGGCACTTGTCATCTGTCTCTAGGCTTCCTGGGTGGCACAGTGGCAAAGAATATGCCTGCCAATGCAGGAGATGCAGGAGACTTGGGTTTGATCCCTGGGTCAGGAAGATCCTTGGAGAAGGAAATGGCAACCCACTCCAGTATTCTTGCCTGGGAAATCCCATGAACAGAGGCGCCTGTTGGGCTATAATCCATGGGGTCACAGTTGGACACAACTGAGTGACTGAGCACACACACAGACACACACACACACACACACACACACACACACACACACACATCTAACTCTACAAGGATTAAATCCTGAGCCTCTGCAGTTGCTCCCCTGAAAGTAGTTCAGGATGGAGATCAGGAACAAGGCCCTCTGTGCTCTGGGAAAAACTGGCAGAACAGGTATTCAGATAGATATTTTCCGGAGAAGATTTTATGAGCACAGTTTTGCATCTCCTCACATCTAGAAAAGCACTAAAATCAGTAATAGTGACATCTGCTCCTCATGACTAGCAGTGAGCTTCTGCCGAAATGCGTGCTTGATTGCATGTACGCCCTTCACTAAAATCATATATTACTGACTTCCCCACTAGCTGTTTGTTGCAGCTTCTCAGAGCTATCCAAAATGCTGTCTCCCAGGCTACCATCCTCATTTTGCCCCAAATAGAACTTACCTCACAACTCTCATGTGCATTTTTTTCCCCAGTCAACACTGCCCATTTCAGATGCAAACTGCTAGCAAAGACACCCCCGACATCATCCCACCGCCCTTCTTGGGTTTGAATAATCTGCTAGAGCAGAAACCTTTTAGACTAGATCACAGGTTGATTATAAAAGGATTTCCCAGGTGGCGCTAGTTCTTTACAGAACCTGCCTGCAATGCAGGAGACAAAAGAGACACGGGTGCGAACCCTGGGTGGGGAAGATCCCCTGGAGGAGGGCATGGCAACCCACTCTAGTATTCTTGCCCAGAGAATCTCCATGGACAGAGGAGCCTGCTGAGCTACAGTCCGTGGGATCACAAAGATTCGGACATGACTGAGTGAAATCGCAAGCACACAGACACAACTCAGGAGAAGTGAAAGTGAAAGCCGCTCAATCACGTCCGAGTCTTTGGGACCCCATGGACTATACAGTCCATGGAATTCTCCAGGCCAGAAAACTGGAGTGGGTGGCCTTTTCTTTCGTCAGGGGATCTTCTCCACCCAGGGATCGAACCCAGGTCTCCCTCATTGCAGTTGGATTCTTTCCTAGCTGAGCCGCCAGGGAAGCCCAGCTCGGAAAAAGCCAGATGGAAGAGATGCAGAGGGCAGGCGCGGGGCGAGGGTGGAGCTTCCGCTCCGTCTGCGAGCGCAGCTCTCCCGCATCTCCAGTGCGCTCCAAACACTCGGGTTTTCAGGCGGCTTCATTGCATAGACCTCAGGGATTTCATCACTGACTATCGGAGACTGAACTCAACCTCCTGCCCTGCTTCTCTTCCGGGAGGAAGGGAGTGGCTGGAAGGGCCAGTCCTCTGTCACGTGACCGCTCACCTAGGTAACCGGCTCCCACCTCATTAACATAACACGGGGACCTGACACCACCTGATTAGCATAACAGAAGCCGACGCGCTCCTCCCTTCTGAGGGTTTTAGGAACACCTGTTAGGCTGGAACTGACACAGACCAAATAATCTCTCCTTTTCCCCTACAATTGTGAATATTATGATATAGTCACCTGGATGAGTTAATATCTATCCTCATACTTACTTTTTTATCTTGCGATGAGGACTTTTAAGATCTACTCTTTTTGTTGTTATTGTTTAGTCTCTAAGTCGTGTCTGACTATTTTGCAGCCCCATGGACTGTAGCCTCCCAGGATCCTCTGTCCATGGGATTCTCCGGGCAAGAATAGTGGAGTGAGTTGCCATGCCCTTCTCCAGGGGATCTTCCCAACCTGAGGGTCGAACCTGCATCTCCTGAGTCTCCTGCATTGGCAGGCGGGTTCTTTACCACTACTGCCACCTGGGAAGCCTTCTACTCTCTTAGCAACTTTCTAAAATGCTACACATTATTAGCTGTGGAGATGCAATGTACAGCAAGGTGACTATAGTTAGTATATTTCTTATTATAAATCACAGCTTCACAGAGCATGAAACTCTCTCCCCTCCTCAGAATGTGCAACTTCCATGGAAGTTCCAGAAGCCACTTCTGAGTGGTCTCAAGGTCTTTGGCCAGACTCAGGGAGATGGGCACCCCCTGTGTTCCCAGTCCCGCCGCTCCCTTTCTAGAGCGTGCATGCAGGGATGGCTAGGGGCCAGCACCAGCGCACAACGCAGGCAGCTTCAGAAACAGCATCTTTCTGCCTCCAGCCTTCTGGCACAAGCCACGTTTATCAGGAAGCAGATCTGCTGCAGGAAGACACATTAAGCAGCCCTCCCCGCACTGACCCAGCTCTTACCTGTGCACTTGTAGGAGGCCGGCAAGTCATCTCTGCCCATTCCTCCCTTTCCTTTTATAGGATCCCTCCTGCCCTTGTGGCTTGCTTTCCGAGAAGTAAGGGAAATGAAACTAATGGCTTGCATAGAAAACGAAACCATTAGCCTGCCACAGAAACGAAACCTGAAGCATCCATCCATTTCCTGGTGCTTCATACAGTGATCCTGACTCCAGCTGCATCAGTCTCCTGGTGGGCTTGTGAACTCACAGGGAGGGGCAGGGTGGGGGGCGGGTAACGGGGCTAACAGGTTCTCCGGCAGGCTGGGGCTGACCACACTTGGAGAATGGGTCATTTAGCATAGCACTGTCCAGGCCTTTCTGAGATTCTGTGTGCTGCCACTCTCTGCCCGTATTAAGCTCTGAACATTCCAGGAAGGGACATCCACAGCTCCTCCACAGCATCCCTCACGTAAGTGCGCAGTGCGTACCCTCACACTTGGGCTGGTTCCCAGGAGTGAGCCTGACTTCCTGGTCCTGTGTGGGTTACTTCACCTGCAAAACTACAGGCATGCACCTCCCCCCCGCCCCCACCAGGGTCCCAAAGCCCTCCCTTCGCTGTGACTGAAGTGAGGGTGAGTTGGGCACTCCCACCACCAGAGTATGGGGGGCCCCAAGGAGCCCTGGGGGATCGGGGCTGGCACAGGATGGGGGTATTCTGCCTCCATCTCAACATCACACCCATGAGTCTTTCTAAAACAAAACAAAAAAATCTTAGAAAATTAAGAAAATGAATCCCGAGCACTTTTTTGCTCATTCACCTGACTGTGGGCAAAATTTCCTCTAAAGAAGAAATTTGGAGGCTTAAAAGATGGTTTTCAAAGCCTGGCATTAAGAGGTCCTGGGGGTAGTTTCCAGGGTCTGCGTCCTGCAGGACCTGATGCCCAGGTCATCCATCCAGAGACCCCTGGGCAGAGGGGAAAGATGGAGGGAAGAACTGGACAGCTGACTTTGCAGTGAGTTTTCTGATTCATCAACTGTGTCACAGGGTGGATGCCTTTGCAGCTCCAGGAAAGGCACAGGGAAGACACTGCAGAGGCCAGACAAAGTGGGACCACTTCCACGGAGGCAGAGAGGGAAGTTCGCTAAGGAGGTGGCTGAGGACCCACCCTCCCCAGCAGCACAGCAGCGCCCCTCGGCACGCCCTTCAGGAAGTCTCTCTGGGAAGGATCAGGGCCTCAGCAGACTAGTTCGTAAGCTGCTGTCCGGGGTTTCAGGCCAGAGCTTGGTGATGACCCCTGGCCGGGGTCCCTCATCCCACCCGGCCCACTGACCCTCCAAGGAAGGGCTGGCCCGGGTGCTCATACACCCTCAGCAGGACTGCTCCTTCTGAGTTTGCTTTCTCAGTTGCGCAGAGACCATGCAGTGTCTCCCTCACTAATGGATTAAGGAGGTGAGGACCTGGGAGCCTGTGCACAAGTGAGGAGTTCTAAGTGTGTGTCTGTGCAGGGTGGTGGAGTGGCAGAGGCCTCTGTGGGTGGAAATCCCCCAACTCGTCACTGTCTGGACCCTCCTTGCTCCAGCAGTGCAGGGGCGGGGCTGGGGGATGGTGCTGACCCATCTCAGGGCAGGTGCTAGGAGGCTGTCTGCCCTCATGCATGCATGGTGCTTGTGGACGGAGGACAGGCCTGGGTGGGCAGTGTCTGTCTGGGCTAGGGGGTGACAAAGGGCTGCTGGGCAGTAGAGGGGCTCAGCTCCTTAGACAGGAACATGCTCCATTTCTGAATCTGTGATGTCTAAAGTCCAGTCTGTGTGTGTGTGTGTGTGTGTGTTCAATCACTCTTTTAAGACCCCTTGGACTGCAGCCCACCAGGCTCCTCCATCCATGGGATTCTCCAGGCAAGAATACTGGAGTGGGTTGCCTTTTTCTTCTCCAGGGGATCTTCCCGACTCAGGGATTGAACCCGCATCTCCTGCATTGACAGGTGGATTCTTTACCGCTGAGCCACCAGGGAAGCCTGTCAAAAAATCCAGGCATATTGGTAATAGGGATTCTTAGAGCTCAGAAGTGCCTGCCTTTCACAGGGTGGAGGTTAGAGGCCCTCCCTTCTCATGGGAGGGGCAGTCCTTGCAGGTCCACCCACTCTCCAGCAGCAGAGAGAGGCGGGGCGGCCCTGCTGGGAAAGTTCTTAGGGTGGGGCTGGGGGTAGGGGAGGCTCAGGCTGACTTCCACATGGGGGCAGGGTGGGGCGTCTGGGGAGAGAGGACAGACGCTCAGGACGGGTGGCTGCCCATCTGAGTCTGTTTCCTTGACAGCTTTGTTTTGTAGTAGACTTTATTTGTTTTAGGTTCACAGTAAAAAGAGGAAGATACAGAGATTTTGAGATTTCCCCTAGACTCCCTGCCTCACCCCCCTCACAGGCACAGCCTCCCCTCTGTCGACCGCCCCCTCCAGAGGGGTGACCCCCGGACTGACACATTGTCATCACGCAGAGCCCACGGTTTACAGTAGGGTCACTCTTGGGATTGGACGCCTGGTGGGTCTGGACAAGTGTGTAATGCCAGGCGCCCACCGTGAGTCCTGAGGGGAGTCCGCTGCCCTTCAAGTCCTGATCACCCCTCCCTCCTCCAGCCCCCACCTTCCCCGGGTCTCCATTCTGCTGCCTTTTCAGTGAGTTTCAAGTTCCCTTCCAGGCCTCCTCTAAGGTGGTCCAGAGCCCAGAAGGGGGTTCTCTCTGATGGCCTGTTTGTGTCCAAATTTCTCCTTTTTGTTAGGACACCAGTCACACTGGATAGGGGCCACCTGACCTGAACTTATTATACCAACAGTGACCCTATTTCCGCACAAGGTCACATTCTGTGGTACTGCCGGTTAGTTATGACTCAACTCATGAGTCAGGGAGGAACAGAGTCTAGCCTGTAACAGGGCCCCAGCCAAGATCCCACCGAGTGGTTTGCAGACTCCTCTGCAGAAAGAGATGCAGGCTCCCTGAGGGGCCGACGGTCACCCCCTGCCACTGCCAGGAGGCTGATGTTCACCCTGGTTGGCAGCGGGATGCAATGATGAGGGCTCACATGTGTCCTGGCAGGAGCTCTGGCAAACATCTGCACTTGTGCTCTCTCTGGCTTCCATGCCCGATAGGGAGCCTCCTTCAGCCTGGCCCCCATGCTCAGAATTGAGCCTCCACTGCCCTGCAGCCCGTCTACAACCATGGAGGACTCAGCGCTGCTGTCAGCCACTGAGACCTGGGGAGTCGGGTCCTGCAAGGATGCTGAAATTCAGGGTGACACACACTGCCATGTTTTTAAAAGGAGGCCTGCTGATAAACATACTTGAAAACCGTTCATCTGTTCCAACCCCTCTATGGATAGATGAGAAACTGGAGGCTAGATAAGCACTATCAAGCTGGCATCAAAGTTTCCTATCATTTCTGGGAGCCAGACTTGGGAGGGAGGTCAGAAAGAGCATTTGGCAATGACTTGGTTTTCTTAACCCCAATGCACTGGGCATCTTGGTATGTGGATCTACTGTGTGTCTCCTAGGAAGTCTGGGTTGTACAGTGGTCCTCCTGAGAGCAGCCCCTGCCCACCCAGCCCATCAGAGATCCCTCCTCCCCATCCTGTTAAACAAGGTGCCACTGGAACAACACCCCTGCCTGGAGGCAGACACTGAATCTCTTCACCATCGTATTGCTTGTGCCTGAGTTAGGCACACCCACATTTGTGGGATGAATGAATAAGTTCAGGGACCTGCAGGGAAAGCTCAAGAAGGTTGACCCAAGAAGGTAGCTAAGACCTATGGCTGCTGCTCATTGTTCCTATGAGATGACCATCCATAACAAGGGTGTGCTCCGTGGTCAGAGAATAAAGGTTTTCTCTCTGCAGAGCTATCTGGACCACATGGGTCAAACTTGGATGTGATGATAAAATAGCTCCACACCTGGACAGGCAGGGGCTGCTTCCCAGGTGATGTCACTGAATCCTCTTGAACACTCCCGTGCATTTCAGCTCAACATCTTCACTCTATAAACACTGGCATAAAAAGTCTGTGGGACAAGATTTTATACAACTGGCAAATATTTTGTTTGGTTGGTTGACAAACCTGAAATATTCATCAAATATTGACCATTGGAAAAGGGCCATAGTCCATTCAGGATGCATTTGTCTATAAGAAGCCCATTTATCAAGGCGGGGCAGTGTTAGCTGGGCCCTTTTGGTATGCAGCCTTCTACCTGGATCTCAGCTGGCCAGCCAGAATACCTGTTCTTCGCATCATCTGAGTGGTTGATCTGTGCAAAGGAAAGAAAAGGATTTAATGCATCCATTCATCTAATCAACAATGTTTAATGTGCCAGCTGTGAGCAAAATAAGAAAAGAGGATCACTTCCTAGAATGGGATTTGTTCCAGCCTTCTCAGTAGTCACGTATGGATGTGAGAGTTGGACCATAAAGAAGGCTGAGTGCTGAAGGATTGATGCTTTTGAACTGTGGTGTTGGAGAAGACTCTTGAGAGCCCCTTGGACTGCCAGGAGATCAAACCAGCCCATCCTAAAGGAAATCAAGCCTGAACATTCATTGGAAGGACTGAGGCTGAAGCTGAAGCTCCAATACTTTGGCCACTTGATGTGACGAATGACTCATTGGAAAAGACATTGGTGCTGGGAAAGATTAAAGACAGGAGAAGGGGATGACAGAGGATGAGATGGTTGGATGGCATCACCGACTCAGTGGACATGAATTTGAGCAGGCTCTGGGAGTTGGTGATGGACAGGGAAGCCTGGCGTGCTGCAGTCCATGGGCTTGCACAGAGTCAGACCAACTGAGCTACTGAACTGATAACTGACTTATGTTTCAGGTACACTGCAAGGTGATTCAGTTATACATGTACACATATATTATTTTTCAGATTATTTTCTGTTATAGATTATTATAGAATATTGACTATAGTTCCCTGTACTATATAGTAAACCTGTGTTGCTTGTTGCATATCTATAAAATTCATATATTTAAAGTGGTTTTTAATGGTTTTAATGGTAAAGTGGTTACTCAGTGGTTTTCAGTATATTCAGAGACATGCAACCATAATCACACTCAATTTTAAAACATATTCTGGGAATTCCCTGGCAGTCTAGTGGTAAGGAATTGGTGCTTTCACTGCTAGAGCCTGGATTCAAACCCTGTTCAGGGAACTAAGATCCTGCAAGCCACATACTGGCAAAACACAAACGAAAACATTTTCACCCCTGAAACAAGAAAGCACATACCCACTCACCATGCCCCATAGCCCAGTCAGCTCCTAATCTACTTTCTGTCTCTGGGTTTTGACTGTTATGGAAATTTCATACACATGGAATCATACGGTATACGGCCTTTTGGTTTTGGTTTTCCTCCGTGTTTTTTCAAGGTTCACTCATGTCACAGCATATATCAATACTTCATTTCTTCATGTGCCTGAATAATATTCCAGTGGGCACTTGTATCTATTTTATTTATACATTTTTAAGTCCATTCATCCAATCTTTGGGTTGTTTCTGCTTTTTTGCTGTTAGGAGTAATAGCACATTCCTGTGCAAGTTTTTGTGCGAATATGTTTGTGTTCTCTTGGCTGTGCATCTGTGAGTGGAATTGCTAGGACATACGATAACTGTTTGAGAAGAAGCGATGTTTAACAACCACTCACCTTTTCTCTCTGAATTCCTGCAGGAAGTTCAAAGCCTTTTGCTGCCACAAACACCCAGCTTGACCTGAATCGCATGTTCCTGATCTCTGTACTTCCCAGGGCTTCTATGGCCTTCTTGGCATCCTCCTTCATCCTGGAGGGATGCAAAGGGGGGAAGCCTGTGAATGTCTCACCTGCAGACTCCGGTGTGTACCCTAGAACACAGTCTGGTCCTAGGACAGGTTTCTAAAGCAGCATCTGCTATCCTGGGGCACAGGGCAGGAGAGAGGCGTGAACACTGGCTGAGTGTGTCACATCTTTGTGTGCATGTGTGCTCAGTCGTGTCCGACTCTTTGCAACCCCATGGGCTGTAGCCTGCCAGGCTCCTCTGTCCATGGGGTTTCCCAGGCAAGAAGACTTGAGTGGGTTGCCATCTCTTTCTGCATGGGATATTCCTGACCCAGGGATCGAACCTGTGTCTCCTGCATTGGCAGGCAGGTTTGTTACTGCTTGAGCCATCCGGAAAGCCTCTAGTTACACATAAAGCCACATCCAGGACTCTTTGGAAAAGGTCCTAATGCTGGAAAAGATGGAGGGCAGGAGGAGAAGGGGGCGACAGAGGATGAGATGGTTAGATGATGAATAAAAAACTCAATGGACATTAGTTTGAGAAAACTGGGAGACAGTGGACAGGGAAGATCACAAAGAGTCAGACATGACTGAATGTCTGAACAGCAACAACAAAGGACCGTTTTAGATTCAATCTGGGGCACAGAGTTTTAATTCTCAATTCTGAAAAGCCCTGGGCTTATGGTCCAATTATCCTCACCCCCAAACAACATAATTTCCGGTCCTTGCTGCTGCCTGTTTACTGACCACAGAATAAAACAGACAGAAAATGCTGAAAGATGAAAACAAATGTCAAAACTGTATCTTTCATATTCACAAAAGTCAGTATCAAAAAAGAAAAAAAAACACCTAAACATCTTGAAAGTGAAAGTCACTCAGTTTCGTTAAGACTCTTTGTGACCCCATGGACTATACAGTCCATGAAATTCTCCAGGCCAGAATACTGGAGTGGGTAGCCATTCCCTTCTCCAGGGGATCTTCAACCCAGGGATCTAACCCAGGTCTCCCGCATTGCAGGCGGATTCTTTACCAGCTGAGCCACCAGGGAAGCCCTAAACAATCTTACTTTGTAGAAAGCTGCCATTTAGAGCTCAAAAAGGAAAGAGGGCAGAAAGGAAAAGAAAAAAATAAGCTCAGATTTTCCTAAGTGGGCTAAATCCAAGTTTTTCAAAGCATAAGCCAAATAATTTCCACCCGGGAAGACACTCTATTAAAGAAGAAGATCTGAATTCAAACACATCTGGGAAATGTCTTATTCAGTAGTCCCATCTTGGGAAGTCACATTGCAAATCAGGACCTTGAGATTCTCGGAAGTTATGCAGTGAAGATGCACATGTTTACTTAGACGAGCACATGTGGAGAAACACTGAGCCAGGTCATTTTCTCTCTCATAAAAGCACTGTATCTGAGTGCACATGTGTGTGTGTGTGTGTGTGTGTGTAAGTCCCACTCTGTGATTAGCTCTCTGGCCAAGGGTTAGCTTTGCTATCTTATTTACTGTCAGTGATGAGTTTGTCTTGCTACCTGGAAATAGTTCTTATTTCTAGGATTCATGTGCTCCACCAGCTCATCATTTTTGTGGAAATGCAATCTATTCATTGTGGCCTCCCATTCCTTCTCCTTGAAGAAGCCTCCTGTTCCTTGGAGCTCTGTTCTCTCCCAAAGGGTGTCCTGCGGGACCCTGACAGGGCTGGCACTCTGCCCTCAGCTGGCATCTCTGACTCTGGCCCCTGCGGTGATACAACTGTACACTTACCTGCTGCTGCCATCATCGTGGGTTACCATGAAGAGCAAGGACTTCGAGGGAGCGCTCTGAATAAACTTTGTCATCGGTCCAGAGTTATCTGCCGGGTCAATGTACATCAGATTTAGGACCTTCTCCGTCAGCTGAGGCTGTGACCCTAGAGGTTGTTCTGCTCTCAGCTCTGTGCTCTGTGTTCTGAATCCTCTGATTCTAGAGCTGTCTCTCCACCATGCACCTGATCCTCTAGTGCTCTCATGATAAATGACCTGGGTTCCACGGTGGGGCTACGTGAAGTGGGCAGCACGATCAGATCATAAAGACTCTTGTGGTTGACTCTCAAACCAACGAGCAATGACTTCACAGATCAGGTGGGCTTTTCTCTACAATCACTGAGAAAGCACCAGACCTGATGTGACCATCTGAGAGCTGAGTGGCCCTAGGACACTGAAGAGCAATAGGAGGCATACACGCCTGACCCAGACAGGTAAGTCTTTGCTAAGAGACCCCTCTGTTTCTTACAGGGAGAAAACAAAGGCTCAGCTCAAACCCCGTTATTTACCATTGGAGCTTGTTATTTATAGTTATGATCAAGTTTAATGACAGAGTGAAAACACAGTATTCCCAAGGGCATTGGGAAACTTCTTAATTGTTCCTCTCCATTACTTTTACAAAGAGTTGTTTCTGTTAATTCTCAGGGTTAAATAAAAATAACTGCAGTGGAGATTCAGAGCCCAGAATGGAGGGATCATTGGAGGAGGGTGGGCACATGGTCTCCAAAGTCGTGCAGACCAACAAGCCCATCACAGGGAAGACAACGATATAAATGATGACATTCAGGACTGGGCACTGAGCACGTTATTCTACATGTCTGGTTTAAAACAAAAAGAGATGCTTTCTCTTTTCCTTTATCTGATGAAGGAGCAGAAGCAAAGTTCCAGGACAAGTGTGAGCAGAGAAGAGACACTCTCTAGATCATGGCTTCCAACTGAAATATACAAAGTCACTTAGAGACCACAAGGATTGTGTCAGACCATTCTAGAGCACGCAGGTGCACTTCTGGCAGCTTTCTTGGTAGACAGAATAAGAACATTTGACATTTTTGATTGTGGGTTTTTAACCTTAATTCATTTTAATTTGACATAATTCATTTTAAATTTAAGAGGAAAAGAGTTTTCTTACCACCTTCGTACATATCGAAATACTGTGTTGCTATCACTTTCCCAGTCACATCTGGAAATGAAAGAAACAGCTTTTGAAAGACGGTTCATGGAGACTCAGGGTGCATGTGTGGTACTGCGGTTCTGAAAATGGGCGTCCCTGGTGGCTCAGGGGTAAGGAACCTGCCTGCCAATGAAGGTGGCGCAGGTTCAATGCCTGGGTCTGGAAGATCCCACAGGGGAGAAAATGGCAACCTGCTCCAGGATTTTTGCCTGGAGAATCCCATGGACAGAGGAGCCTGGAGAACTATAGTCCATGAGGTCAAAAAGAGTTGGATGCAACTGAGAGACTGAACAACAATACCAAAGTTCTGAAAATGGTGTGTTCCTTCTCCCTGTCTTTCAGAAAGCATGATGCCTGGTCCCACCTGAAGGAAAGGCCCGCCTTCCCTGGAGGGGCCCCCGATGATGTGGGTCAGGAAGGCAGGGCTCCTCATCTGCCCAGAGCCTCCCTCCTGCCTGCTTCCAGTTAGATTCTCATTCATGCCCTTGCGCAGGGCGCTTGCCTCTTCCTGAGAACACTGGGGCCGCCCTCAGCCCTTTCTGCTCCCTCTATATCTTCCTGCCTGATTATCAGAACAGGCGCACATTCCTCAGGCTCCTACAGCCTGCGATCACAGGAGTCTGTGCTCACTTCTCTCACAGGGACAGACACCACTGGAAGCCCCTTCCCAAAACCTGCTATCGTCCTTACTGTCAGGGGTCCCAGTGGCAAAAGGGACAGGTGTTCTTTTTCAGGCCTAAGAGGAGGACAGGCTGTGCTTCTCTGAGATCCTTCCATCAGACAAGATAGGAACTGATATCACCCTCTGCCAGGCAGCAGAGCAAACATGAGGCCCACCCCCAGGGCGTCTGTGTCCTCAGGTCTGCTGATCCTGTTTTAGCTCTGACTTCTGCAGGTCCTTCTTTGTTTTCTCAAAGTTGTTTTAGATTCCACAGATATGCATGAATACAGGATATGTGTTTTTCTTTTTCTGACTGACATCACTCTGTATGAAAAACTCTAGGTCCACATGTCTGTACAAATGACCCTATTTTGTTCCTTTCAGTGGCTGTACCACACCTTCTTTATCCATTCATCTGTTGTTGAAAATTTAGGACATATATACAATACAATATGTAAAATAAATAGCTAGTGGGACCCTGCTATAAAGCGCAGGAAGCTCAACTTGGTGCTGTGTGGCCCAGAAGGGTGGGATGGAGGGAGCAAAGCCCAAGGGGGAGAGGATACGTATACACACATAGCTGACTCACTATATCGTACAGCAGAAACTAACACAACATTGCAAAGCAATTATACACCAATAAAACTTAGTAAATTTATATCTGATTTCATTTTTTGGGGGGAAGAACCACAAATTTATAAAGTGAGGCATTGTAAAAATAGTTAAATATATACTCTTAAATGCATTAAAATATAAACCTAGACTAGACCATGTGCAAAAATCATAAAGAAACCCAAGGTACCACGGAATACCCAATCACAAAGCTTTTAGAGGTGTTTTAAAGAAAACATTTAATAACTTACAGTTGACAATGGCAATGTTTATTCCTCTTGCAACATTCCCAGTCTTTTCTCCTATGAGCCTGAAATGTAAATAAGTATCAATCACAGAACTTTCTTGCTGAGCAGTGAGCAGCCCTCACTGCTCTATAAGATCTTCTCTTGGCAGAATTACTGTTTATCCTTTGTCACTTATCATTTCCTTGTAGATACACACTGGCTTTGGCCCAGCTCCCTTGAAAGTCATCCCTACATTTGCTGTATGCATATCCATCCCCACACACATGTCTGTAGATGGAATCCCTCAGGGAACCTGGGAATTGCATATAGTCTCATAATCTACACAAACAGCCAGGGAGAGAAACACCAGTGTTTGCTTAGCACATCCTTTCTGCAAACACTCTCTCACTGAAGCTTTAACCTCCTCATGGGAGGGCATTAATTTTCCAACCATATAAATATGGAGAACAACCACCAATAGAATGCATTAGGAGCCAGAAAGTCTGTAGACAAACACACACACACACATACTTTACCTGGTTACTTATGTAGTCTAATGAAAGTTTACTAGACCATGAACAAGGAGGTGAGAAATAGTAAGAGAAAGGAGATGGCAAAGTAAAGAGATACTGAAGATGTATACTTGCTGGGCTTCGACAATGGATGGGATGTGAGACACACAAGAGAAGGGGGTGGCAAATATGACTGACACATTCAGCCTGGCTGGCTGGAAAAAATGAGGTACAAGAGGTGAATGAAAAGAGCTGGGTCTGATCCAACTCTGGTGTCAGCTTCTATTCATCCTGTTCCACTCACTGCTCTGACAGAGCTTTTGCTGATGCCTGGGAAGCTTGGCCTGTTGCAGTCCATGGGGGTCACAATGAGTTGAACATGACTGAATGACTGAACAACAAAGAATCCTTTTATCCAACCACAAAAAGTAACCCTGTTTATCTCCTTAAATAAATTCCATTCACTACCTCACTTAATTTTTACTTTTAAATTGGAGAATATGAAATGCCCAGGTTCAAGTGGATTATGCCTTAAAACCAAGGAGAAAACTGACTTTCCTGGAAATAGGAAACATTACTGAAGACCTTGGGAATTGTGTGTGTGTGTGTCCATCTGTATGTGTGCATGCATCCTCTGTCAAGTTTTAGAATCAATGATACGATAGCTTCATAAAAAGAATTTGAAAGCTGTCCTCCTCTTTCCATGCTCTAGAACAGTAAATACGGCCCTGGAATATTCTGTTCTTGACATGCTTACCTAAAGTCCCCATGGATCTTCCAAACTAAGTTCTTTTGCAGAGAGTAGCTTTTAGGGGGCAATTTTAGAGAATATCCTATAACAATCTGAAGAAAGAAAAAATGGGTATTATAAACCTATTCTCTTATAGGGAAAAAATTTTAAATGGAACTTAAAAAAAAAAAAAAAAGAAGATCTGCTAAAGTATGCTGCTGCTGCTGCTAAGTTGCTTCAGTCGTGTCCGACTCTGTGCGACCCCATAGATGGCAGCCCACCAGGCTCCCCCGTCCCTGGGATTCTCCAGGCAAGAACACTGGAGTGGGTTGCCATTTCCTTCTCCAAAAGTATGCTAGATTACCTAATAATTAGTAAAGCATTCTTAGGCCAGGATTTTTGAGAAGGCTAAATTTCAAGGTGATGAGACCAGCATTTAAAGTCACTTTAATACTAGGAGCATTTGCTGATTTCAGAGAAAGTACAAAAGATGAGTAGCATTTCTGACAACCATCTGAGGCAAGGAGGACAAAGGTTGGAAGCCAGGGCCAATGTTTGGGTTGGGGTCAAAAAGAATTGAATCCTAAAAGTGAAAGTGAATCAGAAAAAAAAAAAAAAAAAGAATTTGCATGGCTGTGGTCCAGTTTTAAGTCCAATGGGTGGCTCAGAAAAACAAATCTCAATCCTTCTGTTTTGCTAAAAATTCTGCATCCCTATCAGAAGCAAAAAAAAAAAAATCTTCAGTAGAAGAAGATAATACCATCTAATGCCTCAATAAAAAACAAAACAAATAACAAAACCCAAAGCAAAGCAATTTATCAAATGCACTGTCTGGCATACTGCATGTAAGGAGAGAAGCCAACATAAAGAAGAACCAACACAACCAAAAAAAACTGATGATAAGGACAGACTCATGGACCCCAAATAGTGAATTATCAAACAGACTTTCAAACAACCATACTTAATATGTTCAAGAAGATGGTAGATAAGACTGAAGATTTCAGAACTGGAAACTACAAAAGAAAGATAGATTAGAAAAATAAAGTTCTGATATTGGAATATTTAAAATTAATAATTTAACGGCAGATTATCCCACGTCCGAGGTCAGGGGCAGCAGCCGAGAGTGCCAGACTGTGAAGGCGCAGGAACCGCCGAGAGGAGCTACCCCACATCCGAGGTCAGGGAGGGTGGCCGAGAGGAGACACCCAGCGTCTGAGGTCAGGGGCCGCGACGAGAGGAGTTACCCCGTGTCCGAGGTCAGGGCGGCGGCCGGGAGAAGATACCCATGCCCCTAAGCCTGAGGCCAGGGGCGGTGGGTAGGAGGAGCTACCCCACGCCCCCATGCCAGAGGCCAGGGGTGCCCCCGGGAGGAGCAACCCCAAGCCCGAGGTCAGGGGCGGTGGCCAGGGGGACCAACCCCACGCCGTGGCTGCTCGGGCACAGGAGGGCCCAGAGGAGCTATCCTACATTGAAGGTCAGGAAGGGTGGCGGTGAGGAGATACCCCTTGAGCAAGGTAAGGAGCATTGTCTGCGCTTTGCTGTAGTAGCTGTGAAGAGATACCCCACGCCCAAGGTAAGAGAAACCCAAGTAAGACGGTAAGTGTTGCAAGAGGGCATCAGAGGGCAGACACACTGAAACCATACTCACAGAAAACTAGTCAATCTAATCACACTAGGACCACAGCCTTGTCTAACTCAATGAAACTAAGCCATGCCCTTGGGGCAACCCAAGACGGGTGGGTCATGGTGGAGAGATCTGACAGAATGTTGTCCACTGGAGAAGGGAATGGCAAACCACTTCAGTGTTCTTGCCTTGAGAACCTCATGAACAGTATGAAAAGGCAAAATGATAGGACACTGAAAGAGAAACTCCCCAGGTCAGTAGGTGCCCAATATGCTACTGGAGATCAGTGGAGAAATAATTCCAGAAAGAATGAAGGGATGGAGCCAAAGCAAAAAGAATACCCAGCTGTGGATGTGACTGGTGATAGAGGCAAGGTCCGATGCTGTAAAGAGCAATATTGCATAGGAACCTGGAATGTCAGGTCCATGAATCAAGGCAAATTGGAAGTGGTCAAACAAGAGATGGCAAGAGTGAATGTCGACATTCTAGGAATCAGAGAACTGAAATGGACTGGAATAGGCGAATTTAAGTCAGATGACCATTATATCTACTACTGCAGGCAGGAATCCCTCAGAAGAAATGAAGTAGCCATCATGGTCAACAAAAGAGTCCGAAATGCAGTACTTGGATGCAATCTCAAAAACGACAGAATAATCTCTGTTCGTTTCCAAGGCAAACCATTCAATATCACAGTAATCCAAGTCTATGCCCCAACCAGTAACGCTGAAGAAGCTGAAGTTCAACTGCTCTATGAAGACCTACAACACCTTTTAGAACTAACACCCAAAAAAGATGTCCTTTTCATTATAGGGGACTGGAATGCAAAAGTAGGAAGTCAGGAAACACCTGAAGTAACAGGCAAATTTGGCCTTGGAATACGGAATGAAGCAGGGCAAAGACTAATAGAGTTTTGCCAAGAAAATGCACCAGTCATAGCAAACACCCTCTTCCAACAACACAAGAGAAGACTCTATACATGGACATCACCAGATGGTCAACATTGAAATCAGATTGATTATATTCTTTGCAGCCAAAGATGGAGAAGCTCTATACAGTCAGCAAAAACAAGACCAGGAGCTGACTGTGGCTCAGACCATGAACTCCTTATTACCAAATTCAGACTGAAATTGAAGAAAGTAGGGAAAACCACTAGACCATTCAGGTATGACCTAAATCAAATCCCTTATGATTATACAGTGGAAGTGAGAAATAGATTTTAAGGGACTAGATCTGATAGATAGAGTGCTTGATGAGCTATGGCTTGAGGTTCGTGACATTGTACAGGAGACAGGGATCAAGACCATCCCCATGGAAAAGAAATGCAAAAAAGCAAAATGGCTGTCTGGGGAGGC